>NW_026020112.1:512027-589709 GCF_900185275.1 Solanum verrucosum | reverse complement strand
AGAGAAGAGTTCAGAAATAAGAGAGCTAAGATTCGGGAACGAGTCCGGGCAGCAGAGAGGTAATTCAAACCGTTCCTCCTTTCGCAAAGGCAAAAGGGACCTTGCTCCATCATTTGCTAGAGCACTGCACCCAGATACAGAGGTGAATTTAATGTTCAGAATTCGAAGGACTTCAGGGCTAGACCAGCACAATCTTCGGGTAGTGTGGCGTAAGGGAGTAGTAAGCCTCCTGTTTGCGCCAAATGTGGTAGGAACCACTCAGGTATTTGTCGAGATGGCTCCATTGGTTGTTTCAGGTGTGGTCAGAATGGACATTTCATGCGAGAGTGTCCAAAAAATAGGCAGGGTAATGGAAGCAATAAAGCACAGTCTTCTTCAGTTGTTCCACCAGACAGGACGGCACCTAGAGGAGCTACTTCTAGTGTAGGTGGAGGAGCAAACCGCCTTTATGCTATCACCAGTCGCCATGAGCAAGAGAATTCTCCGAATGTTGTCACTGGTATGATCAAAGTCTTTGCTTTTGATGTGTATGCTTTGCTAGACCCAGGAGCGAGTTTTATCTTTTGTAACTCCTTATGTTGCAAATCAGTTTGAGGTTCTTCCTGAAAGACTTTGTGAACCCTTTTGTGTTTCTACACCTATTGGGGAGTCTATTCTAGCGGAAAGAGTTTATCGTGATTGTCCTGTTTCTATCAATCACAAGAGCACCATGGTTGATTTGGTTGAGTTAGACATGGTAGATTTTGATGTCATTCTAGGTATGGATTGGCTTCATGCTTGTTATGCATCGATAGATTGTAGAACTCGAGCAGTCAAGTTTCAGTTTCCGAATGAGCCAGTCATAGAGTGGAGTAGCAGTTCAGCAGTGCCTAAGGGTCGTTTTATTTCGTACCTTAAGGCAAGAAAGTTAGTTTCGAAGGGTTGTATCTATCACTTAGTCCGAGTTCATGATTCTAGTGTTGAGATACCTCATTTCCAGTCAGTTCCTATAGTAAGAGAGTTTCCAGAAGTGTTTCCTGATGATCTACCCGGAATTCCTCCTGAGAGAGAGATAGATTTCGGCATAGATCTCATTCCAGATACTCGTCCTATTTCTATTCCGCCATATAGAATGGCACCAGCAGAGTTGAAAGAGCAGTTGAAAGATCTCCTAGAAAAGGGTTTCATTCGACCGAGTGTCTCACCTTGGGGTGCTCCGGTTTTGTTTGTGAAGAAGAAAGATGGTTCCCTTAGAATGTGTATAGATTACCGCCAGTTGAACAAGGTTACCATCAAGAACAAGTACCCTCTTCCGAGGATTGATGATCTTTTCGATCAGCTTCAGGGTGCCACTTGTTTTTCAAAGATTGACCTCCGATCCGGCTATCATCAGTTAAGGGTAAAGGAAAGTGATATCCCAAAGACAGCTTTCAGAACCAGGTATGGTCATTATGAGTTTTTGGTCATGTCCTTTGGTTTGACTAATGCGCTTGCAGCTTTCATGGATTTGATGAATAGAGTCTTCAAACCTTATTTAGATATGTTTGTTATTGTCTTTATTGATGATATACTAGTCTATTCAAGGAATGAAGAAGATCATGCTAGTCATCTCAGAACAGTTCTTCAGACTTTGAAAGACAAGGAGTTGTATGCTAAGTTCTCTAAGTGTGAGTTTTGGCTTAAGTCTGTGGCATTCCTAGGCCACATTGTGTCCGGTGATGGAATTAAAGTTGATACTCGGAAAATTGAGGCAGTGCAGAATTGGCCTAGACCCACATCTCCAACTGAAATTAGGAGTTTCTTGGGATTAGCTGGCTATTATAGAAGGTTTGTTGAAGGGTTCTCGACTATTGCATCTCCTTTGACAAAGTTGACTCAGAAGACAGTGAAATTTCAATGGTCTGAAGCTTGTGAGAAAAGCTTTCAAGAATTGAAAAAGAGATTGACTACAGCTCCAGTTTTGACGCTACCAGAAGGTACTCAAGGTTTTGTGGTGTATTGTGATGCATCTAGAGTTGGTTTGGGTTGTGTCTTAATGCAGAATGGCAAGGTTATAGCTTATGCCTCCAGACAGTTAAAGGTTCATGAGAAGAACTACCCAACCCATGACTTAGAGCTAGCTGCTGTAGTATTTGCTTTGAAGATATGGCGTCATTACTTGTATGGTGTGCATGTCGACATATTCACTGATCACAAGAGCCTTCAATATGTGCTTACTCAGAAAGAGCTTAATCTCAGACAGAGGAGGTGGTTAGAGTTACTCAAGGATTATGACCTGGGTATTCTTTACCACCCAGGTAAGGCTAATGTTGTTGCTGATTCTTTGAGCAGGTTGTCTATGGGTAGCACCGCCCATATTGAGAAGGAAGGAAAGAGTTAGCAAAAGATGTGCACAGACTGGCATGCCTGGGAGTCAGATTTACAGATTCCATAGAAGGAGGAATAGCGGTGACGAGCAGGGCCGAGTCATCATTAATGTCAGAAGTGAAAGAGAAGCAAGATCAAGATCCCATTTTGCTCGAGTTGAAGGAAAATGTTCAAAAGCAAAGAGTATTAGCTTTTGAACAAGGGGGAGATGGTGTTTTGAGATTTCAAGGTAGATTGTGCGTACCTATGGTAGATGGACTCCAAGAGAAGATTATGGATGAAGCTCACAGCTCCAGATATTCTATTCATCCGGGTTCCACCAAGATGTATCGTGATTTGCGTGAAGTTTATTGGTGGAATGGCATGAAGAAGGGCATTGCTGAGTTTGTTGCTAAGTGTCCAAATTGCCAACAAGTGAAAGTTGAACACCAAAGGCCCGGTGGTTTGGCTCAGAGGATAGAACTTCCAGAGTGGAAGTGGGAGATGATCAATATGGATTTCATCACAGGGTTGCCAAGGTCTCGCAGACAACATGATTCTATTTGGGTGATTGTCGACAGAATGACAAAGTCAGCTCATTTTCTACCGGTAAAGACTACCAATACAGCAGAAGATTATGCCAAGTTGTATGTTCAAGAGATAGTGAGACTTCATGGAGTCCCAATCTCCATTATTTCAGATAGAGGTGCACAGTTTACTGCACAGTTCTGGAAATCTTTTCAGAAGGGCTTGGGTTCAAAGGTGAACTTAAGTACTGCCTTTCACCCTCAGACGGATGGGCAAGCAGAGCGCATTATTCAGACCTTAGAGGATATGTTGAGGGCTTGTGTGATCGATTTCAAAGGGAGTTGGGATGATCACCTACCTCTCATTGAGTTTGCCTACAACAACAGTTATCACTCTAGCATCCAGATGGCTCCATATGAAGCTCTTTATGGGAGAAGATGTAGATCTCCTATTGGATGGTTTGAAGTTGGTGAAGCACAGTTGATAGGACCAGATTTAGTTCACCAAGCTATGGAGAAGGTGAAAGTGATTCAAGAGAGGTTGAAAACGGCACAGAGTCGTCAGAAATCCTACACCGATGTTAGGAGAAGGGCGTTAGAATTTGAAATAGACGATTGGGTATATTTGAAGGTTTCACCCATGAAAGGCGTTATGAGGTTTGGTAAGAAGGGGAAACTTAGTCCCCGGTATATTGGACCTTACCGCATAGCCAAGAGGATTGACAATGTTGCTTATGAGTTGGAGTTACCACAGGAACTAGCAGCGGTTCATCCGGTATTTCACATCTCCATGTTGAAGAAGTGCATAGGCGATCCTTCATTGATCCTACCGACTGAAAGTATCAAGATCAAGTATAACTTATCTTATGAGGAGATTCCTGTTCAAATTTTGGATCGTCAAGTTCGTAGGTTGAGAACGAAAGATGTAGCCTCAGTTAAGGTCCTATGGAGGAACCAATTTGTTGAGGAAGCAACTTGGGAAGCCGAAGAAGACATGAAGAAGAGATATTCATATCTCTTTGAATCCGCAGATTAAGGTATTAATTTCCTTCTTAGTGCTCTATAAATTATAATGAGCATGTCGTTATTGTTGTTGTGTTTGCATGGTTGTTTGTTGGGTGTTGAGTTGATGTTACACCCTTAGCTTTGTAAGAGTTACCTCATTCGAGGACGAATGTTCCCAAGGGGGAGATATTGTAACATCCGACAATTTAAAAATGAATATGAAGAAGCTTGAAATTTGGAAATAGTCATTTTTGGAAAAATTTAAAATCTGGAAAATTTGGCTAAGTGTGGAAATCAGTGAGTTTTTGGCCAACTTTGAGCAGTCATAACTCCTATCTCAGGATGATTTAGGAGTAGTTCCAGTTATGGTTTCGAAGCTTGTGGAACGATATTTCCAACGCCACTGAGTTTGCTCAATTCCGAGTTTGTATGAGCGAGTTATGATCTTTGAAAGTTGGGCAGTTGGCAGGGATTCCGTTCCGGAAATTTAAGGGCATTTTGGTCTTTTCACAAATAATTTCTTTTGAGCTTATATTGTTGTATTAGGCTGATATTTGGATCATTTTGTCCCATTTTGAAAGAGAAAGAGTTAGGGTTCAAGAGAAGAAGAAGAGAAGAAGGAGAAGAAGAAGAGAAGAAAGAGGAGATCAACAAGATTTGTCAAGATCATTGTGGATTTTCGTCGGGGGTGATCCCTATCAAGGTATGTGAGTCTTTAGTGTGGGTTTATCCTTTCCCCCCACATACCAAGCTCGTTTTTATGATTTGAGAAGAGATTGGATTTGTTGTTGAAGTTGTTGAAGTTGTTAGTTGTTGTTGATGTTGTTAGTTGTGTTGTTGAAGTTATTGTTGGTTGTGGGACAGGATTGGGCTGTGTATTTGAGTTGTGACCTATTGTATATTGAGGGATTTTATGATCCTTAGTGTTGGTTGGTTCATACCCCCACACACCAACTCGTTTTTAATTCCAAGAGAAGATTTATTGGTTGTTGAAGTTATAGTGGTGTTGTGTTGAAGTTCTTGCTGATTTAGTACAGATTTCTGGCTGTGATTTTTGAGTTGAATCTATTGTATAATAAGGGTCTTTATGATTCTAAGTGTTGCTGCTGAAACCTTGAGGTTGAGAGGGTTTAGAATTGGAAAGAAACAAGGGGAAAAAGTCAGATTTTTGGGGAAAAAGGGGCTGGGCTGTTGCACCTCTCCTAGTGCCAAGGACACCAATCCTTCCCTTTCATTCACCATTTCTTTTTTTATACATGTTCCTAGGTATTATACCTATGTTTCCTAGTTGTTTCCAACACTCCAAGGTACTTCCAAAAGTCAAGTAAAACTACAAGTCAAGTGAAGTTAGTTTCCAAGTCAAGTGAAGTTAGTTTCCAATTCAAGTGAAGTTAGTTTCCAAGTCAAGTGAAGTCAAGCTTAGAAGTAAGTAAGTCAAAGCAAGTCTTTAAGGTTTTCCAAGAGTCTTCATTGAGCGTTTTAACTTCATTCTAAGGCTCAAGTTCCAAGTTAAGTATTGAGTTTCAAGTCAAGTCAAAAGTTAAGAGTTTCATGTTAAGTTAAGAGTTTCACATCAAGCCAAGAGTTCAAGTAAAGTAAAGAGTTTAAAGTTGAGTTCTTTTCTCAAAGTTATTAGGGAACTATGTATTCCCAAAGAAGTTTTAAAGAAATGTTTTTACATTTAAACAAGGTTGGAAACTGAGATTTCCAAAAAGCCTTCGGGCTAGTTTTTGAGTAATTATCTCATATCAGCAGGAAGAAATATGTTTTAAAAACATAAGAGCCAGTACATTTTTGGGAGTAGTATCGAGCACCGAATTGGGGGAGCGTTCAAAGAACCCACAGCCCCCATAGAACCATGTTAGCCACCATGGGTAGAAAAAGATCATACTTTTTAGATGAATCCTTTTCAGATTAGACTAGTGGATCCATTAGGCAGTTCAGGTCTTATACCTTTGGCCGGGTATAAGATGCTCTGGCAGCGTGAGGTCGATCGCTGTATCATCACTATAGCTCTTATGTGATGGTTGTCGGTTAGAGAAACTCCCACAGCAGTTATTGTATTTTTCATACACAGAGATTATTGTATTTTTTATATACATCAGTTCATTGTATTTTTATACACATTTCAGGCTTATTGTATCCTTGTATACACACAGAGTTCATAGCATGTTTTAAGCAATCTTTCTTTATATCGCACTTGTTTTAAATTGCCTTATATTGAAAGAAGTCAGTCAGGTTGAGTTAAGTTGAGCCAGGTAAGCTATTCAGTTTCTTCCAGTTTTCCTTCTAGCCTTTATTGCTTAGTTTTCCAGCTTGCATACTCGTACATTCCATGTACTGATGCCAGTTGGCCTGCATCGTTTGATGATGCAGATTCAGGTACCCCGGATCAGCATCCTGCACGTCGTTGATCCAACTGAGCACTCCAGAGTCAGTGGTGAGCCTCCTTGCATTCCGGAGGACTCAATTATTTTGTGTTCTTAGTTTTTGTTTTATTAGGATGTTGCGGGGTCTGTCCCAACATCCATCTCAGTATTTTAGAGGCTTCATAGACAGACAGTCAGTCAGTTAGTTTTGAGTCTCTCATCTATATATATGTAAATATTCTATTTTGAGATTCGAGTTGCCTTTATGGCCATATTTTATAAGTTAAGTTGTTTTGTAATATTGCATTGCATTGAGTTATTCTGTTGAGGTTTCCGCTGAGTTAAGAAAGCCAGGCCAAGGGTTCGCTTGGGGCTAGAAATGGTCTCCGGGTGCCGGTCCCGCCCAGGGTGTAGGCTCGGGGCATGACAATTTGATCACTTGGTGAGTCCCATCCAAAGTATCGAACTTGAGAAAGTTTTTCTCCTACAACGCACTTCGGATCAAATAGTTTAGATTTTAAGACATCTCCAGCCAAATCATGCACAAGATCATGCATCTTACAACGTCTTATAATATTGAGGTCATCTAGCTCAACATCTTGCAGCAAGGAATATTGCAACAAGAGTTGGAAAAACTTGTTCCCAACGTCTTCCATCACAGGGGTCTCTTGACATGGACGAAGAAAACCTTCTGCCATCCAGAGTTGGATTAGTTGGTCCTTTTGAAACTTAAAATCTTTTGGAAACATTGCAAAGTAAGCAAAACATTTCTTCAGATGTGGGGATGGTAGATAATCATAGCTGAGTTTTAGGATTTTCATTGTCCTATTTTCCCCATTATCATCTTCACCTACAAGGGGATTGCCATCAAGAATTGCCTGCCATTCATGTCTTTTCTTGTTGCATAAAAGGCCTCCCAATACACTTGCAGCCAACGGTAGACCTTGACATATTTCAACAATCCTCTTTTCCATGCTCACCATTTCTTTTGGAACTTCCCCATCAACAAATGCTTTATGTTTGAAAATGGACCAACAATGATCATCTGTTAATTTCCCCAACAAATGAAGATCTGCCGCTACTATGGAGGCAACCTGCTTCATACGAGTAGTCACGAGAATGCAGTTTCCTCTGGATGTATTTATTCCCCTCAAGGTGTCCACAAAATTGTGCCACAATGTAGAGTCAACACGCCATAAATCATCCAGGACCAGCAAATACTTTTTTCCTCCTAATTCATCTTGTAGTCTCTTGACTATTATATCTCTGCTCTGGACCTCAACTTTCCTCTGTGTCAATGATTCGAGGATCAGTTCAATAAAGCTCTTAATTTCTGACATTTCAGGTAGGCACAACCAAGCTCTCTTTTCGAAGTGCTGCTTGATGTGATCATCATTGAAAATTCTCTTGGTCACTGTAGTTTTCCCACTATGGGAATGGTGCACAGAACAACTTCCTCTCTGATATTCAAAATCTTCTCCTTTATTTCAGCAACATCTTTGTCTCTACCAACTACATCCGAAGCAACTAATACGGAGTCTGTTTCTCGGATTTGTAGTATTTTGCGAGAAGGAACAGTCAGTGCTTGGAGACCGAGGTCATTGGCTAACTGATTGATAGCCCTCAACTCTTCATTGATGTTGTTGATTTTTCGAGACATTTTGTACTTGAAAACATTATTAGAAAAGAAGCTACGGACTTTTTCCATCAGTTTGGTTCGGTTTTTCATCACTTGTGCTTTGAGAGATTCATATGTGAATTTGTCAAACACATTTTCAGCATCTTCAGCAATTCTCTCAAGCATCTTAAGCCATTCTTCCACAGCCTGATCTTCGACTTGTCGTCTTTCAGCATCA
The DNA here is from genome assembly GCF_900185275.1 of Solanum verrucosum. Lineage (NCBI taxonomy): Eukaryota > Viridiplantae > Streptophyta > Magnoliopsida > Solanales > Solanaceae > Solanum > Solanum verrucosum. The sequence goes on along the minus strand of NW_026020112.1, from coordinate 581,627 downwards.
TGAATGAAAGCTTGGATGATGGATACATATTTTGTGAGCATTCTGAGATTTTTCTTGCAGTTCCTTAAAGTTTTGGCCTCCTCAATAGTGAGAGAAAGCAGCTTCTCAAGCACAACTTGAACAGTAGCACCAATTACTGGATCGGCCATTGTTATTTTTGCTCCTTCACAAAGTCGTCTTCTTTTGCTAGTTCACGAATAAAATCAGCGGACTGTTTCTAGTTACCTGAAAGCATAAATAAGAAAAAATTGTAACTGACCAATTTTTTGATCCTTAAGCTATATTGAAGGTCATCGTCTCAGATTTACTCATAAGTCATCAAATTAGACACAAGAAAATCAGATGTTTTCTTATAACTCCTGTCTATGATACCAAGTTGTTACGTTCCCGTGATATGGATCAAGTTATGGAGTGTTGCAAGATGAAATCAAATGTTTTCTTCCTATGGTCACTTTCCAATTAGTAGTTGAGGTTGTTTTAATACAAAGATTGTGATAGTTTTATTATCAAACTCGTGAAAACACATAGGGTTGAGCTGTGTTTTTAACCATTTAACTCTGTGAAAAAAATTAAATATTTCCCTGCAATTACATACTAATCACTTACCTTATCTAAACGATTTAGCACTAACCTTATCTTCCACAAATTCAGTAAGGTGACACATTTTGAACCTTTTGTCTGTTAAAAACCTAACGGAAATTTGGGTTGAGATTAAAAGTGCAACACTTTATCAAAGAACTAATTCTGGGAACATGCGTTGCACGTTTATCCCAAAATACTTCATATAAATTTTGATTGCAAATAACATATTTTATGCCCTTCAAATCTATTGATATTTACTAAAAATTTCATCATTTTTACAATAGGAAATATATATATTTTCCTAATAAAAAAACATATCCTTAATTATAAAATTGACTAAGAATGCATAAAGTAAAATTAACTAACTATTGTACAAATACAATATTCAAATGAGGATTCTAATATACCACATTTCAGGTTAATGTATACAAAACAACAAACCATAAGCGTAGAGATTTTCTCATTTTTTTTCATTAATTCCTTCTTTCGTTTATTTGACTGTAGGAGACTAATTGGAACGAAAAATATGTGTTAGCTTTATTCTTTATGACTTGTGTATGTGTATCCTTTATTGTATTTTTCAGGTGTTAGATGAAGGGATTACAGGAAATTCAAAGGAAAAACAATCACCAAGCTACAAAAATAAGTGATGAAGGAGGAGTATATAGATTCCGAGGATAAAGATTTCCCTTAAGTATGAAAATAAATTATGAATCAATAGAACTCACCTCAATATTAGCTTATAGAATCTCCTGTTATTCCTCAATAGCTCAATGATAGATCGATCTATTGTTAACTGATTGGTCGTACGTAGATCCAAATACTATGACACAAAGTGTTGCCTAGTACATAGAGATGGGTGAGGAGATCATACAATAATTAGAGTTGGTAATGAGCACAAACAGACTGGAATGTGTATTGTATGAGTTCTGAATTATTGCATTATTAATTTATAAATTAATGGTATTGGTAGGTAAACACCAATTAGTGCTTTAATTAATGGTATTGGTAGTGTTTCGTCCTATTGACTGTTTTATTAAAAACGACATCAACTTTATTCTAGTCTTATTCCATAAAAATATATTAAAAAAAGACCCATGATGTAGATGTAGTCATTTTCTTTAAAACAAAAGGAAACTCATATCAAATGTGTGACACTAATGATGGAGTGCGGACGATGAGGGTAGGACAAAGAAAAAGATTAAAAACCATTTAGGCTGGCAAGCATTTTAGTTGAATCACACATCAGAATAGCCCAAATAGGAGAGGAACGTAAAAAAGAATTTACAATTAATACATAACACAAGTTCACTACACTTTTTAGCTCGACGATAGAATATCCCTAAATGGCTTTGACTAAATGGACATCCAATTTTGATTTCTTAACTTGTATTTTTTTTCCTCGTAAACATGAAAAATCCACCAGTTGTGAAAAGCATCAAATTTCTTCAATTTTTATGCAATCTAATTACCAAATGAGCAAATCATCATTCATATACAAGATATCAGAACATCCTAAAGCACTGTAATGATTGAATCACACATATCTTTTTGTGTTTCATTGTGATCATTGGGAAACAATTTGGTTAATATTTCTATTTAGCTAGTTATATTTTTACTTGAAGTCAAACTTAATAAGTATTATAAAAATTATTTTATTTGTGGATTTGGTTTACAAGTTACGTTGTAACCCTGCACCATGTAATACTGTCTTGATATTTATGTTAATATTTTTGAATAATGATTTAATTTTAAAAATTATAAAAAATATACTTTTGAAAAAAGTAAGTTGATCGGCACGATCCGCAACCCACATACTGGTGGATTGGGTTGACTGTTTACTCATCTACAAAAAATGATGGGGCAGCTTGGCCTGACCCGCCAAATTTCAAAGCATGCATGGACTATGTCACGCCCCGAGGCTACCCCCTTGACGTAACACGGGACCTAAGATCACGAGTGACCCCAAGTTAACCCTGAGTCTGGCATATCAGAAGCATACTGAAAATAACTAAGTAAAAGATGAACTATGCGGAAGCTAAAACAGTGAATATTTGAAAGTGGGAAAGACCCAAATAGTTTGAATATAAAGAGTTTAGTGATAACTAAAACAACCACTTAACAACTCAAGCTGAATCTACTACTATTTCTGAAAAGCCTCTACTGAGTTGAGTTGCTGGGATCACGAGTGATTCCCTTAACTGCATTTTCGCAAATCTTATTCATGTTTGTGACCTTTAATGATTAATCACAGTGATTCTGCGCAACTAGTTGTTAGTTATGGATTTTCACAGCATAACCAACAGCTTGAAGGAGTGTGGAAGGAGGACTAGCTCCAAGAAACTTTATAGCATATATACATGATACAACCATGCTATTCAACACTGCTAGTTTAATTCAGCTTAGAATTAGACCAACATGGAAGGTCAACTAATTTCAGGAGTTGTGGGCTGGGTGTTCCAACTGGTCCATTGGACTCTCATTTCAACATACGCGAAAAGCTCAACTGGTTACCATGATTGATGTGCAACAAACTTAATCACTCATGACCCTTTCTGGGATCCTCCACTTACAGGGAAGTAATATCTCCAATTCAACATATGCGAAAAGCTCAACCGATTATCATGATTCATGTGGAACAAACTTAATCACTCATCAATCCTTTTCGGACCCTTTAAGGGATCTTCCACATACAGGGAAGTAATATCTCCAATTCACTTTCTGACAAATGCAAATGAGTTTACGGAATGTAATTTCTCCTTGCCAACGATGATACTGAAACACATCTAACAGAAGTAGCATTTCGACAAGGTCAATGCTGGTGTTTCAAACATGAATCTGAAACACGGGAAATGGTAATAAGTCAGTTTTGGAACACGTTTCCTCCTTGGAGAATGGAAAAGCAGATCATTACAAGTAACCACTAAAAATAAGGAGATTTTAAGAGAAAGCAAAACCTATCAAGATGAACACAGATATTGCTAAGGACATGTTAAGAGCCAATGAGCCACTCTTTGCTATAAGATTCATGACAACAATCTTTGTTGAAGAACTTCAATCGCAAAAGTTATTAACAAAGGAGAAATTATCCTGTGAAGTGAAAGTAACGAGAAGTGTGTCATATATCCATAAAGTTTCTACTGTCTAAAGCATGAAAATAAAGATTTTTTTATGAGTCTATTAAGAAACTTATATAGAATTCTACCATATATGAGTCTGAAAAACACTTCAACTTTGGTCGAAATTGTTGTTACGATACCAAACTTTATATACCTTTTACCCTCTGCACTATTTAATAGTGTATTTTAAAGGTATATATGTGCACACTGTTATGCCGTAATTTTCCTAACCTTTAGAAAAATCACTATTTTGAAATGTTCTAAGTATAAAACAATTTGAGAAAAATACTTAGAAAAAAGTCGTCACTTAATTTTTTAAAGAAATTAAGAAAACTTATAATTTTCAAAGATTTAAACAGAAAAAATCATTTGAAAATACCAAAGAGGGTTCGGGGTTCAATTTGCACTTCGAGAAGGGTTTAAGCATTCGAAGTGCCCGCTAAAATGCGGTTGACCTGCGCCTTGACTAAAATATATTTGACTATTTTTAGGAAAATAATGATTCAACATAATAACTTACAATATTTAATTAACTTTGAGAGAATGATTAAATAAATTAAGCATTTTTTATTTTTTTTAGAGAAAGGAACCCAAAAATGAAACATTTGAATTAAATTGCAAATGATTAGAATATTAATAAAACTAGATTAATTAGGACTTACTTGACTCATTTTTTTAAAAAAATAATAATTTAAACCAAATTGGTTAGTTTAAGCATGAACATCACTTTAAATTAATTGAAGAATAAAAACAAAGTTTTGACCAACTTTTTGAGAAAAAGTGACAAAAGTAAAAGAAAGCCATTTTTTAAAGTTTATTGAAGAAAAATACTTAACTTAAAATAATTTTAGAATGAGCAAAAATGTGTGAAGAAGCGTTAAATAACACATTTTTTCAAGAACAAACGATTTAACTTAATTGAGGATGTAAAATTTGACCAATATTTAATTAATAAAATAAATGACCTCAACACAAAAAAAAGTATTCAAAGCAAACCAACACAAAGAAAATAACTCGTCTTTTGGGGGAATCTAATTAAGTTAATTAAAAATTATAAAGTTAGAGTTAAACAACAAACAATAAATAATCACAATTAAATAAGGACCCATTAAATAATTAAAGAGTAAGGGAGAAATGAATTTGGGCCTCCTTTTGGGCCAATTTCGCTGGAATTTTTTGGGCTTTAACCTAATCCCGTTTTTGTAAATATCTGATGTATATCAAATGTATACAACCCATTTTTCCGCTTTCCGGGACCTGTACGTCAACTCCAAAGACTTGTTCTTCGATTTCTCAAGGTTGTTTGACTCGATAAAAGAATTTTGGACCTTTATGGCCCTCTCGAAATGCGAAGGGAAGAAAGATGGGAGCCCATGGGACTCATCGAATATCACATGCATCAAAACAATAAAAAAAAATCACATAAGAAGCTTTTCACTTGAAGCCAAATAACGAAAATGTCTAGCTGGTTTGAAATACTAAACACGTGGAATTTAAGGGAACGAACGAGGATTAACTCATGCCAAAGAATCCTCATTTAGCTATTCAAGATGAGAATGAATAAATGTATGTAAAATATCAATTATAACTAAGTTTTCCTAATTACAGCAACTCAAATGCAAGCCAGCCATTACTGGAAATCCAAAGGAAAAGAATATGTATCAACAAATGCTCAATGACTAATATCGTGCCAAAGAAGTGAAATTTAGCTAAAATTATGCTACTATTCTAACCAAATTCACATTCGATTTTAGTTAATGAGGAAGTTAATAATTTCACCACAAAACAATTAATGCATCGAGCAATTTTTCAAATGCTCCAAACCAATTCTAGGAGAACAAAATAAACAAAGAGGGTAAAAAATGGAGGCAGTAACCAACTAACTCGTTTTTAGCAAAGGAAGAAAACAACTACAACCAAATAACTAAACTATGCAACATCATCATTCAAGCAAACATGTTAAATAATGACATAATAAGCATAAAAATGATGTCCATAGCACTGATAACATTCAAGTAAATGACTAAGATAAACAAAAGTTAAAAATCGCTATTTTCAGATTTAGACAAAGATAGGAGGGCTATTATCTAAAATATAAGAATGACCTTAGTTAAATCGTCACATTACAATGGTAGAGCTACAATTAATCCGCCATGAGTTGCAATCCAAAGAGACATATACCAGTCAAGCTAACCGAAATCAGAGGCAAGATACATCTACTAAGCGAGTTCAAACTAACATTAACAAAAATCCTTCACAATAAGGACCCCAAAGCAGACGACCGAGACCACGATCACATGCTTGTCACACTGATGAAGGCTAAACCGAACAACGAATAATCCAAAACGACACAACTGATACACTCGTAGTTGAGACCAAATGAGTTTTAAGCCATTTTGAACAAGGCAAAACAGAGATTCTACTAATTATATAGATACAAAATTGACCTAATGAGTATAACGACCAACATATAATATCAAAGGAGCTTTATCAAAGCATCATTCATGCTTACAGCCCAAGAATTCATAGGAAACGACACTAAGAAAACAATAAACAAGGAACCAAATACTTTTAGCAGTAGAACATATACCAAATCTTGAACATACAATACACCATATCGAAATAGACGGTAAGAGGGAGCGAGATTACCTTTCTTGGAGGAGCGACTGGGGCGAACGAGTTGAGGCGAACTATTTCACCACCACGTGAAAAGAACTCCGACTAAAGCTTCCAACGGCAGAGAACAAAGAGCTTAAGACGAGAGCTCTAGATTTAAAATTCTTAACTTAGCAACTATGTAAATCAAAATTCTTCTTATGAACCTGTATCACAATATTTTTCCTCTATTTTCGTGTCTCTCCCCCCTTAAACACATAGAGAAAACGATCTTAAATAGATGAAGAATAAGGTTGAGTTTTTATGGGGAAAACAGATGGATTGGAAGAATTTGAATTCGAAATTCAAGTTCTCTTTTGGATAAGGCTGCTGGATTTCTGCGATTTGGTGGGATTTTTGGACGTTGATGGACTGTTGGATTTCAGACGCAAGGAATAAGAAGAAAGCGTGCAGGGGGTGGGGTCGGTTTGGTGCTGTTGAAATCGCTGGTTTGCAGCGTTTCTTGGTTTCTTCGCGTTGCTGGACTGCTGGAGAAGAAACGGAAGATGCAAGGGTGGGGGTCGGGTATTTGGGGTTGCGGTTGTATTGTTGTATGTATTGTATTGTTAGAAAAAAGGGAGTGGGCTGAAATTGGGAATAAGAGTGGGCTGCTGAATGGGTCAATGTGTGGGCCAAAGTTAGCTGAAAATCAGCCCAATTGTGGTCTTGTATGTGAGGGAAAAAGAAGAAGCTTAGATTGGAATTTAGAATTTGGTCAATTTAATTGCAATTATAGCCATTGAATTAAGGACTTAGCCAATTTGAGTTAATTAGTGAAATCGGCTAAAAATTAAATAAGACGAATTAATATTAATTAATTAATGAGCTTCTTAATCTTAACCAAATAAAATAATCAATTTTTAAAAGATTAACTATTAATTAATTAAACTAATTGGCAAAATTTAAAGCAAAACTAAAACCTTTTGAGACGATTTTCAAATAAAAATATACTAATTATATACATAACTATAAAAACATATTTTTTTTTTTTTTTTTAAATTATAAAATTGACAAAACTTACATACAAATAACTCGAAAAATATTTCGAATTTCATAAAAGCTAATTAATTTGAAATTATAGCCATTATTTTAAAATACACTAAAAATATAAAATCTTTTGAGATGATTTTCGAATATTTATAGGATATACTTATTTCATACGTAATTATATAAAACATATATATTATTAAAAAATACAAAAAGTGATAGACTATCTAAAAACTTGCAAAAAAAATATTTTTATTTTATTTTTTGAAAATTTATGAAACTAATTATTTTAAATTGTTTGAAATTGAAGAAGCTCGATGATTAATCTATAATGTGGAGGTCCAAAATTGGGTGTCAACACTCACGTGGACACATTACTATTTATAATGATGCAATATTTAAATACTTAAGAATGGCAAAATACATGATTTGTGCCGTATTCTTTCAAATTTTAATATATGTTAAATGCTAACTTATAACTTAAAACTAAAAAAAAACACAAAGGAACCTTAACATATAATTTTATTAACAATATATGTGTCACTGAAAATTTATCATTTGCAATACAAAGTTTGTATTAGGTATTTTGGGATAAAGGTGCAAGGCAATTCTGAGAGACCAGTAAAATAAAAATCTCAAGACACATGTTGTTCTACAGCATACAACCATGGTTGAGAAATCTAGCAAAGTGACTGGAAGTTGCTCTTTCTACTTTGAATGTGAATCAACACTGCCAGTTAATTCAGTTTAGAATTTAGACCAACATCAAAGGTCTACTAGTTTCACTTCCAGGATTTTCCACATTCAAGGATATAATATCTCAAATCCAGTTTCAGCCACATGCAAACGAGTTTACCGAATGCAATTTCCCTTGCCAATTATGACACTAAAACACATCTAACACAAGTACCATTTCGACGAGGTCCATGCTCGTGTTTCAAACGTGAATCTGAAATAATCTAGGAAATGGTAAAAAGTCAGTTTTGGCACACGTTTCCTCCGTGGGAGAATGGAGAATCAGATCATTACAAGTGACCACTAAAAAACGGAGAAAATAACAATTTTAGAAGAAGCTTACATGGAAATGTTGGTTCAATAAGCAGAATAGAGAATCCTTCAACCTAATGGACAGATGTCCCTCCAACTGGTCAATCCATTCAAGTCCTAGGTCCTTCGCAGCGGATACTGCTACAATAGTTCTTGATCATACTTCGACCCAAGTTTAATATTTGGCTAGCACGAGAGTGATGTGGCACATGCAATTTGTCTGTGTACAACAGCAACCTCCTAGCTGAATCCATAAAAACAATCAGTGAGAATTTATTTGAGCTGCAACTCTTGAACAGAATTCAATGGGCACCTCCCATTTGACATTACTCAGTTATATCTAGAGGTTCCATAGATATATAGACAGTTAGTTACGCTTCATTTTGGACCTTCGTGTCCTTTGTCAGTGATTTTAGTACTATGACTTACATTTATGCCAAGTGTTTCTTTTACAAGACTTGTCTCTTCAAATGTGTTTATACTAATGTTTCTGCTCATGTCTAGATGTATGCTCATATCTAATGTCATGTTATGGGTACGCCCTAGGGCCTACAATGATATCGAATGCCGGTCCCGCCCAAGGTCTAAGCTCGGGGTGTGACAAACCTGGAGGACTGGGATGTGGCTCCACGAGTCGTGAATCTGGTTCACAACTCGTGAACCATTCCATGGGAACTTGGAACTTGAGTTTCAATCTGGTTTTCTATGCTAAGTACTGAATTCATGGCCATGGGCACGAAATCTGAGGTGTTACATTCACTTCATAACATTACTTATGAAATCTTATGATACAAACATAGAAACTTATGCTGCGAAAAAAGTGGTTATTTCGGTGTTACAGGCATACCTTACATAGAAATCTTCGTTAAATGAGCAAAGTAGAGAAACCTTCAACCTAATGAACGAATACTCCCTCAAACTGGTCAAAGACTCAAATCATTCGTGTCCTTCTCAAGGACTAAATTTGCCACCCCTATCATCAATGTAAAACACCGGATTATATGGACTGAAGTTGTGGCAAAAGGAAAAAGGAAAGAAGAAATATATGGAAAGAAACACCAAATCAACCGAAACTAATGTAGTCTCTTCCAAACAGCTTACATTCTTTCATGGATAGTTGACTGATGCAAGTCAAATGAAAAGATCCTTAAGAGATAGGGAGGTTCATATAATAGGAAATCACTTGATAGATTTTAGAAATATAATATGTATCTGGTCCGAATAAAATGCAAACAGGGTCATGCAAAGACAGAGGACAGACCGACTGGTCCATTGGACTCTCATTTCAGCATAAGCGAAAACCTCAATTGATAATTGATAAGAGCTTATGCCTTTTGGTGTTTTGATGATCTCCTCACAAGTGCAGGGACCTGGTCCTGTGCAGAGTATGCTCGTCCAGTGTCAAAGTGCGGTACAGTTGTAAAAACTGTCTGCGTCAGAAGCTGCAGAGTACTTCACCAATCAGAAGCAAGGAGGTTGCTTGTACGTTTGGTAATAACTTTTTGTGGTATATACTAAACAAAAGATAACAATATCATCAATTCATTCAAAGAGAGAGTCTTCAAAGAGCTTCAAGAACAGCAAGGGACTTGATTAATTACTTCAAGAGCTTCAAGAACAACAAGGGACCTGATCAATTACTTCAAGAGCTTCTTGTACCAGATGTTACTTTGTTTGCTTGTAATAGTGCTTACATTGTAGGATTCGTTTTGTGAAAGAAACGTTTCAAACTTGTTTGAATCATTGTAAGAACTAGGTTAAGGGTAACTTAGGTTCTTACTCTAAAAGTCTATATTAATCAGTTAGGATTAGTATAGTGGGCGGTATTGTATCCGCTTAGCAAAGTCTAAGTTATCTAAGGGTGATAGCTTAGTGGGTAGTGTTGTATCTGCTCTGGCTAATCTAAGTAATAGGAGGTATTGCTTAGAGTTGGGATTAGTAGGCTAATCTCGGTTTGTAAACTTGCTTTTACTTTTGCTTGGAGAAGATTAGTGAAAGAAGTTTGAAAAGTCCTGGCAGACCAGGTCGTGGTTTTACTCCCTTGAGCAATGAGGTTTCCACGTAAAGTTGTTGTGCAATCTTTACTTTCAGCACTTTGTTTATTTTTTGTTATTGTAACTGTGCTGAGGACCTGGTCCCATCTAGACAAGTGGACGCATACATTCCAACAAGTGGTATCAGAGCGGGTGCTCTCTAGCTGGTTAACACCAAGAGAGATTCCTATGGAAAGAATGGTTGCTCCACTGAGATGGCAAGAAGGTCGGTCTTCAACAAGGCCACCCTTGTTTGATGGTCAGTATTACCGGTGGTGGAAACATTGCATGTTTGACTTCATAATGGCTAAAGACTGTGAGCTGTGGGATGTTATTTGTGAGGGTCCCTATGTGCCATCTATAGAAGTAAAATATGAGGATGTCACAAGGGTCGTTGTCAAAACTCGACAACAATACAATGAATTTGACAAACGGAAAGTTGAGAAAAATCACAAGGCTAAGAAGTTCTTAATGTGTGGAATAGGCCCTAATGTATATAATCTGATTTCTTCGAGCGAATCAGCTAAAGAAATTTGGGATCTGCTGAGAACTACCTATGATGAAGCTGAGGAAACAAAGGCAGATCTGACTGGGGATGCTGATCAAAAGGGAGATGCAGAAAGGTATGAATCACTAGCCTCCAAGGTGTCACAATGTGAGAACCTTGAAGTAGATGAGACCATGGACTATTTCACTCAAAAATTTCAAAAACTTGTGAGTAAACGTGGAGGCTCCATGAAGGAAGAAGCTCATGATAGCGCTACAAGCTCTAGTGGCATGTGTTACAAGTGCGATCAACCAGGTCACACCATGAGAGACTGTCTTGTGCTTGAAGTTGATAACAAGGATGTAACAGATCAAGAGGGGGACCAGGTCCGTGCCAGCAGTAGCAGAAGAGAAACATTTTTCCAGACTGTAAAGAGGGAGATGACTGCATGAGAAGACTCCTCGAGTGTTTCAGATGACTCTGAACACTCTGATGAAGCCTTTATGGCAAAATCTGATGATGAGGAAGATGAAGAAGAGGTAACCCTTTCTGATCTTAAACAAAACTTGCATGTTTACTGTGTTAAGAAGTTGAGAACTCTAGCCGTTGTTTTGATTGACTCTTTCATTGAGTTAACAACTGAAAATGATCTGATGAACAACAACCTAGATATCCTTCGGGAAGAAAAAGTAGCCTTGGTTGACCAAATGTCTGTTGTGGAAGAACAATTGATGGTTCTAGAAGCTGAAAATCTAGAACTTAGGGAAAAATTAAAGATGATGAGTGAGAAATGTGGCAGAGGTAAGGGGGAGGCCAGCAGCTTGCAAATCGAGCTAGAAACCAGTTTGAATACTGCTGAAACAAAACTTGCTATGGCCTTGGAGAGAAATAATTAGTTAGAGATGGACCTGGTCCGTGTCAAAGAAGAACTGAACAAATCTCTCAAGTGGACCAACTCCTCAAAATTCCTTGCAAAGCTTACCAGTCAAGGTCAAAATGATAGGAAGGGGTTAGGAAATTTAAGCAAAAGTCCTTCTTACAATCTCCATGGCAAAGATGTGTTCATGTTTGATAGTTTGTCATGTCTCCATTGTGGTCGCGATGGTCACTTGAAGAAGGATTGTCCATCTTGGAAAAGGACCCAAGATAAACTCTCAAAATATTCTAAGCAGAGGAACAGAAAGAAAAAGGGACCTGGTCAACAGAGCAACAAGCAGAAGAAGAGACCTGGTCAACAGAAAACTGGCAGAAGAAGGGACCTGGTCGTGCTCCTGTTCCTACGTTGAAAAAAAACAATCTGCCTTACTGGACAAAGAATTCTCTTATCACTCCTTTATCTGCTTACTGGGAACTACAACTAAAGTGGGTTCCCAAGGCTAACAAGTGATAAGGTATTCTTGTGAGAAGAAGTAGCAGCAGTCAGCGTTGATTCATGAATTGCGGATGCTCAAGGCACGTGACTGGGAAACTGAAAACTTCTTCTCTCTCAAGGCACTTCAAGGTGGAGGTGTCTCATTTGGCGATGGCAGAAAAGGTATGTTTTTTGTGAAGGCATGATTGGAAGTCTATGGAACACACTATTGAGAATGTGTACTATGTCAATGGTTGAAGTACAATCTTTTAAGTGTTTCATAGATTTGTGATGAATGAAACAAAGTTAAGTTCTTATCGGAAATAACATGTGGTCACATACTTGCTCTCTCGGGGATGATTTGATAGAAAAGAGATGCAAGAACATGTGTATTGCTGATCTGATTGATGTTCGTTGTGACAGTCTCACTTGCCTTAGAGCTCAAAGTGAGAATGCTGAGATATGACATGAGAGACGTGCTCTTGTAAATGTTTCTCTACTGCACAAACTTGTGTCAATGGACCTGGTCCTCGATATGCTCTGAATAAAATTTACCGATGACAAAGCTTGTGATGCTTGTGTTAAAAGAAAACAGATCAGACCATCCTTCAAGTGGAATATACAGGCTGTTAATTTTACAAAGGACTTTTGGGCTAAAATGGTGAATAGTACATGTTTGGTGACCAAAATGATGATATTGAGAAGTGTAATCTCAATGATATTGAAAGAGTATTTGTGGAATACTCTTCCTCCAGCAAGGCTTATCCGGTGTATAAACAATGTGTTGAAGAGAGCATGTATGTGACTTTTGATGAGTCTGAGAAAATTGATGTTCATAAGGGAGACCATGAAATAGAGGAGCTGATCAAAGAAAGGGAAAACAAGGCAATCCTAAATCCTGGAAGCCAACAGGTTGCAGAAGAAAATGGTACAGATCTCACAGGAGTACCTAGTCCCTCTGTCACTACCCAAGGGACTCCTTCTCAAAGTCTAGAAGATGACGATGCTGAAATCGAAGAAGAGTTGATCAGAAAGTCCGGATGGAAACATCAATTCTCACATCCATGGGACAATCTCATCTCTCCACTTGACGCTGGAATTCAAACTAGATCCAGGACAAGAAATCTAGTTGCATATTCAGCCTTTATGTCAAGAGAAATACATCAAGGAACTACTTTGAAAGTTCAATCTGATTGAGGCAAAAGTTCTTGACACTCACATGAGCACAAGTGTGAAGCTTGACTTAGATGAAGATGAAGTTGAGGAATGAGTGCAAGATTTCAAGCAGCACCAAAGGAATCCCATCTAAAGGCAGCTAAACGTATCCTGAGATACTTGAAGGGAACTCAGGACCTGGTCCTCCTCTACCTAACATGTGACTCACTTGATCTAATTGGTTTTGCAGATGCTGACTATGCAGGCTTTCTTGTAGATCGAAAGAGTACATCAGGCATGACACATTTTCTTGGATCATCACTGATTTCCTGAGGGACAATGTTGAGAAGCAAAATGTGGTGATGAAGTTCTGTAAGACTGAGGACCAGCTGACTGATATCTTTACAAAGTCATCGAGTAAAGAATGTTTCATTAAAAGCAAAATGAGGCTGGGGATGCACAAGATTACCTAATTCTGTGACAAGTTTGCACAAAAATCTTCTATTTTGATTATGTTACGGAGGGCAGGTATCTATACTTGTTTTAATAATTGTCACTTAAGAATTCACTTATGGTACCTTAATGTAGGTATACACTCATGGTGTGTCTAGCTGAAGGGAAGATTAAATCATACTGATAGGGTTACAAACTGAAAAGGGGACCTGGTCCTGCTGAGGTTAGTATCACTTATACTACACTTTTTGTATGTCAACATCACTACCACATGTCCCTCGCCCATTCATCGCGTCAGTTTCATATGTCTTTTCGCTTTTAAACCAAAGGTTGCTACTGTTGGGGACCCGATGTCTTTTTGGTTTTATATAACACTTCTCTTAGTGAATCAAATTCACTAATCCCCTTTCCAAAGCTTTTCTCTCTTTCTCAAAATGTCTAACTCTAATTCTTCTTCAAAGATCCCTATCTCCCAAGAAGTTGAAAACCTTAGTTCATTCAACTTCTCATCTTCTACTCCAAAAGGTTGCAAAGAAATCTCCTGTGAAAAGGGAGAAAGCTAGAAAACAGGTGGCTGAAAATTAAAACGTGGAGATATCAATAATGCAGGGTTATCGAAAAGGTTTCTCAAAGGGAAATATCAATTGCTTTTTGAGTTCATCAATAAGGTGTTAGTGCCCAAAAAAAAATAAAAAAAAATAGTGGCATCTGCTGCTGATCTGTCTCTCATGGAGAAGCTTGATGAACTTGAAGAGATCAACCTCTCTGCCATTATGCTGGATTGTTAGTGTGTTGAAGGAAAAACTAGGGGCAGATCTCAAATGACAGATGTTCTAGAGTAGCAGACTGCTCTTAAACGGGAAGTAACTGATCCTACTGAGATTCTGAATAACAAGGAGATTGAAATTGCTTCATTGAGGTCTGAAATACAGAAGGCAGTTTCGAGGGGACCTGGTACCAGCAATGGAAATGAGCAGGTATTGCAAAAGTTGAGGGATGAAAATGAAAGGCTGCTGAAGACAAATGCATCACCCAGTGAGGAAGTTAAGGCTCTCAACAGGCAGCTTATCAAGGCTCATGAGGATGCAAATGAGCATTTGTCTCTGTTTATGTGCATCCTCAATCCATTTCCCCTTCCGTCCTAAAAGTGTCTTGTTTCCTTAGTTTCCCTTTTTGTTCTTCAATCATGATTAAAACTCTTGTGGCTTTGTGTTTGTTTTGCTTGACTACAGTGGTCAGTATTTGTGATCTAATGCTATTTATGTTTCTCCCCTGTTCATGTGTGGCTTAATATTCTCTTTATGCTTACATACACATGTTCTGTGTGGCCCAAGGCCCCGAATTCTTTATTGCCTTGCATTTAACTTGAATATGTTTACTGCTTCACCTTTTCAATGATGTCAAAAGGGGGAAGTTTTGTTGTAAAGTTGGTTGTGGAATAGGGGGCACTGAACTAAGGGGGAACGAACTATGGTTGTTAGGGGCATTGAACTAAGGGGGAATGAACTGTGGTTGTTACTGGTGCACTAACAAAGGGGGAATTTGTTATGTATTTGAATGAATGTCTGTTCACTCACGTGAGGAGTTATGCAGGTTGTTTGTCATCATCAAAAAGGGGGAAATTGATAAGAGCTTATGCCTTTTGTTGTTTTGATGATCTCCTCACAAGTGCAGGGACCTGGTCCTGTGCAGAGTATGCTCGTCCAGTGTCAAAGTGCGGTACAGTTGTAAAAGCTGTCTGCGTCAGAAGCTGCAGAGTACTTCACCAATCAGAAGCAAGGAGGTTGCTTGTACGTTTGGTAATAACTTTTTGTGGTATATACTAAACAAAAGATAACAATATCATCAATTCATTCAAAGAGAGAGTCTTCAAAGAGCTTCAAGAACAGCAAGGGACTTGATTAATTACTTCAAGAGCTTCAAGAACAACAAGGGACCTGATCAATTACTTCAAGAGCTTCTTGTACCAGCTGTTACTTTGTTTGCTTGTAATAGTGCTTACATTGTAGGATTCGTTTTGTGAAAGAAACGTTTCAAACTTGTTTGAATCATTGTAAGAACTAGGTTAAGGGTAACTTAGGTTCTTACTCTAAAAGTCTATATTAATCGGTTAGGATTAGTATAGTGGGCGGTATTGTATCCGCTTAGCAAAGTCTAAGTTATCTAAGGGTGATAGCTTAGTGGGTAGTGTTGTATCTGCTCTGGCTAATCTAAGTAATAGGAGGTATTGCTTAGAGTTGGGATTAGTAGGCTAATCTCGGTTTGTAAACTTGCTTTTACTTTTGCTTGGAGAAGATTAGTGAAAGAAGTTTGAAAAGTCCTGGCAGGCCAGGTCGTGGTTTTACTCCCTTGAGCAAGGAGGTTTCCACGTAAAGTTGTTGTGCAATCTTTACTTTCAGCACTTTGTTTATTTTTTGTTATTGTAACTGTGCTGAGGACCTGGTCCCATCTAGACAAGTGGACGCATACATTCCAACAATAATGATGTGCAACAAAAATTTAATCACTCATGACCCATTTCCAGGATCTCCACATACAGTGATCACTTTCTGCCAAATGCAAATGAGTTTACAGAATGTAATTTTCCTTGCTAATGATGACACTGAAACACAAGTAACATTTCCACAAGGTCCATGCTAGTTTCAAACATGAATCTGAAAAGCACGAAATGGTAAAAAGTCAGTTTTGGCACACGTTTCCTAATTGGGAGAATGGAGAAGCAGATCATTACAAGTAACAGATACTGCTAATGACATTTTAAGAGCTAATGGGGGCACTCTTTGCAATAAGATTCGTGACAATTATCATTATCTTCATCATAGCACCTGAATAGGTATGACAAATACTGAGATTCTTCTTATTTTATACATGTTGGGAGGGAGGAGGGGTCAGACATTAATACTGTGAGAATGCAACAAATACACCTTTCATAATGTAAAACATTGAATTATAAAGAATGAAGCTCTGGCTTTATTCATCAAATAAAATTGCAAAAACTTCATGGAGAATAAAAAGGCACACACGGCCATGCAAAGACAGAGGCTAGACCTGTGTAGCTTCTCATTGAGCACCATATACACTTTGAGTTTTTTGATGTTTCATATCGACTTCAGTTCCCCGAAAAGGTTGTTCAGTACCCAAATACTCGTGAAAGTGTTCCGTAATGAGCCTACAGCTGAAGATTTTGTTCTTCATACAAAATAAAAGTGGTGGTTCCTCTGTGAAACATAACAAACCCCGTTAAACAATTAAACAGTAAAATCGAGGAATGCAAAAAAGAAGGCATAATACATAAATAGGACCGTTAACTTGACTTTAAATTATAACTTTGACTTTTAACTTTGATAGTGCACAAAAAGGCACTTTAACTATCCAACTCTTAAACAAAAAAAAAACATTTGAATATTGCAGCCAAAAAGCGTGATATGCAGACGCTCCAACGTGGACTAGTGAGCTACTCAATGGCTGCCAACTAATTACAAAACGTGGACTAGTGAGCTACTCAATGACTGCCAACTAATTGCAAAATTTACACGTTGATTTTAGAATATTTTTTTTAAAAAAACTAAATTAATATGCCACCAATATACAAGGGGTAGGGTGAAAGACTCCCCAATTTCATCCGGTTCTCTCTCAAAATTGTGAAACCCTAGCAAGATTTCTTTGCGAATCAAAGGAAAAATTGTTCAAGATTTGTGCTGAAAGTTCATATAGTTGGATGTTTATCTGTTCATCTTCCTCAATTTAGTCCAGATATGTTTAATTTTGCCCTTTTGAAGGTTTATTTTTGATAGAATGTAGAATCTTTTTGTGACATCTTGCAAGTTGATAACTAGGAAGAAGCTTAAAAATTGGAAATAGTCATTTTTGGAAAGAAGTAAAAATCTGGAAAATTTGGTTAAGAAGGGGAAAAAGTGAGTTTTTGACCAACTTTGAACAGTTATAAATTATATCTCAAGATGATTTAGGTGTAGTTCCAGTTATGTTTGCGAATCTCGTGGAATGATCTTTCCAACGCCATGGATTTTGCTCAATTCCGAGTTCGTATGAGTGAGTTATGCCCTTTGGAAATTGGGAAGTTGGCAGGGAAGTCCGTCCGGGAATTGTAAGGGTATTTTGGTCTTTTCCCTAATCAATTGTTTTGGTTATATCAAGGGTTTAGACTGATTTTTAGATCAGTTTTTCCCTTTTTAAAAGAGTGAGAGTAAGGGTTTGTGAGTGAAGAGGAGAAGAAGAGGAGAAAGAGAAGATCAAGCAAGGTTTCGTCAAAGATCGTCGTGGATATCGTCGGGGGTGATCCCTACTAGGTATGTGAGTTCATAGTGCTGGGTTGGTTCTTTCCCCCACACGCCAAACTCGTTTAATTTCGAGAAAAGATTGATTATGTTTGTTGAAGTTGTTGGTTGTGTTTGTTGAAGTTGTTGGTTGTATTTGTTGAAGTTGTTGGTTGTGATTGTGTTGAAGTTCTTGTTGATTTGGGACATGTTTCCGGTTGTGTTTGTGAGTTGAAATCTATTGTATGTTAAGGGGTTTATGATTCTAAGTGTTTGGGGTTGGATTCATTGAAGTTAAGAAGGTTTAGAGTTGGAAAAAAATGAAGGAGAAAAGTCAAGTTTTCTGGGAAAAGGGCTGGGGCGGCGCGCCTAGCAGAGCACCCAGCAGGCCCCTCTGAGGTCTGAAGGCCGGCGCTCCGCGCCTCTCAGAGCGCTAAGGACGCCAAGTTTTTCCTTTCATTCCCTACTTTATCATACATGTTCCTTGGTAATGTACCAATGTTTTATAGTTGTTTTCAACACTCTAAGGTACATTTAAACCTCCCGAACTTATCCATAAACATGAGATCATTACCCTTGAATCCATAATCCAATTTGAGGAAAGTTTAGATCAAAGTCAAGTGAAGTTAGAGTCAATCTTAGAAGTTAAGAAGTAAGTCCAAGCAAGTCTTTAAAGTTATTCAAGAGTCTTTATTGAGCGTTTTAACTTCATTTTAAGGCTCAAGTTTCAAGTCAAGCAAGAGTATAGAGTTTCAAGTTAAGAAAAAAGTAAAAAGTTTCAAGTTAAGTCAAGAGTATAAAGTTGAGTTCATTTCTCAAAAGTTATTAGGGAACTAAGTATTCCCAAAGAAGTTTTAAAGAAATGTTTTCACATTTAAACAAGATTGGAAACTGAGATTTCCAAAGAGCCTTCGGGCTAGTTTTCCAGAAAAAGAGTTATCACTTTCTAAATGAAGCAAGAAAGGAAACTGAGATTTCCAAGATAGCCTTTGAGCTACGTTTTGAGTAATTATCTCAAATCAGCAGGAAGAAGTATGTTTTTTTTTTAAACATAAGAGCCAGTATATTTTGGGAGTAGTATCGAGCACCGAGTTGGGGGAGCGTTCAAGGAACCCACAGCCCCCATAGAACCATGTTAGCCACCATAGGTAGAAAAGGATCATACTTTTTAGATGAATCCTTTTCCAGATACACTAGTGGATCCATTAGGCAGTTCAGGTCTTATACCTTTGGCCGGGTATAGGATGCTCTGGCAATGTGAGGTCGATCGCTGTATCATCACTATAGCTCTATGTGATGGTTGTCGGTTAGAGAAACTCCCACAGCAATTATTGTATTTTCATACACAAAAAGTATTGTATTTTTATATACATCAGTTCATTTGTATTTCTATATACATCTCAGGCTTACTGTATCTTTGTATACACATAGAGTTTATAGTAGGTTTTAAACAACCTTTCTTTATATTGCACTTGTTTTAAATTGCCTTATATTGAAAGAAGTCAGTCAGGTTGAGTTGAGTTGAGCCAGGTAAGCTATTCAGTTTATTCCAGATGTCCTTCTAGCCTATGTTGCTTAGTTTTCCAGCTCGCATACTCGTACATTCAATGTACTTATGCCAGTTGGCCTGCATCTTATGACGATGCAGACACAAGTACCCAGGATCAGCATCTAGCACGCCGTTGATCCAGTTGAGCACTCCAGAGTCAGTGGTGAGCCTCTTTGCATTTTGGAGGACTCGGTTATTTTGTTCTCATAGTTTTGTTTTATTAGGATTTTGCGGGGTCTATCTCAACATCCATCTCAGTGTTATAGAGGTTTCATAAATAGTCAGTCGGTTAGTTAGTTTTGAGTCTCTCATCTATGTATATATGTAAATATTCTATTTTGGGACTCGAGTTGCCTTAGGCCAGATTTTATCAGTTAAGTTGTTTTATGTCCTTGCATTGCATGGAGTTATTCTGTTGAGTTAGGTTTCCGCTGAGTTAAGAAAGCCAGGCCAAGGGTTCGCTTGGGGCCAGCAATGGTCTTCGAGTGCCAGCCACATCCAGGGTGTAGGCTCGGGGCGTGACACTTTTTGTCACCATGACGGTAAATTTGTTCCTTTTTACAGCTTTAGTCAAATGGATTATTTGTTGACCAAGAAATCTTCATTATAGCTCTTTTTCCACAGTGACAAAAAAAATTAGGAGCTATTTGCATTAAAAACGAGCAAAAATCGTGCTAAAGCAAAAAAAATGTTGTACTAGAATTAGAAAGACGAGGGGAAAATGAGATTTTGATTTGAAAATATAAAGGTATATATAAAAGGGATTCGTTAAGGGTATAATTGGCATTTCAACATATTTTTTTACTATTGTGGGCCTTGAAATTAACTCCTGACGCGCGCAGATTGAGTGCATACCACACATCTTGCCAGGTAGGATTCGAGTGTTTTTTTGTTTAAGAATTCGATAGTTAAAGTGCCTCTTTGTGCACTTTCAAAGTTCAAAGTTATAATTTGAAGCCAAATTAAGGGTGCTATTTATGTATTATTGCAAAAAGGAACCCGGAAAACTTGTTATAGCATTCGTCTAAATTGTAAACGAAAATTTACCTAACATAATTGCCTACCACTCATGGGATTTGGCTTGATTTACCACAACGTCATTCGAGCATGACCTTAGAACTAGTCACCTATAAGAAAAAAAACATAAATTTGATTAAATCATATCAAGAAATACCATACTTGAAGAACTAGAAGAACAACAATTCGGTTCAAGCGGACAAGCAGGAAGCTGAAAGCATAGCACAGATGCAATTGATTGATAATTTTGCATTTTTTTAATGTCAAAATAGTTGCAGGAAAAATAAATAAATTACATACAATGTTTTTTTTTCTGGAACTTGTGGAAATTAATACTTATTTAAAAAATGGAATCAGAAAGTGCAAGTGAAATAGAGACTTACGTCTATCTTGAATTACCCTCCCGCATACTTCAGTATATGGAATATGGGAAATTTTGGACCACTGGGAGTTTGGGCTACTCTGTTTGATTTTTAACTTTGGGCAGTGTATAATTTTCAGGTACCGTAAGTTGGTTAGGCGTTGCATGGCATCTCTAGATGGAAGATGCTCTAGTTTATTGCATTTCTGTAAAACCAACTGTTGCAAAGAAACAAGGTTGCCGAGCCCATCCGATAGAGCTTCCCATGGACAATCATGGATCTGCAGATGTTGTAATTTGGGCATGGCATCTGAGAAGTCCACATGTAGCCGCTTACACCTCACTAGATCTAATCTTACAAGAGAAGTAAGGTTTTAAAGTATATGAGGAAGAACCTCGATTCCGAAATCCTTTATTCTGATCCATCTTAGGGCAGATAGTTGCATAAGCTGATGGGGCAGAGAATCCCAATGCGTACGTCCGTACACTTCCAATGAACAAAGGGACGATAGCTGCTGAATTCCATTAAAGATCAATTGGAATGCCTCAAAATCCACCATTTCTGAGAAAAGACCAATTACCAAATGCTGTAACCCAGTGAATGTTGTAACCCAGTGAAACCCCCCTGCGGGTACACTAGTCAATTTGGGACATTTTTTAAAACTAAAATATGAAAGTGAAGGCATTTCCCAGCCATGTAAAGGCAAGGAAACTAAGTTGTCACATTTCTTGACCACCAAAACTTCCAGAGACCGACAATGCTCTAGCAATCCAGCTGGTAAACTGGTCAATCCATTGCACTCCTGTAACGAAAACTCTTGGAGGGAAGTCAAATAGTTCTCTCCACTGGGAACAGGAAAAGAACCGAAATTGGTGCAGCTGACAATCTCTAATCTCTTAAGAGAATGAAGATTGTACAAGCTTTGTGGTAATTCACGAAACTCTCCACAGTTTGAGACAAATAGGATTTGAAGAGAAACGTTGTTGCGTAGCATCTCATCGGGTAAACAAGTGAGCTCTTTCACCGCATCGACTCTAAGCTCTACGAGAGATGTTAAGTTGCTGCACAAGTTCAACAATGGCATTTCACTGTCAACTATGACAATGTCTAATTCACGCAGGCTTTCAAATAGACTTGGAGTACTTTTTAACGATGGACACTTTATAATCCTCAACTTCTCAAGCTCAGGAAACATTCTTACCCCAACATCATCTACCTTCCACTCAATAAGGCTAGACATATCCTCCAATATTAGTACTTTCAATGATGGGAACACTTGGATATTGCTGCTTGATCCATTATTGTGACCATCAATACCATAAAATCTATGCCCGATGCATTCCACCTCATGGAATCCTGACAGCTCAAGATGTCGAAGCAATTTCAGTTGGCCAAGCGGTGGAATTTCTTTGCATCTTTTGCAACCACTTAATTCCAACTTGACCAAATATGGTAGTGACTCTTCACTGAACCATGAAGGAAATTTAGTCCCCAAATATTTCCACACTGCTAAGGTTTTCAAGTTAGGATGGGGTTGAAGACCATTCAACACATGCTCATGATTGATCTCACAGCCTTCTGATTCATCATGGGACCATGAATACACCAGCTTGTAGATATTGGGTTTCTCCTGTAAATTTGCTGTTTGGGCCTCTTCTTTATTTCCGACTAATTGGAGATGTTTGATCGTCAATTCACCTCTAAGGTTTTTCAAACGACCTAATTCTTTTATCCGACAACCTTTCTCTGAACCTATGTAGAAAAACTGTAGCGTCTGAAGACTGGTCAATTGCCCCATATTAAGCGGCGTCTGCATATCTGATCCATGACAACAGTAGCAATATATGTGTCTCAAACTTATCATATTTGCCATTTCTTCTGGAAGCTTCCTGAGCGAAGGACAGTGATTGACTCTAAATGTTTGCAAATTGTAGAGCTTGCAAATGGAGTTGGGCAAGGCTTTGATCTTAGTGTACGAGACATCAAGATATCTCAAGTATATTAGCTTGTCAATTGAGGCTGACAACTCTTCGATGCCTGACCTGGACAAATTTAAAACTCTCAAGAACTGAAAGCTCATTAGCATATCTTCAGGTATATTTCTTTTCCAGAATAATGTGCTCAAACGTCCTGGCTCGTTTATCTTATCTATTTGATCAGTTGGTGAGTCCCATCCAAAGTATCTCCAGCCAACACTCTTTTGATCAAATAGTGTAGACTTTAAAATATCTCCAGCCAAATCATGCACAAGATCATGCATCTTACAGTGTGTGATATTGTTGTACTCATCTAGCTTAACATCTTGCAGCAAGGAATATTGGAACAAGAGTTGGAAAAACTTGTTCCCAACGTCTTCCATCACAGGGGTCTCTTGAAATGGACGAAGAAACCCTTCTGCCATCCAGAGTTGGATTAGTTGGTCCTTCTCAAACTCAAAATCTTTTGGAAACATGGCAAAGTAAGCAAAACACTTTTTCAGATGTGGAGATGATAGATAATCATAGCTGAGTTTTAGGATTTTCTTTAAGCGATTTTCCCCATTATCATCTTCACCTGCAACAAGAATTGCCTGCCATTCATGTTTTTCCTTGTTGCAGAAGAGGCATCCTAAAACACTTGCAGCCAACGGTAGACCTTGACACAGTTCAACTATCTTTTTCTCCATGCTCAGTATTTCCTGCGGAACTTCCCCATCAACAAATGCTCTTTGTTTGAAAATGGACAAACAATGATCATCTGTTAATTTCCCCAACATATGAAGATCTGCAGCTACTATGGATGCCACCTGCTTCATACGAGTAGTCACGAGAATGCAGTTTCCTTTGGATGTATTGATTCCTTTCAAGGTGTCCATGAACTCATGCCACGATGTAGAGTCAACACGCCACAAATCATCCAGGACAAGCAAATACTTTTTTTCTCCCAATGCATCTTGTAGCATCTTGACTATTATATCTCTGCTTTGGACCTCACCTTTCCTCTTTGTCAGTGATTCGAGGATCAGTTCAAGAAAGCTCTTAGTGTCTGGCATTTCAGGTAGACACAACCAAACTCTCTTTTCAAAGTGTTTCTCGATGTGTTCATCATTGAAAACTATCTTAGCCAGAGTAGTTTTCCCTAAACCCGCCATACCCACTATGGGAATGGTGCACAGAACAACATCCTTTCTCATGTTTAACATCCTCTCCTTTATTTCAGCAACATCTTTGTCTCTACCAACAACATCCAAAGCAACTACTAGAGAATCTGTTTCTCGGATTGGTATTTCTTGAGAAGGAACAGTCAGTGGTCGGAGACCGAGGTCATTGGCTAACTGATTGATAGCCCTCAACTCTTCATTGATCTTTTTGATTTTTTGAGACATTTTGTACTTGAAAGCAGTATGAGAAAAGAAGTTGCGGTTGTTCATCACTTGTGCTTTGAGAGATTTATATGTGAATTTGTCAAACACATTTTCAGCATCTTCAGCAATTCTCTCAAGCATCTTAAGCCATTCTTCCACGGCCTGATCTTCTATTTGTCGTCTTTCAGCATCATGAATGAAAGCTTGGATAATGGATACATATTTTTTCAGCATTCCGAGATTTTTCTTGCAGTTCCTTAAAGTTTTGGCCTCCTCACTAGCGAAAGAAAGTAGCTTGCCAAGCCCAACTTTAACAGTAGCACCAATTACAGGATCGGCCATTGTTGTTTTTGCTCCTTCTTCCTCTACACCAAATTCTTCTTTTGCTAGTTTTTTGCCCACCACTAAAAAAATTTGCTGTATAATAATTATTACAGAGTATAATAAAATGGAAAAGGGGCTAAAATATACCTGAACTATTAAAAATGGTACAAAACTATCATTCATCCAATTATTGGCTCCCAAATACCCTTCTTATCCATCTTTGGGACTAATATCGACTACTTTTACAACGGATTATCATTTAAGTTATGGGCAAATTACAGAAATCACATACTTTTAAGGCAAAATTACAATTTATCCCTTAAAAGTTTATAATTACAGAAATCCCTCATTTTCGCGCATCAGATTAGTGTATCAGCGCTTATATTATTGTATCTCGCGCATCAGATTAATGTATCAACGCTTATACTATTGTATCTCACGCATCAGATTAATGTATCAGCGCTAATATTATTGTATCTCGTGCATGTATCAACACGTATATAGCTCTGATACATTAATCTGATGCGCGAGATACAATAATATAAGCGCTGATACATTAATCTGATGAGCGAGATACAATAATATAAGTGCTGATACACTAATCTGATGCGCGAAAATGAGGGATTTTGGAGATTTGTAAAACTTATAGGGGATAATGGTAATAAGTAAACTAAAAGGTGGGATTTTTGTAATTTTTCCTTTTTAAAATGTGAAGATCTATTGGATACAATTTAATTACTTAAATTAATTTACTAACTCACCCATTATTAATTACACCCGACCCAAATTAATTAATTACACTCGTCCCAAATTACATTTACTCCACCGATTCAAACAAATACACCCTTCATTCCCAACATTTCACTTCATCTTCCAATCTTCTTCCCCAATATATTCGCCTACAATCTCGAAAAACAGTACCTAAATACACTCATGTATCACCATAAAAAATCACCAAAACACTCATGATTTTTTGTAGTGATACATGAGTATATTTAGGTAGTACTTTTCGAAATTGTAAGCGAATATATTGAGGAAGTAAGGTTGGAAGAGGAAGTGAAATGTTATAAAAAAAATCACCAAAACACTCATGATTTTTTGTAGTGATACATGAGTGTATTTAGGTAGTACTTTTCGAAATTGTAAGCGAATATATTGGGGAAGTAAGGTTGGAAGTGGAAGTGAAATGTTGGGAATGAAGGGTGTATTTGTTTAAATCAGTGGGGTAAATGTAATTTGGGGCGGGTGTAGTTAATTGGGGTCGGGTATAGTTAACTTGAGTCGAGTGTAGTCAATTTGGGTTGGGTATAATTAGTAATAAGTGAGTTTGTAAATTAATTTAAGTTATTAAATTATAACCAACAGATGGTTGCCACTCATTTAAAAAATTTATTTTTAAATGATAATCCACTATAAAAGTGGTCAATATATATTGGACTCAAAGGTGGATGGAAGGGTATTTGAGAGCCAATAGATAGATGTCAATAGGGATGACAATGGGGCGGGACGGATGTGGGGTGGAGCGGGTTTAAAGCTATGCATGGCCGGTTTAAGGTTGTGCGGGGGGGATTGAAGTGGGCTCTTTAAAACTTATGCGGGACGGGTTGCGGGTATATGTGATTTTATGTGGTTTAAATTCAATTTTAATTTTTTACATGTTATAAGAGTGATAGAACGTTATTTATTATGATAATTTCTTTAAAGCTACTAAAATATTCAAGATAGTAAATGAAAATGGTTCAATATAAAATAATTCAATTTCTTACATGTTTTTCAATTGACTTCTAAAAAATAAAATTTTAAGTCACTATCCTATTAAATTAATACAACTTAATGAAAAAATGAATTTATTTTATGAATTTTATTTTTAGTATCAAACTTAACTAGGAAAAGAAAATAATTTGAAATCCAATAGGTGGATGGAGGGTAATTTTGTATCATTTCCAATAGTTCGAGGGTATTTTAGGCCCGTTTCCGAAAAGAAGAATATAACATGAAACTCATAAGCACAAACAAAAATCTTCAATAATAACAAAAAAAATTAAGATGCAAATGAGGAATATGTGGAAGGAAAAAAGAAGCATGACAGGTATATATTTATACTTATAGGTGTAGTGACTCATATGTTTCTTTTTTCAGAATTATTACAATCATTTATGGTTTGAATAATTAAGATAGTGACTTTTGGTCTTCTCATCATAAGCAATAGAAGGTTGAAAAATGAAATAAATATAATGACTTCTTGAATATTATAATGTATATATATATATACTCAGAGTGGGAGAGGGATTATTGTGGCTGATTCATTAAGCAATATTAATATGAAAAAAAAATATTTATCAGGTTACACATTACTCTTTAGCTTGCAATAAATCTAGGAGGTGAAAAGACTTTAAAATATTTTGATTAATAAATATTTAATTAATTGAATATTTATAATATTTTAATTTAGTCTAGGGATAAAATGATAATCCAACTTTGTATTTGGAGCTTCCCACTTTTATTATTATATTATATTATGACTTTGCTATCTAATTTCTTTAAAAATTTATTAACTACGTACTAATTAAATTAATAACGAATCAATGTATTACTTACTAAACACGTCACTCTTTAGCTTGCGATAAATCTATGAGGTGAAAAGGCTTTAAAATATTTTGATTAATAAATATTTTATTAATTGAATATTTTATAATATTTTTATTTAGTGTAAGGGTAAATTGGTAATTCTTTTGTATCTGGAGCTTCTCACTTTTAGTAATACTAGTCTATGGGAACGTGTGTTGCACATTTGTTCAATGTCAACCTATCTAACCTTTAAATTAATATAGATAATATTAAACATGTATATAATGATTAATTAAAAATTTAAAAGTAAAGTAACTATATATAATAAATTGAATTGATTTGTCCTTCCCTTTTCTTGTGCAATTTTTATGATATATGACATTTTCTTTGTCTTTTGATATTTCAACAACAAATAGTCTGAATGTGAACTTGAACAATATAATCAGTTATGTTTTCAAATGCTTACATGCATCCTATGTTTAATTCAAGATTATAAATTATAATATACGTGAATTTAACAGAATAATTTTAGTAAACTTTTGCAAATATAATTATAATGTAATAAATATAAAAGAATCTATCACCATATGTAAATATTAAAAAAAAATTGAAAAATTTCAAAGGACTAATAATCATATGTGTATCTAAAGTTAATATATTTATACTTCTCATAAATCTTAGACATACGTTACATTTTCCTAGTATATTTTTGTAAAATAATAATTGTTAGAAAATGAGTACCTGATATTAGTGATTGAGAAGTGAAGAGTGCTCAAAGTTAAATCTGTAATGCGGAGAAACAAATAAAAATTAGTTAGCAAACAAAATTAAAAATATGCATGGCAATATATTAGAGTAAACAAATTTGAGATGGACATATGAATCAGATTTTTCCAAGAAAAAAAATGAGAATAAAATTCTCTTCTCCAACATTAATCCACAAAATTCATGATTTTTTTCTCTCCTTTTTTTCTATAAAAGTGATCCGTATATATTTGATTTTATAGATGATTATGGTCTTCTTTTTTTAATTCAATGTAACTCTTCACATTCTTTATGTTTTAATAGTAATGACTGATTGTTTAAATAGATGAATGCAATCTTTTATTATGTTTTTAATGAAATATTAACTTTTCAAATTCTACATGCATTTTACTATTTCATAAAAAAATAAATTTCTAACATCCCATTATTGCAAGCTCGCGAAAGACCTTTTTATTATACTTATTTGTTATAGCTTTTCATAACTACTCATTTCCACGACTCTTCATTTGTCTTCTTTATTCTAACAAAAAATAAATTAACATTTATAGATAAGGATGATTGAATATGAATGAATGATAATGATAAATGATAACATAATATTTTATATATAATAACTAATAATATATTGACTTCATTTTACATTTATGCCTTCCAACTTTGAGTGTGCACAAGTAGACGCTTGAACTTGTATAAAGTTGAACAAGTAGACACATGAGTCTTATGTGGCATAATACACGTAGGACACCACATAGGACATAAATTGCCAGTAGGACACGTGTGTTTACTTATTTAAACTTTATGCAAGTTTAAGTGTCTAGTTGTGCACACTCAAAGTTGAAGGACACAAATATGAGTTGAGATCAATTGTTAAATGGCATATTAATGTATTATGGCTACATGATATAATACATGATAATATGATATGATGATACTACACTAGACTATTCTAGAGACTAATCTATGATATTTCAAAAAATCATCTAACTTTTTCACAATTGGAGCGTGGATTAGGAGTGCAAACAAGAATAGACCTGACTATGATACCTTATAAAAATGTAACGCCTGGACCTAACTCAACCTCAAAAACTAAAAATTTTATATATTAGTACGAGTCTACTATACTAGTGTCTTGTACAATTTACTGTAGGAGACCAGCTAGTTGGAATGGAAAAGATTTGTTAGCTTTACTGTATATGTATCCTTCATTGTATTTTTCAGGCGTTAGATGAAGGGATTATAGGAAATTAAAAGGATAAACAATCACCAAGTGATGAAGGGGGATCTAGATTCAGATGATAAAGATTTCCTTTTAAGTGTGAAATAAATTATGAATCAATGGAACTCACCTCAATATTAACTTATCGAATTTCCTGTTATTCTTCAATAGCTCAATGATAGATCGATCGATTGTTAACTGATTGGTCGTACGTAGATCCAAATACTATATGACACAAGGTGTTGTCTAGTACATAGAGATGGGTGAGGAGTTCAAACAATAATTAGAGTTGGTAATGAGCACAAACAGACTGGAATGTGTATTGTATCACGAGTTCTGAATTATTGCATTATTAATTTATTAATTTATGGTATTGGTAGGTAAACATCAATTAGTGCTTTATTAATTAATTATAGTGTTTCGTCCTATTGACTGTTTTATTAAAAGCGACATCAACTTTATTCTAGTCTTTGAGAATAAGACAATAATGTCTTATTCCATAAAATATATTAAAAAAAGACCCATGATGTAGATGTAGTCATTATCTTTAAAACAAAAAGAAACTCATATAAAATGTGTGACACTAATGATGGAGGGTGGCCGATGAGGGTAGGCCAAAGGAAAAGATTAACAACCATTTAGGCTGGCAAGTACTTTAGTCGAATCACACATTGGAATAGCCCAAATAGGAGAGGAACCTAAAAAAGAAGTTACAATTAATACATAACACAAGTTCACTACACTTTTGAGCTCGACGATGGCATATCCCTAAAAGGCTCTGACTAAATGGACATCCAATTTTGATTTCTTAAATTGTATTTTTTTTCCTCATAAACATAAAAAATCCACCAGTTGTGAAAAGCATCAAATTTCTCCAATTCTTATGCAATCTAATTATCAAATGAGCAAACCATCATTCATATACAAGATATCAGAACATCTTAAAGCACCATAATGATTGAATCACACATATCTTTTTGTGTTTCATTGTGATCATTGGTAAACAATTTGGTTAATATTTGTCTTTAGCTGGTTAATTATATTCTTACTTGAAGTCAAACTTAATAAGTATTATAAAAATTATTTTATTTGTGGATTTGGTTAACAAGTTACGTTGTAACCCTAACACCATGTAATATTGTCTTGCTGAAAGTATTTCTGACATCAAAACAATAAAATAAAAATGCAAGACACAAGTTGCTCTATACACAAAATACAACCATGGTAGAGAAATGTAGCAAAGTAACTGGCATAAGTTGCTCTTTCTACTTTGAATGCTATTCAACACTGCCAGGTTAATTCAGTTTAGAATTTCAGGAGCTGTGGGCTGGGTGTTCCGACTGGACCATTGGACTCTCATTTCAGCATACGCGAAAAGCTCAATTGACAATCACTCGTGACCCTTTTCCGGGATCTCCACATACAGGGAAGTAATATCTCCAATCCAGATTCAGCCAAATGCAAATGAGTTTACGGAGTGCAATTTCCCTTGCCAATGATGACACTGAAACACATCCAACACAAGTAACATGCTAGTGTTTCAAACATGAATCTGAAACACAGGAAATGGTAAAAAGTCAGTTTGGCACACGTTTCCTAATTGGGAGAATGGAGAAGCAGATCATTATAAGTAACCACTAAAAAACGGAGAAAGCAAAACCTGTTAAGATGAACAGATACTGCTTAGGACATTTTAAGAGCTAATGGGAGCACTCTTTGCTATAAGATTTGTGACAACTATCTTTGTTGAAGTCCTTCATTCGCGGAAGTTTTAATGAGCAGAGAAATTATCCTGTGAAGTGAAAGTAACGACAAGTGTGTCATATATTCATAAAAGTTTTACTGTCTACAGCATGAACATATAACTAACTTACCTTGAACTTTCAAGCTTCGTGCAACCACAGTCACCACCGAAGCAAAATGTTTCAATCTGTCCCCTGAAAATTAACCAGGAAAAAGGAAATACTGTTGAAGACACAGTAAATGGAAACTGAAGAACCTCTACTATCAGTAGAAGTCATCACATTTCGGTCCAAAATGGAAATCTGTCTTGCATCAAAGCTTATGTAAGTGTCTTTCTGTGAGAAATGGTTTTGTTACCTCTAGCGTTTCACCAATAAGCCAATAATAAAGGAACCTTGTACCATAGAATACTAAAATTCACATGGCAGAGTGACAGTTTTTCCCTCTTTACATTTACCAGTTATGACAAGAAAATGTTATGCCAATCGAATGCTTCTCTATACTTGAAGAGAATGAGCAGTTGCCTTATCCAAAGAGAACAAGACGTGGTTGGCATGACAGTGAGATGCACATTCAGTTTTTGCCTTTTTACCACAACATCCTCCCAGCTGCATCCATCAGAGAGAATTATTTGAGGTGCAAGTCATGAATACCTCATAAGCATTAACAAGATTTCAGTGGCACCATACTGACCATCCATACTTCCATTATCTTCATCAAAGAACCTGAATAGATATGACAAATAGTGAGATTCTTCTTATATCGTACCATTTGGGAGAGGGGAAGGTCAGACATTAATACTGTGAGAAAGTAAAACACTGAATTTATAAAGAATGAAGCTCTGACAAAAGGGATAAGGCAGCCTACACATGCAAAGACGGAGGATAGACGCATGTAGCTTCTCATTGAGCACCCTATACACTTTTGAGTTTTTGATGTTTCATATGTAGACTTCAGTTCCCCGAAAAAGGTTGTTCAGTACCCAAATACTCATGAAAGTATCCCGTAATGAGTCTACAGCTGAAGATTCAGTTCTTCAAACAAAATAAAAGTGGTGGTTCCTCTGTGAAACATAACAAACCCTGTTAAACAGTCAAAACTGTTTCAGAAGAGAAAAGCAATGCAAAAAAGAACTAGACAAACTTATTATAGCATTCCTCTAACAACTAAAATAAAAATACCTAACGTGATTGCTGCCCATGGATTTTGACTTGATATACCACAAGTCCACAACGACATTCTACCATGACCTTGAACCGAGTAACCTATGAGCAAAATCATAAATTTTAATGATTAAACTTTCTTTTTAGGAAGGTATTAATGTTGTATTCATCAGCATAGACCTCCAAAAATTGGTTCCCAATAAAAATAAAGATAAAAACTAGTAGATTACAAAGTGCCTATATATTCTGAATGAAAATTTACACGTAATTGCCTGCCGCTCATGGGATTTGGCTTGATTTACCACAGCAACGTTCTAGCATGACCTTGGAACTAGTAACCTATAAGGAAAAAAAAAACATAAATTTCATGATTAAATATTATCAAGATGTACCATACTTGAATAATTAGAAGAACAACAATTTGGTTGAAGCGGACAAGCAGAATGCTGAAACCATAGCACAGATGCAATTGATTGATAAGTTGCATTTTTTAATGTCAAAATAATATCAGGAAAAAGTATAAGAAATCGATTCAGAAAGACGAAAGTGAAAGAGAAACAGAGACTTACGCAAGTACTGAATTATGCTTCCACCAACTTTAACTTTTGGAATATGGGAAATGTTGGACCACTGGGAGTTTGGGCCACTCTGATTGGTGCAACTTTGTTCTAACTGTGGGCAGCCTTTAATTTTTAGGTACCATAATGTGGTGAAGCGTTGAATGGCATCTCTGGATGGCAAATGCTCTAGTTTTTCGCAGTTCTCCAATCTTAACTCTTCCAACGAAACAAGGTTGCCAAGCGAATCCGACAGAGCTTCTAACAATGAACAATCACAGATCTGCACATACCGTAATTTAGGCATGGCATCTGAGAAGTCCAGATGTTGTAGCCGTTTGCACCCCTCTAGATGTAATGCTTCAAGAGAAGTAAGGCTATCAAGTATATGAGGAAGAGCCTCGATTCCAAAATCATATATATGGATCTCTATTAGGGCAGAGAGTTGCATGAGCTGACAGGGCAGAGAATTCCAGTGCAAATGTCCGTACACAATCAATACACGAAGGGACAACAGCTGCTGAATGCCATTAAAAATCAATTGGAATGCCTCAAAATCCAGCATCTCGGAGAAAGGACCAATGTCCAATATCCTTAACCCAGTGAGACAGTGAAGTCCCCCTGCGGGAACACTATTCAATTTGGGACAAAGTGATATTTTCAAATACGAAAGTGAAGGCATTTCACACACATGTAAAGGCAAGGAAACTAAGCTGTTACAGTTGCTGACATTCAAAAACTTTAGAGACCGGCATTGATCTAGCATTCCACTTGGTAAACTGATGAATCCATCACAAAACCATAACTTAAATAATTGGAGGGAAGTCAAATAGTTATCTCCACTGGGAACAGGAAAAGAACTGAAATTGGTGCAGTTGGCAATCATTAATCTCTTAAGAGAATGGAGATTGTACAAGCTTTGTGGAAATTCACGAAACTCTCCGCAGTATGAGACTGATAGGTATTGAAGAGAACGTTGTTGCGTAGAATCTCATCTGGAAGACAAGTGAGCTCTTTCACATTACAAACATCAAGATGCACAAGAGATGTCAAGTTGCTGCACAGGTTCAACAATGGCATTTCACTGTCAACTCCTTCAATACTTAATTCACGCAGGATTTCAAATTGACTTGGAGTACTTTTTAACAGTGGACACTCTTTAATCCTCAACTTCTCAAGCCTAGGAAACATTCTTGCTCCAACTTCATCTCCCTTCCACTCAATAAGGCTATGCATATACTTCAATACTAGTTCTTTCAATGACGGGAACACTTGGATAATGCTGCTTAAACCAATATTGCTAATCTCAACACCATATAAATCAGGTCCAATGCATTCCAACTCATGGAATCCTACAAGTTCAAGATGCCGAAGGAATATCAGTTGGCCAAGGGATGGGATTTCTTTGCACCTTTTGCAACCACTTAATTTCAACTTGACCAAATTTGGTAGCAACTCTTCACTGAACCATGAAGGAAATTTAGTCCCTAAATAGTCCACTACTGATAAGGTTTTCAAGTTAGGATGCGGTTGA
This sequence comes from Solanum verrucosum, assembly GCF_900185275.1. Lineage (NCBI taxonomy): Eukaryota > Viridiplantae > Streptophyta > Magnoliopsida > Solanales > Solanaceae > Solanum > Solanum verrucosum. The sequence continues at coordinate 547,343 of NW_026020112.1, read as the reverse complement.
AGACCATCCAACACATGCTCATCATTGATCTCACAGCCTTCTGATTTATCATGGGACCATAAATATGCCAGCTTGTAGATATTTGGTTTCTCCTTTATATATGCTGTTTGAGCGTCTTCTTTATTTCCGACTAATTGGAGACATTTGATCGTCAGTTCACCTCTAAGATTTTTCAAACGACCTAATTCTTCAATTCGACGACCTTTCTCTAAACCTACGTAGAAAAACTGTAGCGTCTGAAGACTGGTCAATTGCCCCATATTAAGTGGCATCTGAAACTGGTCATGAATTTCTGATTGGTAATATATGTGTCTCAAACTTACCATACTTGCCATTTCTCCTGGAAGCTTCCTGAGTGAAGAACAGTCATTGACTCTAATTGTTTGCAAATTGTAGAGCTTGCAAATGGAGTTGGGAAAGTCTTCGATCCAAGTGTTCGAGAGATCAAGATATCTCAAGTATATTAGCTTGCTGATTTTGGCTGACAACTCCTTGATGCCTGATCCGGACAAATTTAAAACTCTCAAGAACTGAAAGCTCAATAGCATATCATCAGATATATTGCTTTTCCAGAACAATGTGCACAAACGTCCTGGCTCAATTATCAAATCCATTTGATCACTTGGTGAGTCCCATCCAAAGTATCGAGCTTGAGAAAGATTTTCACCTCCAACACTTTTCGTATCCAATAGTTTAGATTTTAATGTATCTCCAGCCAAATCATGCACAAGATCATGCATCTTACAGTGTGTTCTATTGTTGTGCTCATCTAGCTCAAAATCTTGCAGCAAGGAATATTTCAACAAATGTTGAAAAAACTTGTTCCCTACGTCTTCCATCACAGGGATCTCTTGACTTGGACAAAGAAACCCTTCTGCCATCCAGAGTTGGATTAGTTGCTCCTTCTCAAACTCAAAATCTTTTGGAAACATTGCAAAGTAGCCAAAACAGTTTTTCAGATGTGGAGATGGTAGATAATCATAGCTTAGTTTTAGGATCTTCATTATGCTATTTTCCCCTGCGACAAGGGGGTTGCCATCAAGAATTGCCTGCCATTCATCTTTATCCTTGTTGCCTAAGAGGCCTCCCAATACATTTGCAGCCAACGGTAGACCTTGACACATTTCAACAATCTTGTTCTTCATGCTCAGCATTTCCTCCGGAACTTCCCCAACAACAAATGCACTTTGTCTGAAAATGGACCAACAATGATCTTCTGCTAATTTTTCCAACATATGAGGACCTATTGTTGCTACTGTGGATGCCACCAGTTCCATACGAGTTGTCACGAGAATGAAGTTTCCTCGGGATGTATTTATTCCTCTCAAGGTGTTCAAGAACTCATGCCACAATAATGGGTCCACATGCCACAGATCATCCAGGTCAAGCAAGTACTTTCTTCCTTTCAGTTCATCTCGGAGCATCTTGACTATTATATCTCTGCTCTGGACCTCGACTTTTCTCTTTGTCAAATGTTCGAGGATCATTGCAAGAAAGCTCTTAGTTTCTGCCATTTCAGGTAGGCACAACCAAACACTCTTTTCGAAGTGCTGCTTGATGTGTTGGTCATCGAAAATTCTCTTTGCCAGAGTAGTTTTCCCTAAACCCGCCATACCCACTATGGGAATGGTGCACAGAACAACATCCTTTCTCATGTTCAACATCTTCTCCTTTATTTCAGCAACATCTTTGTCTCTACCAACAACATCCAAAGCAACTACTACAGAATCTGTTTCCCGGATTGGTATTTTTCGAGAAGGAACAGTCAGTGATTGGAGATCGAGGTCATGTTAAAGAATGACAAAAAGTCCCACATCGATGGTTAATGAGATGGGTGGACTCCTTATAAGGCTTGGGCAATCCTCCTCCCTTTGAGCTAGCTTTTGGGGTGTGAGTTAGGCCTAAGACCTAATCTAACATGGTATCAGAGCAGGACTTGTCTCACCTGATGTTGGGGCCCCCAAAATTAAAATTGCCCACGCACCAGATGCTAAGCACTAAGCGTGAGGTGGGGTGTTAAAGAATGACAAAAAGTCCCACATCGATGGTTAATGAGATGGATGGACTCCTTATAAGGCTTGGACAATCCTCCTCCCTTTGAGCTAGGAGTCCACCCATCTCATTAACCATCGATGTGGGACTTTTTGTCATTAATCTAACAGGTCATTGGCTAACTGATTGATAGCCCTCAACTCTTCATTGATCTTTTTGATTTTTCGAGACATTTTGTACTTGAAAGCAGTATGAGAAAAGAAGTTGTGGTTGTTCATCACTTGTGCTTTGAGAGATTTATATGTGAATTTGTCAAATACATTTTCAGCATCTTCAGCAATTTTCTCAAGCATCTTAAGCCATTCTTCCACAGCATGATCTTCGATTTGTCATCTTTCAGCATCATGAATGAAAGCTTGGATAATGGATACATATTTTGTCAGCATTCTGAGATTTTTCTTGCAGTTCCTTAAAGTTTTGGCCTCCTCAGTAGCGAAAGAAAGTAGCTTCCCAAGCACAACTTTAACAGTAGCACCAATTACAGGATCGGCCATTGTTGTTTTTGTTCCTTCTTCCTCTACACCAAAGTCTTCTTCCACTAAAAAAATTGATTGTATAATAATTATTACAGAGTATAAAAAAGAAAACCGAAAAGGGCCTAAAATACCCTTGAACTATTGAAAATGGTACAAAACTACCCTTCATCCATTTATTGGCACCCAAATACCCGTGTCATCCATCTTTGGGTCCAATATCGACTACTTTTATTACGGATTATCATTTAAATAAAAATTTCAAAACGTCACAATTATCTATTGGATACAGTTAAATTACTTAAATTAATTTACAAACTCACCCATTATTAATTACACCCGACCCAAATTAATTAATTACACTCGTCCCAAATTACATTTACCCCACCGATTAAAACAAATACACCCTTCATTCCCAACACTTCACTTCATCTTCCAATCTTCTTCCCAAATATATCCGCCTACAATCTCGAAAAACACTACCTAAATACACACATGTATCACCATAAAAAATCACCAAAACACTCATGATTTTTTGTGGTGATACATGAGTGTACTTGGGTAGTGTTTTTCGAGATTGTAAGCGAATATATTGGGGATGTAAGGTTGGAAGAGGAAGTGAATTGTTGGAAATGAAGGGTGTATTTGTTTAAATCGGTGGGGTAAATGTAATTTGGGGCGGGTGTAGTTAATTGGGGTCGGGTATAGTTAACTTGAGTCGAGTGTAGTCAATTTGGGTTTGGTATAATTAGTAATGAGTGAGTTTGTAAATTAATTTAAGTTATTAAATTATAACCAATAAATGGTCGACACTCATTTAAAAAAATTATTTTTAAATGATAATCCACTATAAAAGTGGTCAATATTGGACTCAAAGGTGGATGGAAGGGTATTTGAGAGCCAATAGATAGATATCAATAGGGATGACAATGGGGCGGGACGGATGTGGGGTGGAGCGGGTTTAAAGCTATGCATGGCCGGTTTAAGGTTGCGAATTGAAGTGAGTTTTTTTAAAATTGATGCGGGACGGGTTGCGGGTATATGTGATTTTATGTGGGTTTAAATTCAATTTTAATTTTTACATGTTATAAGAGTGATAGAACGCTATTTATTAAGATAATTTCTTTAAAGCTACTAAAATATTCAAGATAGTAAATGAAAGTGGTTCAATAAAAAATAACTCAATTTCTTGACCTCTAAAAAATAAAATTTTAAGTCACTATCCTATTAAATTAATACAACTTAATGAAAAAATGAATTAATTTTATGAATTTTATTTTTAGTATCAAACTTAACTAGGAAAAGAAAATAATTTGGAAGCCAATAGGTTGATGGAGGGTAATTTTGTACCATTTCCAATAGTTCAAGGGTATTTTAGGCCCTTTTCCAAAAAGAAAAATATAACATGAAACTCATAAGCACAAACAAAAATCTTCAATAATAACAAAAAAAATTAAGATGCAAATGAGGAATATGTGGAAGGAAAAAAGAAGCATGACATGTATATATTTATACTAATAGGTGTAGTGATTCATATGGTTCTTTTTTCAGAATTATTACAATCATTTATGGTTTGAATAATTAAGATAGTGACTTTTGGTCTTCTCACCATAAGCAATAGAAGGTTGAAAAATGAAATAAATATAATGACTTCTAGAATATTATAATGTGTATATATATATATATACACTCAGAGTGGGAGAGGGATTATTGTGGCTGATTCATTAAGTAATATTAATATGACAAAAAAAAATTTTTACCAGTTTACACATTACTCTTTAGCTTGCAATAAATCTAGGAGGTGAAAAGACTTTAAAATATTTTGATTAATAAATATTTAATTAATTGAATATTTATAATATTTTAATTTAGTCTAGGGGTAAAATGGTAATCCAACTTTGTATTTAGAGCTTCCCACTTTTATTATTATATTATTATATTATGACTTTGCTATCTAATTTCTTTAAAAATTTATTAATTACGTACTAATTAAATTAATAACGGATAAACACGTCACTCTTTAGCTTGCAATAAATCTATGAGGTGAAAAGGCTTTAAAATATTTTGATTAATAAATATTTTATTAATTGAATATTTTATAATATTTTTATTTAGTGTAAGAGTAAAATGACAATTCAATTTTGTATCTGGAGCTTCTCACTTTTAGTAATACTAGTCTATGGGAAAGTGTGTTGCACATTTGTTCAATGTCAACCTATCTAACCTTTAAATTAATATAGATAATATTAAACATGTATATAATGATTAATTAAAAATTTAAAAGTAAAGTAACTATATATAATAAATTGAATTGATTTGTCCTTCCTTTTTCTTGTGCAATTTTTATGATATATGACATTTTTTTTGTCTTTTGATATTTCAACAACAAATAGTCTGAATGTGAACATGAACAACATAATCAGTTATGTTTTCAAATGCTTACATGCATCCTATGTTTAATTCAAGATTATAAATTATAATATATGTGAATTTAACAGAATAATTTTAGTAAACTTTTGCAAATATAATTACAATGTAATAAATATAAAAGAATCTATCACCATGTGTAAATATTTTTAAAAGAAAATGAAAAAGTTCAAAGGACTAATAATCATATATGTATCTAAAGTTAATATCTTTATACTTCTCATAAATCTTAGACATACGTTACATTTTCCAACTAAGTGGAGACAGTCGATTTTCAATGCACCTCTAAGGTTTTTCAAACGACCTAATTTTTCTATTTGACGACCTTTCTCTAAACCTACGTTGAAAAACTCTAGTGTTTGAAGACTAGTCAATTGCCCCATATTAAGTGACATCTGAAACTGAACATTAACTTTATACCATGATCCCCATCCACCAAAATTATAAGCTGATTGGTAATGATCGTCGCAATATATGTGTCTCAAACTCATCATATTTCCCATTCCTTTTGGAAGCTTCATGAGTGAAGAACAATTATGGACTCTAAATGTTTGTAAATTGTAGAGCTTGCAAATGGAATTGGGCAAGACTTTGATCATGGTGTCGGAGAGATCAAGATATCTCAAGTATATAAGCTTGCCGATTTTGGCTGATGATGCCTGACCCGGACAAATTTAAAACCCTCAAGAACTGAAAGTTCAACAGCATATCTTCAGATATATTTGTTTTCCAGAACAATGTGCACAAATGTCCTGGCTCATATATCTTATCTATTTGATCACTTGGTGAGTCCCATCCAAAGTATCGAACTTGAGAAAGTTTTTCTCCTACAACGCACTTCGGATCAAATAGTTTAGATTTTAAGACATCTCCAGCCAAATCATGCACAAGATCATGCATCTTACAACGTCTTATAATATTGAGGTCATCTAGCTCAACATCTTGCAGCAAGGAATATTGCAACAAGAGTTGGAAAAACTTGTTCCCAACGTCTTCCATCACAGGGGTCTCTTGACATGGACGAAGAAAGCCTTCTGCCATCCAGAGTTGGATTAGTTGGTCCTTTTGAAACTTAAAATCTTTTGGAAACATTGCAAAGTAAGCAAAACATTTCTTCAGATGTGGGGATGGTAGATAATCATAGCTGAGTTTTAGGATTTTCATTGTCCTATTTTCCCCATTATCATCTTCACCTACAAGGGGATTGCCATCAAGAATTGCCTGCCATTCATGTCTTTTCTTGTTGCATAAAAGGCCTCCCAATACACTTGCAGCCAACGGTAGACCTTGACATAATTCAACAATCCTCTTTTCCATGCTCACCATTTCTTTTGGAACTTCCCCATCAACAAATGCTTTATGTTTGGAAATGGACCAACAATGATCATTTGTTAATTTCCCCAACATATGAAGATCTGCTGCTACTATGGAGGCAACCTGCTTCATACGAGTAGTCACGAGAATGCAGTTTCCTCTGGATGTATTTATTCCCCTCAAGGTGTCCACGAAATCGTGCCACAATGTAGAGTCAACACGCCATAAATCATCCAGGACCAGTAAATACTTTTTTCTTCCTAATTCATCTTGTAGTCTCTTGACTATTATATCTGTGCTCTGGACCTCAACTTTCCTCTGTGTCAATGATTCGAGGATCAGTTCAAGAAAGCTCTTAATTTCTGACATTTCAGGTAGGCACAACCAAGCTCTCTTTTCAAAGTGCTGCTTGATGTGATCATCATTGAAAATTCTCTTGGTCACTGTAGTTTTCCCAAACCCCCCCATACCCACTATGGGAATGGTGCACAGAACAACTTCCTCTCTGATATTCAAAATCTTCTCCTTTATTTCAGCAACATCTTTGTCTCTACCAACAACATCCGAAGCAACTACTACGGAGTCTGTTTCTCGGATTTGTAGTATTTTGCGAGAAGGAACAGTCAGTGCTTGGAGACCGAGGTCATTGGCTAACTGATTGATAGCCCTCAACTCTTCATTGATGTTGTTGATTTTTCAAAAATATAACATGAAACTCATAAGCACAAACAAAAATCTTCAATAATAACTAAAAAATTTAAGTTGCTAATGAGTAATCTGTGGAAGGAAAAAAGAAGCATGACAGATATATATTTATACTAATAGGTGTAGTGATTCATAGGATTCTTTTTTAAGCATTATTAAAATTATTTATGGTTTGAATAATTAAGATAGTGACTTTTGGTCTTCTCATCATAAGTAATAGAAAGGTTGAATGATTGAAATAATGAAAAACTTAGGTTATTAATTAAAAAAATACAAATATGGTAATATATATATTGAGATGCTCAGGGTCAGAAAGAAATTACTGTGGTTTATCATTAAGCAATATTAATATGACAAAAAAGTATTTACCAGTTTACATATTACTCTTTAGCTTGCAATAAATTTAGGAGGTGAAAGGGCTTTAAAACATTTTGATTAATAAATATTTAATTAATTAATATTTTAATTTAGTGTAGGAGTAAAATGGTAATCCAACTTTGTATTTGGAGCTTTCCACTTTTAGTAATTCATGACTTTGCTATCTAATTTCTTTAAAAATTTATTAATTACGTACTAATCAAATTAATAACGGATCAATGTATTTATAACTAAACACATTACTCTTTAGCTTGCAATAAATCTAGGAGGTGAAAAAGCTTTGAAATATTTCGATTAATAAATATTATATTAATTAAATATTTTATAATATTTTAATTTAGTGTAAGGGTAAAATGATAATCCAACTTTGTATTTGGAGCTTCCCACTTTTAGTAATATATGATATGATGTTGATCGATATAATGATATATGATATGATGATACTACACTACTATTGTAGAGACTAATCTATGATATTTCAAAAAATCATCTAAATTTTTCACAATTGGAGCATGGATCAGGAGTGCAAACGAGAATGGACATGGCTATGATATTTTATAAAACGTAACACGTGAGTCTAGATCAATCTCAAAAGCTAAAAGTTTTATATATTAGTACGAGTCTACTGTACTAGTGTCTTGTATAATTAATTCTCCTTTTTCATTAATTCCTTTTTTCGTTTATTTGATTGTAGGAGACTTGGTGGAAAGGAAAAGATTTGTTAGCTTTATTCTTTAATTATGACTTGTGTATGTGTATCCTCCATTGTATTTTTCAGGTGTTAGATGAAGAGATTATAGGAAATTAAAAGGAAAAACAATCACCAAGTGATGAAGGGGGAGTATATAGATTCAGAGGATGAAGATTTCCTTAAAGTATGAAAACAAATTATGAATCAATGAGACTTACCTCAATATTAACTTATCGAATCTCTTGGTATTCCTCAATAGCTCAATGATAGATTGATCGATTGTTAATTGATTGATCGTATGTAGATCCAAATACTATATGACACAAGGTGTTTTTTCGTACATAGAGATGGGTGAGGAGATCAAACAATAATTAGAGTTGGTAATGAGCTCAAACAGACTGGAATGTGTATTTACTGTATTATTTGAGTTCTGAATGCATTATTAATTTATTAATTAATGATATTGGTAGGTAAACAACAATTAGTATTTTATTAATTAATGATAGTTCTTCATTCCTATTGGATGCTTTGGTAAAAACGACATCAACTTTATTCTAGTCTTTGATGTCTTATTCCATAAAATATATTTAAAAAAGACCTACGATGTAGTCATTTATTTTAAAACAAAAAGAAATTCATATCAAATGTGTGACACTAATAATGATGAAGGGCGGACCGATGAGGGTAGGCCAAAGAAAAAGATTAACAACCATTTAAGCTGGCAAGCAGTTTTGTCGAATCACACATCGGAATAGCCCAAATATGAGAGGAACGTAAAAAAAATGTTACAATTAATACATAACACAGGTTCACTACACTTTTGAGCTCGGCAATGGCATATCCCTAAATGGCTTGACTAAATGGACATGCAATTTTGATTTTTTAAATTATAATTTTTTCCTTGTAAACATGAAAGATCTAACAGTTGTGAAAAGCATCAAATCTCTCCAATTCTTATGCAATTTTACCAAATGAGCAAACCATCATTCATATACAAGATATCGGAACATCCTAAAGCGCCGCATTGATGAATCACACATATCTTCATGTTCCTTTTATAAATAAACTAGTTTCTTGGCACGCAACTTGCACGTGTGTCCCATGTAATTTTTATATATTTATTTGAATTATGAAAACATGTATATAATGAGCAATAAAATACAACAATTATAAATAATCTTTAAAAGTGTGGAAAGAAACACAAATGAAGGACGTATTTTAATGTTTAAAATTAATTTCTTTTAATCAACCAACTTTAGCAAACTCTAAAAAAGTCACAAATGACTAATTTGATCCCAAATAAAAATACAGACATACGACAATCAGAAATTCATAGAAAATTAAATATATTAAAATCTAATAGAGAGAAAAGACAAAAAAAAAACATACACAATACATATCCTTCTTAAGATTTTAATCGCAATAATATAAATGAAATAAGAAATACATAATCAGTACAATCAAAAAGCATATGAGTGAATGTTGCGAGAATGATAAGGTTAGGAGCTTCCCACTTTTAATATATATATATATATATGATGTGGTGTATTACAAGTTCATATAAGAGATATAGGACTACTTGGAGTCAAAATTCAAAGATAGTGGACTATTTTAAATATTTTATCTAGACTTTCTATATTCTTATACTTGCAAAATAGTGTATATCTTTATTGCATATTTGACTAGTGGATATGATTATATTTGTCTGCTCAACTAAATGAGTAACTTTCCCCTCAATTAACTAAGTTTTTGATAGACAAATATTCAAAAAGCACAACTTCATGATTTCCAATGTTTTCCCACAACACAATTCTCCAGCGCGGTTGATTAGACAAGTCATAGAGGTGAATTTGTTGTTCAGTTGTTGGCTATCTGAACTTTCACCGTGTTGGTAAGAGTTCGCTTTCCCACCTTGTAATCCGCTTGCCCATTTTTTATTTTTTATTTTTGCTTTGGCATATGAAGTATTTTGCAAAGAATATTTACTAGCATGGAACATCAATCAATTAAGACAAACATTAAAGCTATATTACTTTTTTTTTTGTTTATTATGCACAAACAAAAGCCAAGAGGGCTGTAAGAAAGGCAGGTACAGCATGAACATTGTGCAAGAAAGGCCTCTGCTGTCAAATCTTTTCCAGTGTACGATTTAGCTAAGACGTCCATGCCGTTGTTTCAACCATCATTCTGAAACAGTAAAAGTCAGTTTTCACACACATTTTCATCTTCGTGAATGGAGGATCAATTCATTATTACAGGACCTATTAAGATGAACAGATGCTGCTAAGGACATTTTTAGAGCCAATGCGGCACTCTTTGCTATAAGATTCAATAAATAGCAGTCTTTTGTAACTTTCTTTGTTGAAGTCCTTCAATCGCGAGAGTTTTAATGAAAGTGAAAGTAACGAGAATGTCTATTAAGAAACTTATATAGACATTCCAGTCAGTTTTTTCCTTTCTAGGAGATTAACAATTTCGAAGAAGCTTACATGGAAATCTTGTACATCTAATGGACAGATCGCCTTCAAACTGGTTGATCCATTCAAGTCCTAGGTCTTCGCCTTCAAAAAAGTTATTTATTATTTTGGTATAATGGGTTTTCAACATAACCTATTATTCCTTTTACTTCATAACTTATGGGAAATTATGATACAAACACCAAATCGACCGAAACTAATGTAGTCTCTTCCTAACAGCTTACATTCTAACACTTGTACAATTTCATAGATAGTGGATTGATGCAATTAGAAAAAGTGAAATGAAATAAGGATGGTCATATCACTTGATAAATTTAAGAAATAAAGTATGTACCTGGTCCAAATGCCAAAACTCATTTGTAAGCAATAAAATGTTTCCGGAGTTATCTCTGTGTTAGAACAAGTCAAATACCACATTGACGTTCTAGCATGGCCTTGAAATTAGTAACCTATAAGGAAAGAAAACATAAATCTCAGGATTAAATCATATCAAGATATACCATACTCGAAGAATTAGAAGAAAGAACAATTCAGGTCAAGTGGACAAACAGAATGCCGAAAGCATAAGCACAGATGCAATTGATTAATAATTTTGCATTTTCTTAATGTCAAAATAATTCCAGAAAAAATGTTAAACTACATACAGAACTTCTTTCTGGAACTCGAGGAAAATAATATTTAAAAAATTGAATGATCAGAAAGTGAAAGAGAAACAGAGACTTACTTAAGTTCTGGATTATCCTCCTGCCGACTTCAATTTTTGGAATATGGGAAATGTTGGACCAATGGGAGTTTGGGCTACTCCGATTGGTGCAACTTTCTTTTAACTTTGGGCAGCCTCCAATTTCCAGATTCCGTAATTTAGTGAGGCGTCACATGGAATCTCTGGATGGCAGATGCTCTAGTTTTTCACAGCTCCATAAACATAACTTTTCCAAAGAAGCAAGGTTGCTGAGCCCATCCGACAGAGCTTCAAATAATGGACAATTACTGATCTCCAGATGATGTAATTTGGGCATGGCAGATGAGAAGTCCACATGTCGTAGCCGTTTGCTCCTCACTAGCAATAATGTTTCAAGAGAAGTAAGGTTGTCAAATCTATGAGGAAGAGCCTTGATTCCGAAATTAAATATCGAGATCTTTGTTAGGTTAGAGAGTTGCATAAGCTGATGGGGCAGAGAATCCCAGTGCCTATGTCCGTACACCATCAATGTACGAAGGGACAACAGCTGCTGGATGCCATTAAATATCAATTGGAATGCCTCAAAATCCACCATCTTTGAGAAAGGACCAATTTCCAAATGCTGTAACCCAGTGAGCCAGTGAAGGTCCCCTGCGGGTACACTAATCAATTTGGGATCATGGATACATATTTTGTCAGAGTTCTTAGATTTTTCTTGCAGTTCCTTAAAGTTTTGGCCTCCTCAATTGTGAGAGAAAGCAGCTTATCAAGCACAACTTTAACAGTAGCACCAATTACAAGATCGGCCATCGTTGCAATGCTCTTTACAAAGTTGTTTTCTTTCTCTATACACCAAAATCTTCTCAAATTTCTTGCAGAAGTATTATTTTGCTTGTTGTTTGCCGGCCTCTACAAGAAAGAGAATAATTCATAGACAATAATTTGAATAAAGAATGTATTTTTTTTTGGATTAAAAGCTAATCATCCTTTAAATAAATAATTTGTGTGTTGTTTTTATTTCTAATGAATGACATTCTGCCACAAGAAAATAAGGATACCAAAAAGGAAGTCACATTCAAATCAAGTTTTTGCATCGTATTGCCCTTCAAACAGACTGGTGTTTAATTATTGCTCCTGCTTCTCAATTTGGAGGATCAAAATATATCTGTCCAGACCTAATTCGCTCAACATAAGTTTACATAACTTTTATTTTATTTCTTGCATTATGCCCTCCCGGCTCCCGGCATACGACATAACTTGTGGAGTAAACTTATATCATGGGAAAGCTATTTGTTATTTCAATATCAGGGGCATATGTCATAACTGCGAAAAAGTTGTGATTTTGGTGTAAGAGGCATACCTTACATGGAAATCTTGGTGGTTTCATTATTTTAGGGCTGGAGGGGAAGCCTTAGCATACAAACCCAGTGCCAATCAAAATTGGTCTTCTCGGGGTGTCCACCACTCTACCATCAACTGATGGTTTGTTATGATCCAACTTATTAAACACGGAAATTAAACTAATCAAATTGAACTCAACAATTTTGTTCAGAAGACTTCTGTCATCATCGGAGACAACAGTTAATGGATGATCCCAGGCTTCCTAAAAAAATCATTTCAAAAGAAAAAAAAGAAGAAGAGGGAAAACGTTAATATTGAAATTATGGTAAAAAAAGAAGAAGATGCAATTCAATATATATGTATCGATTTAGTTTTTATTTTTCATGCATAATAGTTAATTTCACGATTTAAATACTTTTACTATTATAATATGTATTTATCTTTAAATTAAAATACTATATATGTCACTTGTGTGCTATGTAGCATCAAATTTGCAAGATTTTCTAACCTCAATTTATGAGTGGTTACTTTTATTTTGTATGCTTTGATTGTAATTTTATGACACATAGAAAATTCAATAATATATGTGTCATTTAAATTTATTATTTACAATACAAAATTTGTATAAAGTATTTTGGGATAAACGTGTAATGCACGTCTCACATACCAGTAAAATAAAAATCACAAGACATAAGTTGCTCTTTCGACAGTGCCAGTTAATTCAGTTTAGAATTAGACCAACATCAAAGCTCAACTAATTTCACTTTTCTGGGATTTCGCACATTCAAGGAAATGACATCTCCAATCCAGTTTCAGCCAAATGCAAACGAGTTTACGGAATGCAATTTCCCTTGCCAATTATGACATTGAAACACATCTAACACAAGTAGCATTTCGACAAGGTCCATGCTGGTATTTCAAACATGAATCTGGAACACGGGAAAAGGTAAAAAGTCAGTTTTGGCACATGTTTCCTCCTTGGAAGAATAGAGAAGCAGATCGATCATTACAAGTAACCACTAAAAAAAAGAGAAAGCCAAACCTGTTTAAGATGAACAGATACTGCTAATGGGGCACTCTTTGCTATAAGACTCATGACAACTATCTTTGTTGAAGTCCTTCATTCACGGAAGCTTTAATGAACGGAGAAATTGTCCTGTGAAGTGGAAGTAATGAGAAGTGTGTCATATATTCATAAAAGTTCTACTGTCTAAAGCATGAAAATAAAACCAGCGTTGCAGAAAAGATTATTATTTTATGAGCCTATTAACAAACTTATATAGATTTCTACCATATGTGGACATGGAAATAGTTCCTTGAGAGTTTTCAATATACTAAGAAAAGTAAACGAGATTTTAGATAAGTGAGATGATTTAAAAACAACATTTAGAGGAAAAAGAAAATCCATTCCAGAGAAAAAAGTATTGACACCATTTGCTATCTTTATGGACAAAAAACTAACTTACCTTGAACTTTCAAGCTTCATGCAACCAGTCACTGAAGCGAAATGTTCCAATCTGTCCCCTGAAAATTAAAAGGAAATACTGTTGAAGACGGTCAACAAAAAATGAAGAAGCTTCTACCATCAGTACAAGTCACATTTCGGTCCAAAAGGAAGTAAATAATAAATTACTTGTTCACCTAGTAACCTATGAGAAGAAACATAATTTTTTCATGATTAAACTTTTCTTTTAGGAAAGGTAATATTGTATTCATCAGAATAGACCTCCGAAAATTGGTTCCCAAAAAATAAGTAGATTACAAAGTGCCTATAAATTCTAAATGAAAATTTACCTAACGTAATTGCCTGCCTCCCATGGGATTTAGCTTGATTTGCCACAGCGACGTTCTAGCATGATTGCATGACCTTGAAACTAGTAACCTATAAGGAAAAAAAAAAACATAAATTACATGATTAAAGCATAGCAAGATTTACCATACTTGAAGAATTAGAAGAAGAACAATTCGGTTCAAGTGGACACGCAGAATGTTGAAAGCATAGCACAGATGCACTTGATTGTTAATTTTGCATTTTTTAACGTCAAAATAGTTGCAGGAAAAAAAAATCACATACAAAGCTTTTTTTCTGGAACTCGTAGAAAATAATATTTAAAAAATGGACTCAGAAAGTGAAAGAGAAACAGAGACTTACGTCTATCCTGGATTATCCTCCAGCCTACTTTAATTTTTGGAATATGGGAAATGTTGGACCAATGGGAGTTTGGGCTACTCCAATTGGTGCAACTTTCTTCTAACTGTGGGAAGTCTTTAATTTCCAGGTACTGTAATTTCGTGAGGCTTCGCATGACATCTCTGGATGGCAGACGCTCTAGTATTTCGCAGTTCCAAAAAATTAACGTTTCCAAACAAACAAGGTTGCTGAGCCCATCCGACAGAGATTCTAACAATGGACAACAATAGATCTCAAGATAATGTAATTTGGGCATGGCACCTCTGAAGTCCACATGTTGTAGCCGTTTGCACCCCTCTAGATGTAATGTTTCAAGAGAAGTAAGATTGCAAAGACTATGAGGAAGATCCTCGATACCGAAATCACTTAATTTGATCTCAATTAGGGAAGAGAGTTGCATAAGCTGATAGGGCAGAGAATCCCAGTGCCCATGTCCGTACACCCTCAATGTACGAAGGAACAATAGCGGCTGAATGCCATTAAAGATCAATTGGAATGCCTCAAAATCCACAATCTCCGAGAAAGGACCAATTTTCAAATACCGTAACCCAGTGAGACGGTGAAGGCCTCCTGTGGGTAGACTAATCAATTTGGCACAAATTGACATATCCAAAATGGCAAGAGAAGGCACTTCTCACACATGTAAAGGGAAGGAAACCAAGTTCTTACAGTTGCTGACCCTCAACATCTTTAGAGACCGGCATTGTTCTAGCATTCCATTTGGTAAACTGGTCAATCCATCACAATAAAGTAACTCAAGCCTTTGGAGGGAAGTTAAATAATTCTCTCCACTGGGAACAGGAAAAGAACTGAAATTGGGGCACAAGGATATTCCTAAGCTCTTAAGGGAATGGAGATTGTACAAGCTCTGTGGCAATTCACAAAACTCTCTGCAATCTGAGATCCATAGGTGTTGAAGAGAAGCATTGCTGCGTAGCATCTCATCAGGTAGACAAGTGATCTCTTTCACGTCCCTGACAGAAAGTTCCACAAGACATGTTAAGTTGCTGCACAAGTTCAACAATGGCATTTCACTGTCAACTCTTCCAATTTCTAATTCACGCAGGGTTTCCAATTGAGTTGGAGCACTTTTTAACAGTGGACACTCTGTAATCATCAACCTCTCAAGCCCAGGAAACATTCTTACTCCAACTTCATCTCCCTTCCACTCTATAAGGCTATGCATATCCTTCAATACTAGTTCTTTCAATGACGGGAACACTTGGATATTGCCATTATTGCTGCTTGATCCATTATCAACACCATAAAATGTAGGTCCAATGCATTCCAATTCAAGGAATCCTATCAGCTCAAGATACCGAAAGAACTTCAGTTGACCAAGCGATGGAATATCTTTGCACCTCTTGCAACCACTTAATTTCAACATGACCAAATTTGGCAGCAATTCTTCACTGAACCATGAAGGAAATATAGTCCCCCAATAGTTCTCCACTACTAAGGTTTTCAAGTTAGGATGTGGTTGAAGACCATCCAACACATGCTCATCATTGATCTCACAGCCTTCTGATTCATCATGGGACCATAAATACACCAGCTTATAGATATTTGGTTTCTCCTGTAAGTATGCTGTTTGAGCCTCTTCTTTATTGCCGACTAATTGTAGACGTTTGATTGTCAATTCACCTCTAAGGTTTTTCAAACGACCTAATTCTTCTATTTGACGACCTTTCTCTACACCTACGTAGAAAAATTGTTGCGTCTGAAGACTGATCAATTGCCCCATATTAAGTGGCATCTGAAACTGGTCATGAATTTCTGATTGGTAATATATGTGTCTCAAACTTATCATATTTGCCATTTCTTCTGGAAGCTTCCTCAGTGAAGAACAGCCATTGACTCTAAATGTTTGCAAATTGTAGAGCTTGCAAACGGAGTTGGGCAAGTCTTTGATCTCAGTGCTGGAGAGATCAAGATATCTCAAGTATATTAGCTTGCCGATTTTGGCTGACAACACCTCAATGCCTGACCTGGACAAATTTATAACTCTCAAGAACTGAAAGCTCAACAGCATATCTTCAGATATATTTCTTTTCCAGAAAAATGTGCACAAACGTCCAGGCTCGTTTTTCTTATCTATTTTATCACTTGGTGAGTCCCATCCAAAGTATCGGACTTGAGAAAGATTTTCTCCTCCTACACTCTTTTGATCAAATAGTTTACACTTTAAAATATCTCCAGCCAAATCATGCACAAGATCATGCATCTTACAGTGTGTTATATTGTTGAGCTCATCTAGCTTAACATCTTGCAGCAAAGAAAATTGCAACAAGAGTTGGAAAAACTTGTTCCCGACATCTTCCATCACAGTGGTCTCTTGACATGGACGAAGAAACCCTTCTGCCATCCAGAGTTGGATTAGTTGGTCCTTCTCAAACTCAAAATCTTTTGGAAACATTGCAAAGTAACCAAAACATTTCTTCAGATGTGGAGATGGTAGATAATCATAGCTTAGTTTTAGGATCTTCTTTATGCTATTTTCCCGAAGATCATCTTCCCCTGCAACAAGGGGGTTGCCATCAAGAATTGCCTGCCAGTCATGTTTATCCTTGTTGAATAAGAGGCTTCCCAACACACTTGCTGCCAACAGTAGACCTTGACACATTTCAACAATCTTGTTTTCCATGCTCAGTATTTCCTCCGGAACTTCCCCACCAACTAAACGCTCTTTGTTTGAAAATGGACCAACAATGATAGTCTGTTAATTTCCCCAACATATGAAGATCTACTGCTATTGTGGATGCCACTTGTTTGATACGAGTAGTCACGAGAATGCAGTTTCCTTTGGATGTATTGATTCCTTTCAAGGTGTCCATGAACTCATGCCACGATGTAGAGTCAACACGCCACAAATCGTCCAGGACAAGCAAATACTTTTTTCTCCCAATGCTTCTTGTAGCATCTTGACTATTATATCTCTGCTTTGGACCTCACCTTTCCTCTTTGTCAGTGATTCGAGGATCAGTTCAAGAAAGCTCTTAGTTTCTGACATTTCAGGTAGGCACAACCAAACTCTCTTTTCGAACTGCTGCTTGATGTGTTCGTCATTGAAAATTCTCTTAACCACAGCTGTTTTCCCTAAACCCCCCATACCCACTATGGGAATGGTGCACAGAACAACATCCTTTCTCATGTTCAAAATCTTCTCTTTTATTTCAGCAACATCTTTGTCTCTACCAACAACATCCGAAGCAACAACTACGGAATCTGTTTCTCGAATCAGAATTATTTTCTGAGAAGGAACCATCAGTGATTTGAGACCGAGGTCATTGGCTAACTGATTGATAGCCCTCAACTCTTCATTGATGTTGTTGATTTTTCGAGACATTTTGTACTTATAAGCAGTATGAGAAAAGAAGTTGCTGACCTTTTCCAATAGTTTGGTTCGGATGTTCATGACTTGTGCTTTGAGATATTCATATCTGAATTCGTCAAACACGTTTTCAGCATCTTCAACAACTCTCTCAAGCATTTTGTGCCATTATTCAACAGCCTGATCATCAACTTGTCGTCTTTCAGCATCATGAATGAGAGCTTGAATTATGGATACATATTTTGTCAGCATTCTTAGATTTTTCTTGCAGTTCCTTAAAGTTTTGGCCTCCTCAATAGTGAGAGAAAGCAGCTTATCAAGCACAACTTTAACAGTAGCACCAATTACAAGATCGGCCATCGTTGCAATGCTTTTTACAAAGTTGTTTTCTTCCTCTACACCAAAATCTTCTCAAATTTCTTGCAAAAGTATTCTTTTGATAGTTGTTTGCCGGCCTCTACAAGAAAGAGAATAATTCATAGACAATAATTTGAATAAAGAATGCTTTTGTGGATTAACAGCTAATCATCCTTTAAATAAATATTTTTGGGGGGTGGTTCTGTGTTGTTTTTATTTCTAATGAATGGCAGTCACTTTCCAATTAATAGTTAACATATATTGGGCAGTTTAGAACTATTTAGCTAATTTATCTATTTCTATTCTTATTACTGACGCTCCGAATAGAATTATAGTATGATCTGAAAAAGTTAAATCTGATTACCTGCTAATATATGTTATTGCATATTTTAACTCTGAGACCTATTATGTATTAACATAGTGAAGTTGTTTGTTGAAAAAAAATGCAGTTTAGAACCAACGAAGGAAAGCATTACCAAATTACTAAAAATTTCAGCAAAATTTCCATTATGATTTTGAATAATGCTTAAGAAATCAAGTTCCTCAGTCCTCGTAGACACGAGCCTCACGAGTTTCCATTCCAAACAACAAGACCAGTTCCCCAAGTCTGTTTTCAGGCGCAAAACAGCAAATTACCCCAAGAGAATGAGCCTCACATCATCTTTGTTCATGTAATGCAGGTGCTAGTGTGGAAACAACAATTTACCCCAAAAGAAAAAAACAATCAAAGGAAAAGGGAACTAGGTAAGAAGGATTTTACGTACTTCACAAAAACAATTGATTGAATGTGCAATGCTTCCAGCCCTTGTGGCATCTATAACATGCTCATCATCGATTTGAAACATGTATGTTCCAGCACCCCGAGATTAGAAATCATGTTATTACAGAAAGAGAATAATAAATTTTCACCAACTATCACCTTAGATCCTTCATCAAGCTAGTGAACAAAAATAGTTACCACCAAAGATAAAAAAGGGATGCATATGAAAAATTTAAAACACCACTGAACTACTACTTTTTCTCCAGCTTCACACCCCAACTACCGGTTGTTTCTTTTGTCCAACCTGAACTATTACCATTGATGTATTAAAAAACATAAATGCAAACCGTCGAGTTTACGAGATGCAATTTTCGTTGCCAATCATGACACTGAAAAACACATCTCAGAGAAGTGAGCAACAAAAACAATGCAAACAATTTAGAAGAAGCTTACATGGAAATTTTGGTTCAATAAGCAGAATAGAGAATCCTTCAACCTAATGGACGGATGCCCCTCAAACTGGTCGCTCTATTCAAGTCCTAGGTCCTTCGCAGCGGATACTGATACAATAGCATCCCTGTTAAACAGTACAACTTTTCCACGAGAAAAGTAGCTGAAAAATAAAACCATCAAAATCGTTCTTGAGAATATATACTTCGACACAAGTTTTATACTTGGCTAGCATGAGTGAGGTGGCACATCCAATTTGTCTTTGTACCACAGCAACCTCATAGCTGAATTCATAAAAATAATCAGTGAGAATTTATTTGAGCTACAACTCATGAACAAAATTCGAAAAAGGGCACCTCCCATGTATACCCTTTATTTTTTTTATTTATTTTTTTATGACAAGGGAAACCCGCAGCCGCTACCCTCTGGGTGCGCACAGGGTAAAAACCCCGCTCCTATGCAATAGCTCGCAAACCACATAGGACCATGTATACCCTTTATTATCTTCATGATACAACCTGAATAGATATAACAACCACTGAGTTTCTTCTTCTTTAGTACAGGTTGGAAGAGGGGAAGGTCAGACATTAATACAACAAAAGAAAGGGGGAAACTAGGTGGAATTTAATTAGAAACATGAGAATGCAATACACACTCCTATCATCAATTTTTTTGAAAACTGGTAATTTGTATTCCTCAGCATTAAGGATATGCTGGAGACCTCCAAAAAGTTATCAACAAAGAGTTATAACTAAGGCTAATTACAATGAGCCTAAAAATCTACCGATTGAACATCTTCTACATTTGCTAGTTTACACCAAAAATGAAAATTTACGATGCAATTCCATTTAATCTTTTGCAGAGTATTAGACCTGCCCTCAAAACACCTCCCTTTTCTTTTCTTCCATATTGTCCACCAAATACACAAAGGAATTGCTCTCCGCCATCTTTTCTGGGACTTGCTACCCCTCTCCTGATCCAACAACTTAGAAGATCTGATGTATGGTCTGGCATAATCCAGTTGGTACTTGTGAGGCTGAAGAAAAGTGATGCCAAGAGACCTCAAGTTTCCTCTCTGTCAATGATTCGAGGATCTGT
This sequence comes from Solanum verrucosum, assembly GCF_900185275.1. Lineage (NCBI taxonomy): Eukaryota > Viridiplantae > Streptophyta > Magnoliopsida > Solanales > Solanaceae > Solanum > Solanum verrucosum. The sequence continues at coordinate 526,616 of NW_026020112.1, read as the reverse complement.
TCAAGAAAGCTCTTAGTGTCTGACATCTCAGGTAGACACATCCAAACTCTCTTTTCAAAGTGTTTTTCGATCTCTTCATCATTGAAAATTCTCTTAGCAATAGTAGTTTTCCCTAAACCTCCCATGCCCACTACGGGAATGGTGCACAGAACAACTTCCTCTCTCATGTTCAACATCTTCTCCTTAATTTCAGCAACATCGCTATCTCTACCAACGACATCCGAAGCAACTACTAAGGAACCTGTTTCTCGAATAGGTAATATTTTCTGAGAAGGAACTATCAGTGATTGGAGACCAAGGTATTTGACTAACTGATTGATAGCCCTCAACTCTTCATGGATGTTTTTTAGTTTTCGAAACATTTTGCTCTTAAAAGCAGTATGAGAAAAGAAACCACTGACCTTTCTCATTGGGCTGTTTTGGATGTTCATCACTTGTGCTTTGAGAGATTCCATATGTGAATTCGTCAAACACATTTTCAGCATCTTCAGCAATTCTTGAGCCATTTTTCACCAGCGTTATCGTCAACTTGTCGTCTTTGAGCATCATGAATGAAAGCTTGAATAATGGATGTTGCAATCCCTTGAGCTACTGACTTTCTCAATAGTGAGAGAAAGCAGTACAATTTGAACAGTAGCACCAATTACTGGATCGGCCATTGTTGCATTTGCTTCTGCGCACAGTCGTTTTCTTCCTCCTTTACCAATGTCAAAGTTGTTCTACAATTGCTAAAAGAAAAAAATGGGTGGGCATGAACTGAAAAACCAGCCCGAATTAATTCCCAATTACCCCAGCCCTTAAGTCTTGCCCTAATTTCACATTTCATTCTTGCGGTGAGAGTGAAAATATTCCGTTAATTGTTTAATCTAAAAATGTGTCAAAAATTTACCCCTATCTCACAAAATTTGATTAGAAAATATTTTTATTGTTATTTGATGGGTCGTAAATATATGATTTCTTTTTTTTTTGGTAAAATTTTATTGCTAATAAAATTATTACGTTTAAACAATTTAATATTTGTTTTAATTATTATAATTTTTTTAACTAAAACTAAAAATAAAGTAGGAAATAATTTTTTTTGCTACTTAATCTCATTTTAACAATTAATCATATCATCCTATAAGTGGGAACAAAAAAAGTTAAAAGTTGAATTACGGTTTACCCTACTATAAATTAAAATGTTATAAAACATTTAACTATTAAATTTAAATATTAAATTGGATCATTTTAATTAAAATGTTAATGACTTTTGTATTTTCTTAGATTAATTCCTAATTAAAATATCTAATTTGATAATATTTATCATCTCTTTTGCACTTCCTTAGATTAATTTCTAATTTAAATACCTAATTTAATCATATTTATCATCTATAATCTATATGTATATAATAATAAATTAATAATAATAATAAATACAAAAATGTCTACATATATTAGTCAACTTTTCTTCTTCTCATAACTTTTCCCCTAACTCCTCTCATAAATAATATAATATATGTGGATAAAGTATTATCCTTTATGATAAATAAAGAAATTAATACTCCCTTTATCCCTAATTATTTGTCCACTTTGAATTGACACACCTATTAAAAAAATAATTATTGACATAGTGAGTTTACCATTTTACCCCTATTAATTATGAAGTGAATGAATTAAAAACTTAAGATTTTCAAGAAGTTTTACATTTTTCAAAGTAATTATTTGAGGGTATAATAGGTAAAAAAAAATTGTCCTTTCTTGATTTGTCAAAATGGACAAGTAATTAGGGACAACTATAAAAGAAAAAGTGGACAAGTTATTAAGGACAGAGGGAGTAATTAAAAGGGTGCAAATCTACAAAACGGAGAGATACACATTATTTGCTTTAAATATTCATACTCATAACTCATATCTAATTACCTATTCAATTTTTATACTCCTGGTATCCATAACTTTCATCTTTTCATATTCATAACCTCTAAATATTTAATCTAAAACTATAAGATATCTTTTGATATTTTTTTTTATTTCATGATATCCCTAACAAGATTATCATTTTTATTCTATAATTAAAAATGATATAACAAAATTCAATGAATCCAAATAATATATTAATGCTTCCTAAAAACGTTTAGTGCCATCATTTTATTTATCTCTTTCACCTTCTCCTTTACTACATTACATGCTTAGAGGAACACAAAGGTTTGGTAAGCTAGCAGCATATTCACTTCTTTTAGTATAATGTTTATTTCTGAAAAGCTTCTATTGCAATAAAATTCAAATTCAGATAGAAGTTGATCTGCGAATGACTTGCATATTTGAACTTTGAAGTGTGGACATGGACTATGTTTGGAGCACACAAATTCATAGTTGATTGTGTGTGTTTGTGTAGTTTAAAATTGTATGGGATACACTTGCAACGCACGTGTTCGAGAACTAGTATAGAATACGTACATGTAAAAAATTTAATTGATAATATAAATCATATATAACATCATAGTAATTTTATTTCGATAACGATAAAAAAAATTAAATTATTTTTCAGTTACAAAAAAGATGACATTCTTTTTGACCAACTCAAGTAGTATTAAGCATTGGGGATAAAAAGAAGTAAATAATATTCTCACATATTGCAAGAACAAATTTTGGACAATGGGAGGTGTCCTTGTAATTACATACTCCCTTTCTCTCTAATTACTTGTCCACTTTTGAATTGACACACATATTAAGAAAACAATTAATGACATAGTGAGTTTACCATTTTACCCCTATTAATTATGAAGTGGATGAAAAGTTCTACATTTTTCAAAGTAATCAGTCATTTAATTGAGGATATAATAGGTAAAAAAAATTGTCCTTTCTTGATTTGTCAAAATGGATAAGCAATTAGGAACAACTATAAAAGGAAAAGTGGACAAGTAATTAGGGACAGAGGGAGTAAGACACTAGTGTAGCGCCAAAGGCTATGGGATTAATTGGGCATTAAATATCTTAACATGTTAAGTGTCATACTAAAAGGGAATCAGTGAAGCATCACTTATAGGCTGGAATAAAAGATTAGAGAGGCCTAAAGATTTGCATTTTGTCCATAAAGAGTTTGACCAATATACACCAATGATATAAATAAAAACGATGCTATGAATATTGAATGTTGTCGTCAAGTAACGCCGGTCAAATGCTGCTACCATAAACATGATCAACCGATGTCTAACAGAATTCTTTCCCACCTAGCATTTCGACAAGGTCCATGCTGGTGTTTCTAACATGAATCTGGAACAAAGGAAAAGGTAAAAAGTCAGTTTTGGCACACGTTTCCTATTTGGGAGAATGGAGAAGGAGATCATTACAAGTAACCACTAAAAAAGGAGAAAGCAAAACCTGTTTAAGATGAACAGATACTGCTAAGGACATTTTAAGACACTCTTTGCTAGAAGATTCATGACAACAATCTTTGTTGAAGTCCTTCATTCACGAAAGCTTTAATGATCGGAGAAATTGTTCTGTGAAGTGAAAGTAACGACAAGTGTGTCATATAATCATAAAGTTCCATGTCTAAAGCATGAAAATATAAAATCTGAATTGCAGAGACATGAAGATTATTCTTATATGAGTCTATTAAGAAAAAAAATTTATACAGATTTCTTCCATATATGAGACTTGGCATTTAGGGCAAAAAAATCAATGCAGAGAAAAAAGTACTGATGTAAATGGCCACCATTTGCCAACTTACTTTGAACATACAATTTTCGTGCAGCCACAATCACCACTGAAGCCAAATGTGCCAATCTGAATACCTCAAACAGATTTCAATGGTGCCCGACCATTCATTTTTTTCATTATCTTCTTCATAGCACCTGAATAGATATGACAAATACTGAGATTCTTCTTATTTCGTACATGTTGGGAGACAGGAGGGGTCAGACATTAATACTGTGAGAATGTGATAAGCACACCTATCATCTAACAGAGTTATATTGAGTGAAGAACCAAACTAGCAACTCATTCTAAACAGTTCCACAATTTGATAGAGAGGTAGATACCAAGTCCCAATGAGAGTAGATATCAGACTTTATTCATAAAATTAAATTGCAGAAACTTACATGGAGAATAAAAAGGCAAACACGGCCATGCAAAGACAGAGGATAGACATGTGTAGCTTCTCATTGAGCACCCTATACACTTTTGAGTTCTTTGATGTTTCATATGTAGACTTCAGTTCCCCGAAAAGGTTGTTCAGTACCCAAATACTCATGAAAGTGTCCCCGTAATGAGTCTACAGCTGAAGATTCTGTTCTTCATACAAAATAAATGTGGTGGTTCCTCTCTGAAACATAACAAACTCCGTTAAACAGTAAAATTGTTTCATAGGAGAAAAGGAATGTAAAAAAGAACTTTATGAACTTGTTATAGCATTCCTCTCACAACGACGCTCTACCATGACCTTGTACCTAGTAACCTATGAGCAGAATCATAAATTTTCATGATTAAGCTTTTTTTAGGAAGGTAATGTTGTATTCATCAGCATAGACCTCCGAAAATTGGCTTCTATCGAAAAGACAGATAGAAACTAGTAGATTACAAAGTGCCTATAAATTCTAAATGAAAACTTACCAAATGTAATTGCCTGACGCTCATGGGATTTGGCTTGATTTACCATATCGACGTTCTAGCATGACCTTTGAACTAGTTCCCTGAAAGGAAAAATCAAATATAAATTACATACAAGCTTTTTTTCTAGAACTCGTGGAAAATAATATTTAAAAAATCTACTCAGAAAGTGACAAAGACTTACGTCGAAACAGAGACATACGTGTATCCTGAATTATCCTCCCGCCTACTTTAATATTTGGAATATGGGAAATGTTGGACCACTGGATGTTTGGACTACTCCAATTGGTGCAACTTTCTTCTAACTGTGGGCAGTCTTCAATTACCAGGTACTGTAACTTGGTAAGGCGTCGCATGGCATCTCTGGATGGCAGATGCTCTAGTTTTTTGCAGTTCCAAAGACAAAATTCTTCCAAAGAAGCAAGGTTGCCGAGCCCATCCGACAGAGCTTCTAACAATGGACAATGACAGATCCACAGATACCGTAATTTGGCCATGGCATCTAAGAGGTCCACATGTCATAGCCGTTCGCACCCCACTAGATGTAATGTTTCAAGAGAAGTGAGGTTTTCAAAATTATAAGGAAGAGCCTCAATTCCGAAATCATATATACAGATCTTTGTTAGGGCAGAGAGTTGCAGAAGATTCGAGAATGGAGAATCAGCGACCTATTAAGATGAACAGATACTGCAAAGGACATTTTTAGAGCCAATGGGGCACTCTTTGCTATAAGAATCAATAAATAGCAGTCTTTTGTAACTTTCTTTGTTGAAGTCCTTCAATCGCGAGAGTTTTAATGAACGCGAAAGTAACGAGAATGTCTATCAAGAAACTTATATAGACATTCCAGTCAGTTTTTTCCAATTTCGGAGAAGCTTACATGGAAATCTTGTACATCTAATGGACAGATCACCTTCAAACTGGTTGATCCATTCAAGTCCTAGGTCTTCTTCGCCTTCAAAAAAGTTATTTGTTATTTCGATATAATGGGCATTCAACATAACTTATTATTCCTTTTACTTCATAACTTATGGGAAATTATGATACAAACACCAAATCGACCGAAACTAATGTAGTTTCTTCCTAACCGCTTACATTCTAACACTTGCACAATTTCATAGATAGTTGATTGATGCAATTAGAAAAAGTGAAATGAAATAAGGATGGTCATATCACTTAAGAAATATAGTATGTACCTGGTCCAAATGCCAAAACTCATTTGTAAGCAATAAAATGCTTCCGGAGTTATCTCTGCGTTAGAACAAGTCAAATACCACAACGACGTTCTAGCATGGCCTTGAAACTAGTAACCTATAAGGAAAAAAAACATAAATCTCATGATTATATCATATCAAGATTACAAGATATACCATACTTGAAGAATTAGAAGAAGAACAATTCAGTTCAAGTGGACAAGCAGAATGCTGAAAGCATAGCACAAATGCAATTCATTAATAATTTTGCAATTTTTAATGTCAAAACAATTGCAGAACAAATGTTAAACTACATACATAACTTTTTTTCTGGAACTCGTAGAAAATAATATTTAAAAAATGGACTCAGAAAGTGAAAGAGAAACAGAGACTTACGTCTATCCTGGATTATCCTCCAGCCTACTTTAATTTTTGGAATATGGGAAATGTTGGACCACTGGGAGTTTGGGCTACTCCGATTGGTGCAACTTTCTTCTAACTGTGGGCAGTCTTCAATTACCAGGTACTGTAACTTGGTAAGGCGTCGCATGGCATCTCTAGATGGCAGATGCTCTAGTTTTTCGCAGTTATGTAATCTTAATTCTTCCAAAGAAACAAGGTTGCCAAGCCCATCCGACAGACCTTCTAACAATAGACAATAACGGATCTCCAGATACCGTAATTTGGGCATGATATTTGAGAAGTCCACATGTTGTAGCCTATTGCACCCCATTAGATGTAATGTTACAAGAGAAGTAAGATTGTCAAGTCTATGAGGAAGAGCCTCAATTCCGAAATAATATATACAGATCTTTGTTAGGGCAGAGAGTTGCATAAGCTGATAAGGCAGAGAATCCCAATGCGACCATCCATACACCTCCAATGTACGAAGGGACGATAGCTGTCGAATGCCATTAAAAATCAATTGGAATGCCTCAAAATCCATCATCTCTGACAAAGGACCAATTTTCAATTTCTTTAATTCTGTGAGGTGGTGAAGGCCCCCTTTGGGTAAACTAATCAATTTGGGACAACGAAATATAGACAAAGAGGAAAGTGAAGGCATTTCCCACAAATGTAAAGGCAAGGAAACCAAGTTGTTACAATTGAGGACCCACAAAGTATGTAGAGACCGACAATGCTCTAGCATTCCACTTGGTAAACTGGTCAATCCATTACAATCCAGTAACTGAAAACTTTGGAGGGAAGTCAAGTAGTTCTCTCCACTGGGAACAACAAAAGAACTGAAATTGGTGCACCTTAAAATCCTTAAGCCCTTAAGAGAATGGAGATTGTACAAGCTTCGTGGCATTTCACGGAACTCTTCGCAGTCTGAGACGCATAGGGATTGAAGAGAAACGTTGTTGCATAGCATCTCATCTGGAAGACAAGTGAGCTCTTTCACATTATAAACATCAAGATTCACAAGAGATGTCAAGTTGCTGCACAAGTTCAACAATGGCATTTCACTGTCAACTCCTTCAATTCTTAATTCACGCAGGATTTCAAATTGACTTGGAGTACTTTTTAACAGTGGACACTCTTTAATCCTCAACTTCTCAAGCCTAGGAAACATTCTTACTCCAACTTCATCTCCCTTCCACTCAATAAGGCTACGCATATCCTTCAATACTAGTTCTTTCAATGACGGGAACACTTGGATAATGCTGCTTGATCCAATATTGCTAATCTCAACACCATATAAAGCAGGTCCAATGCATTCCAACTCATGGAATCCTACCAGCTCAAGATGCCGAAGGAATTTCAGTTGGCCAAGAGATGGAATTTCTTTGCACCTTTTGCAACCACTTAATTTCAACTTGCCCAAATTTGGTAGCAACTCTTCACTGAACCATGAAGGAAATTTAGTCCCTAAATAGTCCACTACTGATAAGGCTTTCAAGTTCGGATGCGGTTGAAGACCATCCAACACATGCTCATCATTGATCTCACAGCCTTCTGATTCATCATGGGACCATAAATATGTAAGCTTGTAGATATTTGGTTTCTCCTGTAAATATGCTGTTTGAGCCTCTTCTTTATTTCCAACTAATTGGAGACATTTGATCGTCAATTCACCTCTAAGGTTTTTCAAACGACCTAATTCTTCTATTCGACGACCTTTCTCTAAACCTACGTAGAAAAACTGTAGCGTCTGAAGACTGGTCAATTGCCCCATATTAAGTGGCATCTGAAACTGATCATGAATTCCTGATTGGTATACGTGTCTCAAACTTATCATATTTGCCATTTCTTCTGGAAGTTTCCTGACTAAAAAACAGTCATTGACTCTAAATGTTTGCAAATTGTAGAGCTTGCAAATGGAGTTGGGAAAGTCTTCGATCATAGTTCTGGAGAGATCAAGATATCTCAAATATATTAGCTTGCTAATTTTGGCTGACAACTCCTTGATGTCTGATCCTGACAAATTTAAAACTCTCAAGAACTGAAAGCTCAATAGCATATCATCAGATATATTGCTTTTCCAGAACAATGTGCACAAACGTCCTGCCTCATTTATCGCATCCATTTGATCACTTTGTGAGTCCCATCCAAAGTATCGAACTTGAGAAAAAATTCACCTCCAACACTTTCCGTATCAAGTAGTTTAGATTTTAATGTATCTCCAGCCAAATCATGCACAAGATCATGCATCTTACAGTGTGTAATATTGTTGTGTTCATCTAGCTCAACATCTTGCAGTAAGGAATATTGCAACAGAGTTGAAAAAACTTGTTCCCTACGTCTTCCATCACAGGGATCTCTTGACTTGGACGAAGAAACCCTTCTGCCATCCAGAGTTGGATTAGTTGGTCCTTTTCAAACTTATAATCTTTTGGAAACATTGCAAAGTAAGCAAAACATTTTTTTAGATATGGAGATGGTAGATAACATAGCTGAGTTTTAGGATTTTCTTTATGCTATTTTCACCTGCAACAAGGTGGTTTCCATCAAGAATTGCCCACCATTCATGTTTCTCCTTGTTGCGAAAGAGGCCTCCCAACACACTTGCTGCCAACGGTAGACCTTGACACATTTCAACAATCCTGTCCTCCACACTCAATATTTCCTCTAGAACTTCCCCATCAACAAATGCTCTTTGTTTGAAAATCGACCAACAATGATCTTTTGCTAATTTTTCCAACATATGAGGAGGACTTACTGCTGCTACTGTGGATGCCACCAGTTTCATACGAGTCGTCACAAGAATGCAGTTTCCTCTGGAAGTGTTTATTCCTCTCAAGCTGTCCATGAACTCATCCCACACTGGAAGGTCAACATGCCACAAATCATCTAAGACAAGCAAATATCTTTTTCCTCCTAGTTCATCTCGGAGTTTCTTGACTATAATGTCCCTGGTTTGGACCTCAAGTTTCCGCTCTGTCAATGATTGCAGGATCTGTTCAAGAAAGCTCTTAGTGTCTGACATTTCAGGTAGACACAACCAAACTCTCTTTTCAAAGTGCTTTCCATCTCTTCATCATTGAAAATTCTCTTAGCAATAGTAGTTTTCCCTAAACCCCCCATCCCACTATGGGAATGGCACACAGAACAACTTCCTCTCTCATGTTCAACATCTTCTCCTTTATTTCAGCAACATCTTTGTCTCTACCAACAACATCCGAAGCAACTCCTAAGAATCTGTTTCTCTGATTTGTAGTATTTTGCGAGAAGGAACAGTCAGTGATTGGAGACCGAGGTCATTGGCTAACTGATTGATAGCCCTCAACTCTTCATTGATGTTGTTGATTTTTCGAGACATTTTGTACTTAAAAGCAGTATTAGAAAAGAAGCTATGGACTTTTTCCAGTAGTTTGGCTCGGTTTTTCATCACTTGTGCTTTGAGAGATTCATATGTGAATTTGTCAAACACATTTTCAGCATCTTCAGCAACTCTCTCAAGCATCTTGAGCCATTCTTCCACAGCCTGATCTTCGACTTGTCGTCTTTCAGCATCATGAATGAAAGCTTGGATGATGGATACATATTTTGTGAGCATTCTGAGATTTTTCTTGCAGTTCCTTAAAGTTTTGGCCTCCTCAATAGTGAGAGAAAGCAGCTTCTCAAGCACAACTTGAACAGTAGCACCAATTACTGGATCGGCCATTGTTATTTTTGCTCCTTCACAAAGTCGTCTTCTTTTGCTAGTTCACGGATAAAATCAGAGGACTGTTTCCAGTTACCTGAAAGCATAAATAAGAAAAATTGTAACTGACCAGTTTTTTTATCCTTAAGCTATATGCACTTAAATTACTAAATTGTTGAAAATTTTGAGAACATCATCTGGATAGAGCATAGTTGAGTGGCACAGACATTATCAAAGGTCATCGTCTCAGATTTACTCATAAGTCATCAAATTAGACAGAAGAAAATCAGATGAAATCAGATGTTTTCTTATAACTCCTGTCTATGATACCAAGTTGTTACATTCCGTGATATGGATCAAGTTATGGAGTGCTGCAAGATGAAATGAGATATTTCCTTCCTATGGTCACTTTCCAATTAGTAGTTGAGGTGTGTTTTAATACAAAGATTGTGATAGTTTTATTATCTAACTCGCGAAAACACACAGGATTGAGGTGTGTTTTTAGCCATTTAACTCTATGAAAAACTTAAACATTTCCCCTGCAATTACATACTAATCACTTACCTTATCTAAAGGATTTAGCACTAACCTTATCTTCTACAAATTCAATAAGGAGACACATTTTGAACCTTTTGTCTGTTAAAAAACCTAACGGAAATTTGGGTTGGGATTAAAAGTGCACCACTTTATCGAATAACTAGTTCTAGTTTTATCCCAAAATACTTCATATAAATTTTGATTGCAAATAACATATTTTATGCCCTTCAAATCTATTGATATTTACTAAAAAAATCATCATTTTTACAATAGAAAGTACATAGATTTTCCTAATAAAAAGAATATATAAGTGCATAAAGTAAAATTAACTAACTATTGTACAAATACAATATTCAAATGAGGATTCTAAAATACCACATGCTAGGCTAACGTATACAAAGCAACAAAACATAAAGCATAGATATTTTCTCATTTTTTTTCATTAATTCCTTCTTTCGTTAATTTGACTGTAGGAGACTAATTGGAACGAAATATATTTGTTAGCTTTATACTTTATGACTTGTGTATGTGTATCCTCATTGTATTTTCCAGGTGTTAGATGAAGGGATTATAGGAAATTAAAAGGAAAAACAATCACCAAGTGATGAAGGGGGAGTATATAGATTCAGAGGATAAAGATTTCACAAATTATGAATCAATGGAACTCACCTCAATATTAACTTATCGAATCTCCTATTATTCCTCAATAGCTCAATGATAGATCAATCAATTGTTAACTGATTGGTCGTACGTTGATCCAAATACTATATGACACAAGGAGTTGTCTAGTACATAGAGATGGGTGAGGAGTTCAAACAATAATTAGAGTTGGTAATGAGCACAAACAGACTGGAATGTGTATTGTATCATGAGTTCTGAATTATTGCATTATTAATTTATTAATTAATGGTATTGGTAGGTAAACATCAATTAGTGCTTTATTAATTAATTATAGTGTTTCGTCCTATTGACTGTTTTATTAAAAGCGACATCAATTTTATTCTAGTCTTTGAGAATAAGACAATAATGTCTTATTCCATAAAATATATTAAAAAAAGACCCATGATGTAGATGTAGTCATTTTCTTTAAAATAAAAAGAAACTCATATCAAATGTGTGACACTAATGATGGAGGGCGGACCGATGAGGGTAGGCCAAAGAAAAAGATTAACAACCATTTAGGCTGGCAAGCATTTTAGTTGAATCACACATCGGAATAGCCCAAATAGGAGAGGAACGTAAAAAAGAAGTTACAATTAATACATAACACAAGTTCACTACACTTTTGAGCTCGACGATAGCATATCACTAAATGGCTCTGACTAAATGGACATCCAATTTTGATTTCTTAAATTGTATTTTTTTTCCCTTGTAAACATGAAAAATCCACCAGTTGTGAAAAACATCAAATTTCTCCAATTATTATGCAATCTAATTACCAAATGAGCAAACCATGATTCATATACACGATATCAAAACATCCTAAAGAGCCGTAATGATTGAATCACACATATCTTTTTGTGCTTCATTGTGATCATTGGGAAACAATTTGGTTAATTTTCATTAAACTAGTTATATTCTTACTTGAAGTCAAACTTAATAAGTATTATAAAAATTATTTTATTTGTCGATTTGGATAACAAGTTACGTTGTAACCCTAACACCATGTAATATTGTCTTGCTGAAAGTATTTCTGACATCAAAACAATAAAATAAAAATGCAAGACACAAGTTGTTCTATACACAACATACAACCATGGTAGAGAAATGTAGCAAAGTAACTGGCATAAGTTGCTCTTTCTACTTTGAATGCTATTCAACACTGCCAGGTTAATTCAGTTTAGAATTTCAGGAGCTGTGGGCTGGGTGTTCCGACTGGACCATTGGACTCTCATTTCAGCATACGCGAAAAGCTCAATTGACAATCACTCGTGACCCTTTTCCGGGATCTCCACATACAGGGAAGTAATATCTCCAATCCAGATTCAGCCAAATGCAAATGAGTTTACGGAGTGCAATTTCCCTTGCCAATGATGACACTGAAACACATCCAACACAAGTAACATGCTAGTGTTTCAAACATGAATCTGAAACACAGGAAATGGTAAAAAGTCAGTTTGGCACACGTTTCCTAATTGGGAGAATGGAGAAGCAGATCATTATAAGTAACCACTAAAAAAAGGAGAAAACAAAACCTGTTAAGATGAACTGATACTACTTAGGACATTTTAAGAGCTAATGGGGCCACTCTTTGCTATAAGATTCATGACAACTATCTTTGAAGTCCTTCAACGGAGAAATTGTCCAGTGTAGTGAAAGTAACGACAAGTGTGTCATATAATCATAAAGCATAAAGATTATTCTTTTATGAGTCTATTAAGAAACTTATATAGATTTCTACCATATATGAGACTTTGCATTTAGGGGTAAAAAAATCATTGCTGAGAAAAAAGTATTGGTCTAAACAGCCACCATTTGCCAACTTACCTTGAACTTTCAATTTTCGTGCAGCCACAATCACCACTGAAGCAAAATATGCCAATCTGAATACCTCATAAACAGATTTTAATGGCGCCCCACCATTCATTCTTTTCATTATCTTCATCATAGCACCTGAATAGATATGACAAATAGTGAGACTCTTTTTACTTCGTACATGTTGGGAGACGGGAGGGGTGCGAAAAGCACACCTATCATCTAACAGAATTATATTGAGTGAAGAACCAAACTAACAACTTACATTCTAACAGTTCCAAATTTGATAGAGAGTTAGATACCAAGTCCCAATGGGAGTAGATATCAGACTTTATTCATCAAATTAAATTGCAGAAACTTACATGGAGAATAAAAAGGCAAACACGGCCATGCAAAGACAAAGGCTAGACCCGTGTAGCTTCTCATTGAGCACCCTATACACTTTTGAAGGTTCTATTCTTCATACAAAGTAAAAGTGGTGGTTCCTCTGTGAAACATAACAAACCCCGTTAAACAGTAAAATTGTTTCATAGGAGAAAAGGAATGTAAAAAAGAACTATATGAACTTGTTATAGCATTCCTCTAACAACTAAATGAAAATACCTAATGTGATTCTGCCTGTGGATTTTGACTTGATATACCACAACGACGTTCTACCATGACCTTGTACCTAGTAACCTATGAGCAGAAACATAAATTTTCATGATTAAACTTTTTTTTAGGAAGGTAATGTTGTATTCGTCAGCATAGACCTTCGAAAATTGGTTTCTAACAAAAAGAAAGATAGAAACTAGTAGATTACAAAGTGCCTATAAATTCTAGATGTAAATTTACCAAACGTAATTGCCTGATGCTCATGGGATTTGGCTTGATTTACCACATCGACATTCTAGCATGACCTTTGAACTAGTAACCTAAAAGGAAAAATCAAACATAAATTACATACAAAGCTTTTTTTCTTGAACTCGTGGAAAATAATATTTAAAAAATCTACTCAGAAAGTGAAAGAGAAACAAAGACTTACGTTGAAACAGAGACATAGGTGTATCCTGAATTATCCTCCCGCCTACTTTAATATTTGGAATATGGGAAATGTTGGACCACTGGAAGTTTGGACTACTCCAATTGGTGGAACTTTCTTCTAACTGTGGGCAGTCTTCAATTACCATGTACTGTAACTTGGTAAGGCGTTGCATGGCATCTCTGGATGGCAGATGCTCTAGTTTTTCGCAGTTCCAAAGAAGAAATTCTACCAAAGAAGCAAGGTTACTGAGCCCATCCGACAGAGCTTCTAACAATGGACAATGACAGATCCACAGACACCGTAATCTGGCCATGGCATCGAAGAAGTCCACATGTCGTAGCCGTTCGCACCCCACTAGATGTAATGTTTCAAGAGAAGTGAGGTTGTCAAAACTATGAGGAAGAGCCTCGATTCCGAAATTATGTATATAGATATCTTTTAGGGCAGAAAGTTGCATAAGTTGATAGGGCAGAGAATCCCAATGCAAATGTCCGTACACCCTCAAATTACGAAGGGACAACAACAGTTGAATACCATTAAAAATCAATTGGAATGCCTCAAAATCCACCATCTCTGAGAAAGGACCAATTCCCAATCCCCATAACCCAGTGAGACGGTGAAGGCCCCCTGTGGGTAAACTAATCAATTTGGGACAATGTGAAAAATACAAATAGGAAAGTGAAGAC
>NW_026020112.1:153305-511927 GCF_900185275.1 Solanum verrucosum | reverse complement strand
TAAGAAAAAATTGTAACTGACCAGTTTTTTTATCCTTAAGCTATATGCACTTAAATTACTAAATTGTTGAAAATTTTGAGAACATCATCTGGATAGAGCATAGTTGAGTGGCACAGACATTATCAAAGGTCATCGTCTCAGATTTACTCATAAGTCATCAAATTAGACAGAAGAAAATCAGATGAAATCAGATGTTTTCTTATAACTCCTGTCTATGATACCAAGTTGTTACATTCCCGTGATATGGATCAAGTTATGGAGTGCTGCAAGATGAAATGAGATATTTCCTTCCTATGGTCACTTTCCAATTAGTAGTTGAGGTGTGTTTTAATACAAAGATTGTGATAGTTTTATTATCTAACTCGCGAAAACACACAGGATTGAGGTGTGTTTTTAGCCATTTAACTCTATGAAAAACTTAAACATTTCCCCTGCAATTACATACTAATCACTTACCTTATCTAAAGGATTTAGCACTAACCTTATCTTCACAAATTCAATAAGGAGACACATTTTGAACCTTTTGTCTGTTAAAAAACCTAACGGAAATTTGGGTTGGGATTAAAAGTGCACCACTTTATCGAATAACTAGTTCTAGTTTATCCCAAAATACTTCATATAAATTTTGATTGCAAATAACATATTTTATGCCCTTCAAATCTATTGATATTTACTAAAAAAATCATCATTTTTACAATAGAAAGTACATAGATTTTCCTAATAAAAAGAATATATAAGTGCATAAAGTAAAATTAACTAACTATTGTACAAATACAATATTCAAATGAGGATTCTAAAATACCACATGCTAGGCTAACGTATACAAAGCAACAAAACATAAAGCATAGATATTTTCTCATTTTTTTTCATTAATTCCTTCTTTCGTTAATTTGACTGTAGGAGACTAATTGGAACGAAATATATTTGTTAGCTTTATACTTTATGACTTGTGTATGTGTATCCTCATTGTATTTTCCAGGTGTTAGATGAAGGGATTATAGGAAATTAAAAGGAAAAACAATCACCAAGTGATGAAGGGGGAGTATATAGATTCAGAGGATAAAGATTTCACAAATTATGAATCAATGGAACTCACCTCAATATTAACTTATCGAATCTCCTATTATTCCTCAATAGCTCAATGATAGATCAATCAATTGTTAACTGATTGGTCGTACGTTGATCCAAATACTATATGACACAAGGAGTTGTCTAGTACATAGAGATGGGTGAGGAGTTCAAACAATAATTAGAGTTGGTAATGAGCACAAACAGACTGGAATGTGTATTGTATCATGAGTTCTGAATTATTGCATTATTAATTTATTAATTAATGGTATTGGTAGGTAAACATCAATTAGTGCTTTATTAATTAATTATAGTGTTTCGTCCTATTGACTGTTTTATTAAAAGCGACATCAATTTTATTCTAGTCTTTGAGAATAAGACAATAATGTCTTATTCCATAAAATATATTAAAAAAAGACCCATGATGTAGATGTAGTCATTTTCTTTAAAATAAAAAGAAACTCATATCAAATGTGTGACACTAATGATGGAGGGCGGACCGATGAGGGTAGGCCAAAGAAAAAGATTAACAACCATTTAGGCTGGCAAGCATTTTAGTTGAATCACACATCGGAATAGCCCAAATAGGAGAGGAACGTAAAAAAGAAGTTACAATTAATACATAACACAAGTTCACTACACTTTTGAGCTCGACGATAGCATATCACTAAATGGCTCTGACTAAATGGACATCCAATTTTGATTTCTTAAATTGTATTTTTTTTCCCTTGTAAACATGAAAAATCCACCAGTTGTGAAAAACATCAAATTTCTCCAATTATTATGCAATCTAATTACCAAATGAGCAAACCATGATTCATATACACGATATCAAAACATCCTAAAGAGCCGTAATGATTGAATCACACATATCTTTTTGTGCTTCATTGTGATCATTGGGAAACAATTTGGTTAATTTTCATTAAACTAGTTATATTCTTACTTGAAGTCAAACTTAATAAGTATTATAAAAATTATTTTATTTGTCGATTTGGATAACAAGTTACGTTGTAACCCTAACACCATGTAATATTGTCTTGCTGAAAGTATTTCTGACATCAAAACAATAAAATAAAAATGCAAGACACAAGTTGTTCTATACACAACATACAACCATGGTAGAGAAATGTAGCAAAGTAACTGGCATAAGTTGCTCTTTCTACTTTGAATGCTATTCAACACTGCCAGGTTAATTCAGTTTAGAATTTCAGGAGCTGTGGGCTGGGTGTTCCGACTGGACCATTGGACTCTCATTTCAGCATACGCGAAAAGCTCAATTGACAATCACTCGTGACCCTTTTCCGGGATCTCCACATACAGGGAAGTAATATCTCCAATCCAGATTCAGCCAAATGCAAATGAGTTTACGGAGTGCAATTTCCCTTGCCAATGATGACACTGAAACACATCCAACACAAGTAACATGCTAGTGTTTCAAACATGAATCTGAAACACAGGAAATGGTAAAAAGTCAGTTTGGCACACGTTTCCTAATTGGGAGAATGGAGAAGCAGATCATTATAAGTAACCACTAAAAAAAGGAGAAAACAAAACCTGTTAAGATGAACTGATACTACTTAGGACATTTTAAGAGCTAATGGGGCCACTCTTTGCTATAAGATTCATGACAACTATCTTTGAAGTCCTTCAACGGAGAAATTGTCCAGTGTAGTGAAAGTAACGACAAGTGTGTCATATAATCATAAAGCATAAAGATTATTCTTTTATGAGTCTATTAAGAAACTTATATAGATTTCTACCATATATGAGACTTTGCATTTAGGGGTAAAAAAATCATTGCTGAGAAAAAAGTATTGGTCTAAACAGCCACCATTTGCCAACTTACCTTGAACTTTCAATTTTCGTGCAGCCACAATCACCACTGAAGCAAAATATGCCAATCTGAATACCTCATAAACAGATTTTAATGGCGCCCCACCATTCATTCTTTTCATTATCTTCATCATAGCACCTGAATAGATATGACAAATAGTGAGACTCTTTTTACTTCGTACATGTTGGGAGACGGGAGGGGTGCGAAAAGCACACCTATCATCTAACAGAATTATATTGAGTGAAGAACCAAACTAACAACTTACATTCTAACAGTTCCAAATTTGATAGAGAGTTAGATACCAAGTCCCAATGGGAGTAGATATCAGACTTTATTCATCAAATTAAATTGCAGAAACTTACATGGAGAATAAAAAGGCAAACACGGCCATGCAAAGACAAAGGCTAGACCCGTGTAGCTTCTCATTGAGCACCCTATACACTTTTGAAGGTTCTATTCTTCATACAAAGTAAAAGTGGTGGTTCCTCTGTGAAACATAACAAACCCCGTTAAACAGTAAAATTGTTTCATAGGAGAAAAGGAATGTAAAAAAGAACTATATGAACTTGTTATAGCATTCCTCTAACAACTAAATGAAAATACCTAATGTGATTCTGCCTGTGGATTTTGACTTGATATACCACAACGACGTTCTACCATGACCTTGTACCTAGTAACCTATGAGCAGAAACATAAATTTTCATGATTAAACTTTTTTTTAGGAAGGTAATGTTGTATTCGTCAGCATAGACCTTCGAAAATTGGTTTCTAACAAAAAGAAAGATAGAAACTAGTAGATTACAAAGTGCCTATAAATTCTAGATGTAAATTTACCAAACGTAATTGCCTGATGCTCATGGGATTTGGCTTGATTTACCACATCGACATTCTAGCATGACCTTTGAACTAGTAACCTAAAAGGAAAAATCAAACATAAATTACATACAAAGCTTTTTTTCTTGAACTCGTGGAAAATAATATTTAAAAAATCTACTCAGAAAGTGAAAGAGAAACAAAGACTTACGTTGAAACAGAGACATAGGTGTATCCTGAATTATCCTCCCGCCTACTTTAATATTTGGAATATGGGAAATGTTGGACCACTGGAAGTTTGGACTACTCCAATTGGTGGAACTTTCTTCTAACTGTGGGCAGTCTTCAATTACCATGTACTGTAACTTGGTAAGGCGTTGCATGGCATCTCTGGATGGCAGATGCTCTAGTTTTTCGCAGTTCCAAAGAAGAAATTCTACCAAAGAAGCAAGGTTACTGAGCCCATCCGACAGAGCTTCTAACAATGGACAATGACAGATCCACAGACACCGTAATCTGGCCATGGCATCGAAGAAGTCCACATGTCGTAGCCGTTCGCACCCCACTAGATGTAATGTTTCAAGAGAAGTGAGGTTGTCAAAACTATGAGGAAGAGCCTCGATTCCGAAATTATGTATATAGATATCTTTTAGGGCAGAAAGTTGCATAAGTTGATAGGGCAGAGAATCGCAATGCAAATGTCCGTACACCCTCAAATTACGAAGGGACAACAACAGTTGAATACCATTAAAAATCAATTGGAATGCCTCAAAATCCACCATCTCTGAGAAAGGACCAATTCCCAATCCCCATAACCCAGTGAGACGGTGAAGGCCCCCTGTGGGTAAACTAATCAATTTGGGACAATGTGATATATACAAATAGGAAAGTGAAGACATTTCCCACAAATGTAAAGGCAAGGAAACCAAGTTGTTACAATTGAGGACCCACAAAGTATGTAGAGACCGACAATGCTCTAGCATTCCACTTGGTAAACTGGTCAATCCATTACACATCTGTAACTGAAAACTTTGGAGGGAAGTCAAGTAGTTCTCTCCACCGGGAACAGCAAAAGAACTGAAATTGGTGCATCTATAAATCCTTAAGCTCTTAAGAGAATGGAGATTGTACAAGCTTTGTGGCAATTCACGGAACTCTTCGCAGCATGAGACCCA
Organism: Solanum verrucosum; assembly: GCF_900185275.1. Classification (NCBI taxonomy): domain Eukaryota; kingdom Viridiplantae; phylum Streptophyta; class Magnoliopsida; order Solanales; family Solanaceae; genus Solanum; species Solanum verrucosum. The sequence continues at coordinate 507,037 of NW_026020112.1, read as the reverse complement.
TAGGTACTGAAGAGAAACGTTGTTGTGTAGCATCTCATCTGGAAAACAAGTAAGCTCTTTCACGTTATAGACAAAAAGAACCACAAGAGATGTCAAGTTGCTGCACAGGTTCAACAATGGCATTTCACTGTCAACTCCTTCAATTCTTAATTCATGGAGAACTTCAAATTGAGTTGGAGTATTTTTTAACAGTGGACAGTCTGCAATCCTCAACTTCTCAAGCCTAGGAAACATTCTTACACCAACTTCATCTCCCTTCCACTCAATAAGGCTACGCATATCATCCAATACTAATTCTTTCAATGACGGGAACACTTGGATAATGCTGCTTGATCCAATATTGCTAATCTCAACACCATATAAAGCAGGTCCAATGCATTCCAACTCATGGAATCCTACCAGCTCAAGATGCCGAAGGAATTTCAGTTGGCCAAGCGATGGAATTTCTTTGCACCTTTTGCAGCCACTTAATTTCAACTTGACCAAATTTGGTAGCAATCCTTCACTGAACCATGAAGGAAATTTAGTCCCAAAATAGTCCACTACTGATAAGGCTTTCAAGTTCGGATGCGGTTGAAGACCATCCAACACATGCTCATCATTGATCTCACAGCCTTCTGATTCATCATGGGACCATAAATATGTAAGCTTGTAGATATTTGGTTTCTCCTGTAAATATGCTGTTTGAGCCTCTTCTTTATTTCCAACTAATTGGAGACATTTGATCGTCAATTCACCTCTAAGGTTTTTCAAACGACCTAATTCTTCTATTCGACGACCTTTCTCTAAACCTACGTAGAAAAACTGTAGCGTCTGAAGACTGGTCAATTGTCCCAGATTAAGTGGCATCTGAAACTGATCAGGAATTGCTGATTGGTAATATACGTGTCTCAAACTTATCATATTTGCCATTTCTTCTGGAAGCTTCCTGAGTGAAGAACAGTCATTGACTCTAAATGTTTGCAAATTGTAGAGCTTGCAAATGGAGTTGGGAAAGTCTTCGATCTTAGTGTTGGAGAGATCAAGATATCTCAAGTATATTAGTTTGCTGATTTTGGCTGACAACTCCTTGATGCCTGATCCAGACAAATTTAAAAGTCTCAAGAACTGAAAGCTCAATAGCATATCATCAGATATATTGCTTTTCCAGAACAATGTGCACAAACGTCCTGCCTCATTTATCGTATCCATTTGATCACTTGGTGAGTTCCATCCGAAGTATCGAACTTGAGAAAGATTTTCACCTCCAACACTTTTCGTATCAAATAGTTTAGATTTTAATGTATCTCGAGCCAAATCATGCACAAGATCATGCATCTTACAGTGTGTTATATTGTTGTGCTCATCTAGCTCAACATCTTGCAGCAAGGAATATTGCAACAAGAGTTGAAAAAACTTGTTCCCTATGTCTTCCATCATAGGGATCTCTTGACTTGGACGAAGAAACCCTTCTGCCATCCAGAGTTGGATTAGTTGGTCCTTTTCAAACTTATAATCTTTTGGAAACATTGCTAAGTAAGCAAAACATTTTTTTAGATATGGAGATGGTAGATAAACATAGCTGAGTTTTAGGATTTTCTTTAAGCTATTTTCACCTGCAACAAGGGGATTTCCATCAAGAATCGCCTGCCATTCATGCTTCTCCTTGTTGCGCAAGAGGCCTCCCAAAACACTTGCTGCCAACGGTAGACCTTGACACATTTCAGCAATCCTGTTCTCCACACTCAGTATTTCCTCCGGAACTTCCCCATCAACAAATGCTCTTTGTTTGAAAATCGACCAAGAATGATCTTTTGCTAATTTTTCCAACATATGAGGACCTACTGCTGCTACTGTGGATGCCACCAGTTTCGTACGAGTCGTCACAAGAATGCAGTTTCCTCTGGAAGTGTTTATTCCTCTCAAGCTGTCCATGAACTCATCCCACACTGGAAGGTCAACATGCCACAAATCATCTAAGACAAGCAAATATCTTTTTCCTCCTAGTTCATCTCGGAGTTTCTTGACTATTATATCCCTGGTTTGGACCTCAAGTTTCCGCTCTGTCAATGATTGGAGGATCTGTTCAAGAAAGCTCTTAATGTCTGACATTTCAGGTAGACACAACCAAACTCTCTTTTTGAACTGCTGCTTGATTTGTTCGTCATTGAAAATTTTCTTAGCAATAGTAGTTTTCCCTAAACCCCCCATGCCCACTATGGGAATGGCGCACAGTACAACTTCCTCTCTCATGTTCAACATCTTCTCCTTAATTTCAGCAACATCTTTGTCTCTACCAACAACATCCGAAGCAACTACTAAGGAATCTGTTTCTCAAATCGGTACTATTTGCTGAGAAGGAACTATGAGTGATTGGAGACCGAGGTGTTTGGCTAACTGATTGATATCCCTCAACTCTTCATTTATGTTTTTGATTTTTCGAGACATTTTGCTTATAAAAGCAGGATGAGAAAAGAAACCACTGACCTTCCTCATTGGACTGTTTCGTACTTGTGCTTTGAGAGATTCATATGTGAATTCGTCAAACACATATTCAGCATCTTCAGCAACTCTCTCAAGCATCTTGAGCCATTTTTCGACAGCCTGATCGTCAACTTGTCGTGTTTGAGCATCATGAATGAAAGCTTGAATGATGGATACATTTTGTATCATCATTTTGAAATGTTTGTTGCAATCTCTTGAGCTACTGACTTTCTCAATAGTGAGAGAAAGCAGCTTGTCAAGCACAACTTGAACAGTAGCACCAATTACAGGATCGGCCATTGTTGTTTTTGCTCCTTCCTCTACACCAAAGCAAGTTATGAACGAGGAGTATATAGATTAAGAGGATAAAGATTTCCTTTAAGTATGAAAACAAATTATGAATCAATGGAACTCACCTCAATATTAACTTATCGAATCTCCTGTTATTCCTCAATAGCTCAATGATAGATTGATCGATTGTTAACTGATTGGTTCGTACGTAGATCCAAATACTATATGACAGAAGGTGTTGTTTAGTACACAGAGATGGGTGAAGAGGTCAAACAATAATTAGAGTTGGTACTCCTTCACAAAGTCGTCTTCTTCCTCTACACCAAACTCTTCTTTTGCTAATCTTTTGCCCACCACTAAAAAAATTGATTGTATAATAATTATTACAGAGTATAAAAAGAAAACGGAAAAGGGCCTAAAATACCCTTAAACTATTGAAAATGGTACAAAACTACCCTCCATCCACTTATTGGCTCCCAAATACTCCTATCATCCATCTTTGGGTCTAATATCGACTACTTTTATAACTAATTATCATTTAAATAATTTTTTTTTAAACGTGACAATTATCTATTGAATCCACTTATTGGCTCCCAAATGCCATTGTTGCTTTTGCTCCTTCACAAACTCTTTTTTCTCAATGTTTTGGGTGAATTCTTGTTTTGGTAGTTGTTTATGGACCACTAAAGGAAACACAATAATTCAAACAGTGGGAAAAATTGAATGGTAGTCATGACATCAATGACACAAATATCTCTCTAAGACTACTAATAATACTCTGGCTTTTGTAGAATTTTCTTTCAAATATTTCCTAATTTGTTACTTGTCATTTTTGACAAACCAAGCAAGGACAATATTTTATTAAAAAGTATCGTTAGTAAATACATTTGGGATCCTATTAATTAATAGAAGTAAAATGATAAACTCACTATTCTAGTAATTATTTTCTTAATTGATATGCCAACTCAAAATTTGACAAGTAAAAAGGGACGGAGAAAGTATACTACAAATAAACAATGGTGTACTGTGTTTGGATAGAAGTGTGATAGACACCTAACATGTGGGACCATACCCATTGGCTGCCAGCTCTATTTGAATTGGACTTGCACAGTTGCACCTCTATGTATAATAAATATGATAAAGAATTTTCTTTTTTATAAACGTAGTTGCTACTTTGTTTATTTCATAATTTATTTGTGGATTTGGTTCACAAGTTACGTTATAATCCTTAACACCATGTAATTTTTGTCTTGCTCATATTTTTATGTTAATAAAAACAAGTGGCAGAAAGTATTCCTGACATCAAAATTCTACTATATAATAAAAAGGAGTTTTTGCCCAAGTATAATATATAATATTCAAGATTGGGACTTTTCCCAATCTTGAATATTATATATTATACTTGGGCATAAACTACCTTTTAAAAGTCCCAACTTAAACATAAACTCCCTTTTAAAAGTCCCAATCTTGAATATTATATATTATACTTGGGCATAAACTCCCTTTTAAAATAATATATATATATGTCACAAATGGAAAAGTCCAAATCAATGAAGCAACATATATCATTTACAAATTACTTAAAAAACATTAAAAATTACAATAATTACTAATTTAAAATATTTAAAAGCTATATAATAAAATAGGTTGACTCTCAGAATTCTATCAGGCTCACATATATTGAGACAGAAAAAATAACACATATCATTTTAAAATTACCAAAAAAGTATTATAAATAATAATAATTAACAACTTAAAATATTTGAAAGACATTTTAAAAGGGTTAATTTTGTAATTTTATCCATATCACATAAATTAGGACAAAGTGACCAGTAATGTATGTTATTTGAAAGTTACATAAAAATATTATAAATCACAATAATTAATAACTTAAATTTTTTTTTTTTTAAATGAAAATTTGGATGACTCTCCGAATTTCATTTGTGTCACATAAATTGAGACAACAAAAATAACATATATTGGGTCCATTTTAATTTATTTGTCTTATTTTTTTCAGCTTTTTTATATTTAAAAATTGCGTAAAAATACTATAAATCATGATAATTGACAACATAAAATATGTTTTGAAAAAAATACAAAAAATTCCACTGATTCTTGAAGTGAGTCTATCGTAAAAATATTATAAATCATGATAATTGACAACATAAAATATTTCAAAAATGTTGTATGTGAGTAGTCTTATTATGCCTTAAATAGCGTCAAAGAAAGTACAGATTTGTGATAAAAAAAAACTTATTCATTTATCCACGCAAACAATCGCTTCAAAAACTCGGTTGTTAGCCCCAAAACATACCATTTATATTATTGGGCCCGTGCATAACACGGGCAACATTATCTAGTAATAAAATAAAAATGGCAAGACACAAGTTGCTCTATACACAACATACAACCATGGTAGAGAAATGTAGCAAAGTTACTGGCATAAGTTGCTCTTTCTACTTTGAATGCTATTCAACACTGCCGGATCAATTCAGTTTAGAATTAGATCAACTAATTTCAGGAGCTATCCATTGGACTCTCATTTCAGTATACGCGAAAAGCTCAATTGACAATCACTCATGACCCTTTTCCGGGATCTCCACATACAGGGAAGTAATATCTCCAATCCAGATTCAGCCAAATGCAAATGAGTTTACGGAATGCAATTTCCTTTGCCAATTATGACACTGAAACACATCCAACACAAGTAACATTTCGACAACGTCCATGCTAGTGTTTCAAACATGAATCTGAAACACATGAAATGGTAAAAAGTCAGTTTTGGCACACGTTTACTAATTGGGAGAATGGAGAAGCAGATCATTATAAGTAGCCACTAAAATACCTAACGTGATTGCTGCCCATGGATTTTGACTTGATATACCACAACCATGACCTACCATGACCTTGTACCTAGTAACCTATGAGCAGAATCATAAATTTTCATGATTAAACTTTTTTTTAGGAAGGTAATGTTGTGTTCATCAGCATAGACCTCCGAAAATTGGTTTCTAACAAAAAGAAAGATAGAAACTAGTAGATTGCAAAGTGCCTATAAATTCTAAATGTACCAAAAGTAATTGCCTGACGCTCATGGGATTTGGCTTGATTTACCACATCGACGTTCTAGCATGACCTTTGAACTAGTTCCCTGAAAGGAAAAATCAAACATAAATTACATACAAAGCTTTGTTTCTAGAACTTGTGGAAAATAATATTTAAAAAATCCACTCAGAAAGACTTACGTCTATCCTAAATTATCCTCCCGCCTACTCCAATATATGGAATATGGGGAAGGTTGGACCAGTACTGGAAGTTTGGACTACTCCAATTGGTGTAACTTTCTTCTAACTGTGGGCAGTTGTCAAATTTCAGGTACCGTAATTTGGTAAGGCGTCGCAAGGCATCTATGGATGGAAGATGCTCTAGTTTTTTGCAGTTCGTAAAATGTAACTCTTCCAAAGAAGACAGGTTGCCAATCCCATCCGACAGAGCTTCTAATAATGGACAACCATCTACCCACATCTCCCGTAATTTGGTCATGACATCTGAGAAGTCCACATGTCGTAGCCGTTTGCACCTCACTAGCCATAATATTTCAAGAGATGTAAGGTTTGCAAATCTATGAGGAAGAGCCTCGATTCCAAAATCATATATATAGATCTCTCTTAGGGCAGAGAGTTGCATAAGCTGATAGGGCAGAGAATCCCAGTGCAAATGTCCGTGCATCCACAAAACATGAAGGGAGAACAGCTGTTGAACACCACTAAAAATCAATTGGAATGCCTCAAAATCCACCATCTCTGAGAAAGGACCAATTTCCATTGCCCGTAACCCAGTGAAGGCATTTCCCCCACATGTTGGTACACTAATCAATTTGGGACATTGTGATATATCCAAATATCCAAGTGAAGGCATTTCCCCAACATGTAAAGGGAAGGAAACTAAGTTGTTACAGCTTCTGACCAACAAAGTATGTAGAGACCGACATTGCTGTAGCATTCCACTTTGTAAACTGGTCAATCCATTACACTCCTCTAACTGAAAACTTTCGAGGGAATTCAAGTAGTTCTCTCCACTGGGAACAACAAAAGAACTGAAATTGTTGCAGCTATAAATCCTTAAGCTCTTAAGAGAATGGAGATTGTACAAGCTTCGTGGAAATTCACGAAACTCTCTGCAGTGTGAGACTGATAGGTATTGAAGAGAAATGTTTTTGCGTAGAATCTCATCTGGAAGACAAGTGAGCTCTTTCACATTACAAATATCAAGTTTCACAAGAGATGTCAAGTTGCTGCACAAGTTCAACAATGGCATTTCACTGTCAACTCCTTCAATACTTAATTCACGCAGGATTTCAAATTGACTTGGAGTACTTTTTAACCGTCGACACTTTGTAATCGTCAACTTCTCAAGCCTAGGAAACATTCTTACTCCAACTTCATCTCCCTTCCACTCAATAAGGCTACGCATATCCTTCAATACTAGTTCTTTCAATGACGGGAACACTTGGATAATGCTGCTTGATCCAATATTGCTAATCTCAACACCATATAAAGCAGGTCCAATGCATTCCAACTCATGGAATCCTACCAGCTCAAGATGCCGAAGGAATTTCAGTTGGCCAAGGGATGGAATTTCTTTGCACCTTTTGCAACCACTTAGTTTCAACTTGACCAAATTTGGTAGCAACTCTTCACTGAACCATGAAGGAAATTTAGTCCCTAAATAGTCCACTACTGATAAGGCTTTCAAGTTAGGATGCGGTTGAAGACCATCCAACACATGTTCATCATTGATCTCACAGCCTTCTGATTCATCAAGGAACCATAAATATGCTAGCTTGTAGATATTTGGTTTCTCCTTTAAACATGCTGTTTGAGCATCTTCTTTATTTCTGACTAATTGGAGACATTTGATCGTCAATTCACCTCTAAGGTTTTTCAAACGACCTAATTCTTCAATTCGACGACCTTTCTCTAAACCTACGTAGAAAAACTGTAGCGTCTGAAGACTGGTCAATTGCCCCATATTAAGTGGCATCTGAAACTGATCATTACTAAGGTAATGACGGTTGCAATATATGTGTCTCAAGCTTATCATATTTGCCAATTCTCCTGGAAGCCTCCTGAGTGAAGAACAGTAATTGACTCTAAGCGTTTGCAAATTGTAGAGCTTGCAAATGGAGTTGGGAAAGTCTTTGATCTGAGTGTTGGAGAGATCAAGATATCTCAAGTATATTAGCTTGCTGATTTTGGCTGACAACTCCTCGATGCCTGATCCGGACAAATTTAAAACTCTCAAGAACTGAAAGCTCAATAGCATATCATCAGATATATTGCTTTTCCAGAACAATGTGCACAAACGTCCTGCCTCATTTATCGTATCCATTTGATCTCTTGGTGAGTCCCATCCAAAGTATCGAACTTGAGAAAGATTTTCACCTCCAACACTTTTCATATCAAATAGTTTAGATTTTAATGTATCTCCAGCCAAATCATCCACAAGATCATGCATCTTACAGTGTGTTATATTGTTGTGCTCATCTAGCTCAAAATCTTGCAGCAAGGAATATTTCAACAAATGTTGAAAAAACTTGTTCCCTACGTCTTCCATCACAGGGATCTCTTGACTTGGACAAAGAAACCCTTCTGCCATCCAGAGTTGGATTAGTTGCTCCTTCTCAAACTCAAAATCTTTTGGAAACATTGCAAAGTAGCCAAAACATTTTTTCAGATGTGGAGATGGTAGATAATCATAGCTTAGTTTTAGGATCTTCATTATGCTATTTTCCCCTACAACAAGGGGGTTGCCATCAAGAATTTCCTGCCATTCATGTTTATCCTTGTTACCTAAGAGGCCTCCCAATACATTTGCAGCCAACGGTAGACCTTGACACATTTCAACAATCTTGTTCTTCATGCTCAGCATTTCCTCCGGAACTTCCCCAACAACAAATGCACTTTGTCTGAAAATGGACCAACAATGATCTTCTGCTAATTTTTCCAACATATGAGGACCTATTGTTGCTACTGTGGACGCCACCAGTTCCATACGAGTTGTCACGAGAATGAAGTTTCCTTGGGATGTATTTATTCCTCTCAAGGTGTTCAAGAACTCACGCCACGATAATGGGTCCACATGCCACAGATCATCCAGGACAAGCAAGTACTTTCTTCCTGTCAGTTCATCTCAGAGCATCTTGACTATTATATCTCTGCTCTGGACCTTAACTTTTCTCTTTGTCAAATTTTCGAGGATCATTGTAAGAAAGCTCTTAGTTTCTGCCATTTCAGGTAGGCACAACCAAACTCTCTTTTCGAAGTGCTGGTTGATGTGTTCGTCATCGAAAATTCTCTTAGCCAGAGTAGTTTTCCCTAAACCCGCCATACCCACTATGGGAATGGTGCACAGAACAGCATCCTTTCTCATGTTCAACATCTTCTCCTTTATTTCAGCAACATCTTTGTCTCTACCAACAACATCCAAAGCAACTACTAGAGAATCTGTTTCTCGGATTGGTAGTTTTTGAGAAGGAACAGTCAGTGGTTGGAGACCGAGGTCATTGGCTAACTGATTGATAGCCCTCAACTCTTTATTGATCTTTTTGATTTTTCGACACATTTTGAACTTGAAAGCAGTATGAGAAAAGACGTTGCGGTTGTTCATCACTTGTGCTTGGAGAGATTCATATGTGAATTTGTCAAACACATTTTCAGCATCTTCAGCAATTCTCTCAAGCATCTTAAGCCATTCTTCCACAGCCTGATCTTCTATTTGTCATCTTTCAGCATCATGAATGAAAGCTTGGATAATGGATACATATTTTTTCAGCATTCCGAGATTTTTCTTGCAGTCCCTTAAAGTTTTGGCCTCCTCAGTAGCGAAAGAAAGTAGCTTGCCAAGCCCAACTTTAACAGTAGCACCAATTACAGGATCGGCCATTGTTGTTTTTGCTCCTTCTTCCTCTACACCAAAGTCGTCTTTCACTAAAAAAAATTGATTGTATAATAATTATTACAGAGTATAAACAAGGGCGGCTCAACGTAATTCGAGGCCTAAAATATAAACAAACTTCATATACATATTTATTCAAATTTTATTTCTATAAGTAATAAGTTGACAAATATTGAATAAAGATAAGAGTTAGAACCATAGAATCTCAAGAAGTTGATGACTTGGTATACCCCATTTTAATATGCTTGATGTAATGCTTGAAACTAAAATTTAAAAATAAATAAAAAAGAATTTGTAATACACTTTGTTCAACACTTTTCACTATTAATTCTTATTTTTAACAAAGTACAAAGGATGTTCAAGTGGGTAAAATAATATATTTTAAAAATATTATACTTTTAATCATAAAAAATCAATTTTTTCTATAAAAATTTTAACACATAATTTATTCTTAATAAAAATTTGGGGCCCCCAAAATTTGGAGGCCTAAGGCGTAAGCCTTATTTTATAAAGCATAGAGCCGCCCCCGAGTATAAAAGAGAAAACGAAAAGCAGGGGCGTATACAGGAGGGGGTCACCGGGTTCACGTGAACCCATGGTCCCCTCCCGAAATCATATATAGTAGTGTTATATTTTTTTAAAATATTTAAATATAGATGCGTGAACCCAGACTCGAAGTATCATATAATGTAGTACGATGATAATTGGGTGCACCTCTCTGGGTGAGGTTAGAAATTTGAATCTTTTATCTATCTTGTTTTAGTTTTCTTTCTAAGATTTTGCAACTGGTTTGGATAAATAAAAGTTAATTTTGGACCTGTGATTTTAAAATTTTAATGGTTTTCAGTAAAATGAATCTAACCGATCAAATTTATGTCTTAGATCCACCTTTTTGTAATAGTGCACCCATTGTCTATAAATCCTGAATACGCCTCTGACGAAAAGGGCCTAAAATACCCTTGAACTATTGGAAATTGTATAAAACTACCCTCCATCCACTTATTGACTCCCAAATAGCCCTGTCATCCATCTTTGGGTCCAATATCGACTACTTTTATTACAGATTATCATTTAAATAAAAATTTTAAAACATGACAATTATCTATTGAATACAGTTTAATTACTTAAATTAATTTACAAACTCACCAATTATTAATTACACCCGACCCAAATTAATTAATTACACTCGTCCCAAATTATATTTACCCCACCGATTAAAACAAATACACCCTTCATTTTCAACATTTCACTTCATCTTTCAATCTTCTTCCCCAATATATTCGCCTACAATCTCGAAAAACACTACCTAAATACACACATGTATCACCATAGAAAATCACAAAAACACTCATGATTTTTTGTGGTGATACATGAGTGTATTTAGGTAGTGTAATTTGGGGTGAGTGTAATTAATTTGGGTCGGGTATAGTTAACTTGAGTCGAGTGTAGTCAATTTGGGTCGGGTATAATTAGTAATGGATGAGTTTGTAAATTAATTTAAGTTATTAAATTATAACCAATAGATTGTCGCCACTCATTTAAAAAAAATATTTAAATGATAATCCACTATAAAAGTGGTCAATATTGGACCCAAAGATGAATGGAAGGGTATTTGAGAGCTAATAGATATATGTCAGTACGGATGACAATGGGGTGGGACGGATGTGAGGTGGGGCTGGTTTAAGGCTATGCGGGGTGGGTTGAAGTGGATTATTTTTTAAAACTAATGTGGGGTGGGTTGTGAGTATATGTGATTTTAAATTTAATTTTAATTTTTTACATGTTATAAGAGTGATAGAACGTTATTTATTAAGATAATTTCTTTAAAGCTACTAAAATATTCAAGATAGTAAATGAAAATGGTTCAATAAAAAATAATTCAATTTCTTACATGTTTTCCAATTGACCTCTAAAAAATAAAATTTTAAGTCACTATCCTATTAAATTAATACAACTTAATGAAAAAATGAATGTATTTTTATGAATTCTATTTTTAGTATCAAACTTAACTAGAAAAATAAAATATTAAAAAAATTATGCAGGGCGGGGTGGGGCGGGTTGAAAATGAAAGGGATAAGGCATAAGTACCCCCTAGACTATGACCGAAATCCCAGAGACATACCTAAACTTAACTAAGATCTTATTACTCCCCTAAACTCATTTTTTTCGTATTTTTGTGCACCTTTTGTGCTGATGTGGCACATTCAACCACCCAAGTTGGTTGTGTTTGTACACACTCGCCCGCCATGTGTGTAAATATTATTATTTTTTATTTTTTTATTAAATATTATTTTTTTAAAAAAAATAATTTTTAATTTTTTTAAAAAAATATTCTTATTTTTTTATCTTGTATTTAAATTAAGTTAATACACTTTTTTTTTTACCTTGTATCGAAACTATTTTTTTTACTTACATTCATTGTTTTTCTCTTTTATTTTTCTGTTGAGTTTATTTTCTTTGTCTTTCGTTTTGATTTGATTTCAAATGTCTTCTATTTAAAATAAGCTAATTTTGAACGAATATTAAAATAAGTGAAGAAAATCGAATAAAACATAAAAATATTAAAACATTAAAATTAAAGGACACTTTTAAATTATTTTTTTTAATACACATAATTTATTAAAAATAATTAAAAGTGAAAAGATAATAAATTAATTTTAAAAAATTAAAGTGAAAAGAAATTAAAATAAATATTTTACAAAGAAAGAAATAAAATAATTAAATATATATAAGTTTTATTATCAGTAAATATGTGTACTAACTAATTATAAAGTTACCAATAAAAAAATGACATGTATCCAATTTATGGACTCATCACTTGCCTTCAAGAGAGTGTGCACACTCTCTATGACATGTCAGCTTTTGTGGTGTATTTATTCCATTTTAAATTAGTTTAGGGGGAGGGAGGTAATAAGACTCTAGTTAAGTTTAGGTGTGTCTCTGGAATTTCGGTCATAGTCTAGGGGTGCTTATGCATTATCGCAAAATGAAAAGAAATGTTATGCGGGGCGGGTTGAATTCCACGGAGCACACAACCGTTTTAATTTTATTTTGATATAGACCACAACCTCACACACCATTATCATGTTCCTCAAGTTTCTTAATTATTAATATTAAAATTAAAATTTTAATAATATAGAGTAACATATTTGAATAAATTATTTTAATTTTGAATATTAAAAATCATGTATTTCTAATTTTTATCTAGGATATAATGTACTTTCGAATGGTGAAAACAATAAAGGCAACATTTTACATTAAAAAAATTGTGTTTATATATGTTAACAACTTTAAACCCAAAGCTAAAATCAATACATGCATTTTTTCTTCTTCTTTTTTTTAAGAAAAAAATTTCTACTGGATTGATTTATATTTCGTAAAGCTAGACGCATTTGTTCTATCAATATTTCACTTTAAAAATAATAATCATATATTTTTATCATATAAAGTCAATGCATCAAAAAGAAGAAGAAAAACTCGATTGTTTATATTTGATACTGACAAATGTTTAGATAGTTCATGGTAGAATCACTAGGTTAAATAAATAACATTCAACTCACTTATTAAAAAAAAATTGAACACCCTTGATGAAATTTTTGGCTCTGCCACTGATTATATTATATATACATACACTCAGAGTGAGAGAGAGATTATTATGGCTGCTTCATTAATCAATATTAATATGACAAAAAGAAGTACTTACAAGTTTACACATTACTCTTCAGCTTGCAATAAATCTAGGAGGTGTAAAGGCTTTAAAATATTTTGATTAATAAATAACTAATTGAATATTTATAATATTTGAATTTAGTGTAGGGGTAAAATGGTAATCCAACTTTGTATTTGAAGCTTCCCACTTTTAGTAATTTATTATTATTATATTATATTATTATTATTATGACTTTGCTATCTAATTTATTTAAAAATTTATTAATTACGTACTAATTAAATTAATAACGGATCAATGTATTACTTACTAAACAAGTTACTCTTTAGCTTGCAATAAATCTAGGAGGTGAAAAGGCTTTAAAATATTTTCATTAATAAATATTTTATCAATTGAATATTTTAATTTAGTGTAAAGATAAAATGATAATTTAATTTGTATTTGGAGCTTCTCACTTTTCGTAATACTAGTCTCTAAAACGTGCGTTGCACATTTGTTCAATGTCAACCTATCTAATCTTTAAAATAACGGAAAAGGGTCAAATATACCCTTAAACTATCCGAAATAGCTCATATTTACCCTTAAACTATATTTCGGCTCAAAACTACCCTTTCTGTCAAACTATTGGGTCAAAAGTGTCCTTCTTATTAACGGAACTTGTTAATGCCATGTGGATGCTACATTGCATGCCAATAGAGTTCCACTGTCACATAAACTAAAAGAAAAGGGTCAAAAATACCCTTAAATTATCCGAAATAGCTCAGATTTACCCTTAAACTATATTTCGGCTCAAAACTACCCTTTTCGTCAAACTATTAGGTCAAAAGTGCCCTTCTTATTAATGGAAGTTGTTAAATGCCATGTGGATGCCACATTGCACGCCAATAGGGTTCCACTGCCACATTGACTAAATCCCTAAATCTTAATTACTCTTTTTCCCCTCATTTCATTATTTTCCAGAAACGATTTCACCCCTTCTCTCTTATTTTGCAGCTAGGGTTTCACAGTTTTCTTCGTCACTGGGTTTCAAAATGGATATTCATGGTTGTAGGTTGGTAAATCTTTTTTCTTATTTTATTATGTTTACAACCACGAATATCCACTTTGAAACCCAACCCCGAAGAAAGTTATGAAACCCTAGCCGTGAAATGAGGGGAAAGTTGTGAAATCCGAACTATTATGCTTTGAAATCGTAAACATAATAAAATAAGAAAGAAGATTTACTAACCTACAACAACGAATATCCATTTTGAAACTTAACCCCAAAGAAAGCTATGAAACTCTAGCCATGAAATGAGGGGAAAATTGTGAAATCCTAACTATCATGCTTTGAAATCGTAAACATAATAAAATAAGAAATAAGATTTACTAACCTACAACCACGAATATCCACTTTGAAACCTAGCGACAAAGAAAACTGTGAAACCCTAGCAGCGAAATGAGGGAGAAGGGGTGAAATCGTTTCTGGAAAATAATGAAATGAGGGGGGGAAAAGTACTTAGGATTTAGGGATTTAGTATATGTGGCAATGGAACCCTATTGGCATGCAATGTGGCATCCACATGGCATATAACAACTTCCGTTAATAAGAATGGTACTTTTGAACCATAGTTTAACGGGAATGGTAGTTTTGAGACGGAATATAGTTTAAGGGTATATAAGAGCTATTTTGGATAGTTTAAGGGTATTTTTGACCCTTTTCCGTTTAGTCTATGTGGCACTGAAACCCTATTGGCGTGCAATGTGGCATCCATGTGGCATTTAACAACTTCCGTTAATAAGAAGGGCACCTTTGACCCAATAGTTTGACGGGAAGGGTAGTTTTGAGCCGAAATATAGTTTAAGGGTAAATATGATCTATTTTGGATAGTTTAAGGGTATTTTTGACCCTTTTCCGTTAAAATAATATAGATAATATTAAGGGAAAAGGGTCAAAAATACCCCTCAACTTTGGTTTATTAGTTGACTATACCCCTGCCATTAAAACAAAGTTATTTATACCCTCGCAGTCACTAAATTCACCATTTATACCCCTCAATTGATGAAAATCCCCAAATCGACTCAAATTAACCCAATTTTTAAAAAACAATCCATCCCATTTTAAATTCATACTCCGACCCGTCTAAAAACCTAACCCAATAAACCTTTTTATCCATTCTTTCAAAAGAAGCCAAACAACTAGTATGGAATGTTCTAGGCAAACCTGTGAAGGATTCATCTGCTAAAAAATTTTCGTTGAAGTATATTGTTAGAGATGGTCACATTGTTTCAAAGCAGAAGGATTTTGAGAAGCCTAACATTAGTATGGCATGCAGCTTCTCATCATCAGTATCAAGGAGTCAGATTGCCTTTTGCACCTCCAACTGGTCACAACTACTTTCCTTCGTATGGCATGCCATCTATTAATCCAGAGATATCACAGATCTAAGTTAAAGCAACGCGCTTATATATGTATTAAATAAAATTGTCATAGATCTGAGCATTTGGGTCTCCGAGAAATTCCATATTCATTTGACTCTTTTTTTCAGAGCATTAGAATGGAAAGCAATACAGTCAGAGGCGGATCTATTAAGGGGTTTGGTGGTGCCACGCCACCCCCGAACTTCGACGGAAACTCTATATATACATATGTATATATATATAATATTTATATTTATATAAAGCGTGTCACCCACAGAACAAAATTGGCTTGTGGTGCCACGGTAGGACGACAACTTTAGAAGGCTGATGTTGCGGGTTTGAATCCCATTTGTACCTATTTTTTTTTAGAAAGACGTTTTTTTAAGAAAAAGGAAATTGCTGCACACGTTCTTTTAAGAAAAATTAGAGAACTAAAATTAACTTATATCGAAAAGACGAATAATTTAATCAAATATAAAATTAATTTAATCGATAAGTCTATTTGACACCCACGGAGTTTAAATCCTGGATCCGCCACTGGCAATACTAGTCTAAGAAGGTTGATGTTTAATGATAAAATCGATATTGTTTGCTGATTTTCTTAGAGTCAAACAAAATAACAATAATCTTGCAGGCCTTACGCGTTGTATTAGAGCAACAAATGAGAATCTTCTCCTTCTTCTTTATCCCCTGTTCACTATTCCAACACAACTCGGGACGATACCAGCAACAACAAAAGAAAACCCAGAAAATGAAAATACTTCAGAAACAAATTCCGTCTCAAACCTTACATTTTCATTCAACACCATAACAATCCAATAACTTCGGTTGAAAATTTTACATCTGCATCTAGGTTATTACTTACAAAAAAGTAAAAGATTTATTAGTTCTTGAGTTTGTGGGGTTTGAGATCTTTTAAAAGAATGGGTAAGGAAAATGGGTTAAATGTTTATTGGGTTAGGTTTTTAGACGGGTCGGGCATTGGGTTTAAAATGGAAAATGGGTCTTTTTTAAAAAATTTGGGTTAATTTGAGTCAATTTGGGGATTTCTGTCAACTGAGGGGTATAAATGGTGAAATTAGTGACG
Organism: Solanum verrucosum; assembly: GCF_900185275.1. NCBI lineage: Eukaryota > Viridiplantae > Streptophyta > Magnoliopsida > Solanales > Solanaceae > Solanum > Solanum verrucosum. Next base: position 490,172 of record NW_026020112.1, on the reverse strand, counting down.
GCGAGGGTATAAATAACTTTATTTTGACGGCAGGGGTATAGTCAACTAATAAATCAAAGTTGAGGGGTATTTTTGACCCTTTTCCCTAATACTAAACATGCATATAATGATTAATTAAAATTTTAAAAGTAAAGTACAATAATTTGTAGCTATATATAATAAATTTAATTGATTTGCCCTTCCTTTCTCTTGTGTATTTTTTATGATATATGACATTTTCTTTGTCTTTTGATATTTCAACAACAAATAGTCTGAATATAAACATGAGCAACATAATCAGTTATGTTTTCAAATACTTACATGCATCCTTTGTTTAATTCAAGATTATAAATTATAATATATGTGAATTTAACAGAATAATTTTAGTAAACTTTGCAAATATAATTATCATGTAATAAATATAAAAGAATCTATCACCATGTGTAAATATTCAAAATAAAAATAAAAATGGAAGTTCAAAGGACTAATAATCATATGTGTAAGTTAATATCTTTATACTTCTCATAAATCTTAGACATACGTTACATTTTCCTACAAATTATATTATATTTTTATAAAATAATAATTGTTAGAAAATGAGTACCTGATATTAGTGATTGAAAAGTGAAGAGTGCACAAAGTTAAATCTGAAATGCGGAGAAACAAATAAAAATTAGTTAGCAAACAAAATTAAAAATATGCATGACAATATATTAGAGCAAACAAATTTGAGATGAAAATAAGAATCAGATTTCTCCAAGAAAAAAAATAGAACAAAATTCTCTTCTCCAACATTACTCCACAAAATTCATGATTTTTTCTTTCTTCTTTTTTTCCTATAAAAGTGATCCGTATATATTTGATTTTATAGATGATTATGGTCTCTCTTTTTTTTTTAATTCAATGTTAACTCTTCACATTTTTTATATTTTAATAGAAACGGCTGATGGTTTAAATAGATAAATACAATCTTTTATTATGTTTTTAATGAAATATTAACTTTTCAAATTCTTCAAGCATTTTACTATTTCATAAAAAAAGTAAATTTCTAACATCTCATTATTGCAAGCTCGTGAAAGACCTTTTTACTATACTTATTTGTTGTAGCTTTTCATAACTACTCATTTCCACAGCTCTTCATTTGTCTTCTTTATTCTAGCAATAAATAAATTAACATTTATAGATAATGATGATTGAATATGAATGAATGATAATGATAATGATAACGATAACATAATACATGTAGGACACCACATAGGACATAAATTGTCAGTAGGACATGTGTTTTTACATATTAAACTTTATGCAAGTTTAAGTGTCTACTCGTGCACACTCAAAGTTAAAGAAAACAAATATGAGCTGAGGTCAATTGTTAAAGGATATATTTATGTATTATGCCTACATGATAATATGATATGATGATACTACACTAGACTATTCTAGAGACTAATCTATGATATTTCAAAAAATCATCTAACTTTTTCACAATTGGAGCATGGATCAGGCATGCAAACGAAAATAGATATGGCAATGATACCTTATAAAAATATAATATATGGGTCTAGCTCAACCTCAAAAGCTAATAGTTTTATATATTAGTACAATCTACTATACTAGTGTCTTGTATAATTTATTTCTCCTTTTTCATTAATTCCTTTTTTCGTTTACTTGATTGTAGGAGACTTGGTGGAACGGAAAAGATTTGTTAGCTTTATTCTTTATGACTTGTGTATGTGTATCCTCCATTGTATTTTCAGGTGTTAGATGAAGAGATTATAGGAAATTAAAAGGAAAAACAATCACCAAGTGATGAAGGGAGAGTATATAGATTCAGAGGATAAAGATTTCCTTAAAGTATGAAAACAAATTATGAATCAATGAGACTTACCTCAATATTAACTTATCGAATCTCCTGTTATTCCTCAATAGCTCAATGATAGATCGATCGATTGTTAACTGATTGATCGTATGTACGTAGATCCAAATACTATATGACACAAGGTGTTTTTTCGTACATAGAGATGGGTGAAGAGATCAAACAATAATTAGAGTTGGTAATGAGCTCAAACAGACTGGAATGTGTGTATTTACTGTATTATTTGAGTTCTGAATGCATTATTAATTTATTAATTAATGGTATTGGTAGGTAAACAACAATTAGTGCTTTATTAATTAATGATAGTGCTTCATTCCTACTGGATGCTTTAGTAAAAACGACATCAACTTTATTCTAGTCTTTGACGTCTTATTCCATAAAATATATTTAAAAAAGACCTTCGATGTAGTCATTTATTTTAAAACAAAAAGAAATTCATATTAAATGTGTGACACTAATAATGATGAAGGGCGGACCGATGAGGGTAGGCCAAAGAAAAAGATTAACAACCATTTAAGCTGGCAAGCATTTTTATCGAATCACACATCGGAATAGCCCAATTATGGCACTATCTTGTGGGCCCAGCACACGTTGACAATTTTTTCAAGGATAGTGCCACGTAGGCCGAAAAGGGGTAGAATATTATAGATAAATTAAGTTCGGGGGGGGGGGGGGGGGTAATAGGACCTTAGTAAAGGTTAGGTGTGTCTCTGGGATTTCAGGCATAGGCTGGGGGGGGGTACTTATGCATTTTCCCCCAAAAAAAAGAAGAAGAGAACAATGAAAGTACTACTCCACCTTACTGAAGTTCAGTTTCTACTGCTCATACAATTAGATACATAGTGATAATAGAGTTTAAATATAAATAGAAGATATTAGGAGAGGTGAAAAGACTTAGAACTGATTTGAATATAATATTTAATGTAAAATTATGTCTTTTTGGATTCTTAAATATAACACATAAATAAGAGAAAATGAAAAGGTTTTTACCTAATGACATTATACTGTTGTTTAATGAGAAATCATGTCTTCTTGGTTTATTAATGTGGTTGAAGAGAATATGAAAAGATTTTTACCTAATGGCATTATACTGTTGTTTAATGAGAAATTATGTCTTCTTGGTTTATTAATGTGGTTGAAGAGAATAGGAACAAATTTTGATGAATGGTGCAACTATTTAATGTGCTATTATTTAATTATCTAATTATTAATTAAATATACTGGGTAAAGGCAAATTTGAAAAGAATTCAGTTGTGATCTTTGAACTTTTGTTTATAAGATGTTACCCACGTTGCATGGACCTTTGGACTTCTTATTAAATAAAATGAAAAGAATTAGTGAAAAAATAGGACTAAAAGTGGAAAAATAAGATTTTTTTAACCTTAAAAATGGTAATAGAGTCATTTAATTTTACAAGGGCATTTTGGTATTTCAACTTTTCACTTGTGATGTTCCCACTTATAATAATACTAGTTTCGGAGAACGTGCCTTGCACGTTTGTCCCTAATTATTATTATTAAATTTCTATATACTAAAAAGTTGAGTAATAAAATAGGAAATGCTGAAATTAACAAGAGTAGTTTTACCATTTATATTTTATTCACTAAATAATAATAGATATACTATGAAGTAGAACATTAAATAGATGATATATCTAGTATTTTTTTTTGTTATCCTTCATGTGCGGTTTCTCATTCTCTTTTCTTCTCATGTTCAATAGTGCAATTTCCTTCCTATGATAATATCAATCTTTGTAAATTGGTTCTTAAAAAGCATATTAAAATTTTAATTCTCAAAGTGTTTTTATATAAATAGTGGAGAATGACTCTTCATATTGAACTTTTAATTTTAAAAAATTATGGATGTGAGAAATAATTAACATTCAATAATTAGGCAGAAGAATATCACATTCTCATAAATAAAATAATATCTCTAAGGCAAAAGTAGACATTCTAATATGGACAATTACACTTAACTATTTATGGGTCCAGTTCCGGTCAATAATCTATAGATTGGAGTTTGACAATTTTTCAGCCATAGTTAAAATTTTACATCAACAATAAATAGCTTATTATCACAGTATATAGACGTTTGATACATACAATTTATAAGTTCTAAAAGATTTCATCAATGTGGTACATATGCAAATCTCTGATATAAACACTTGGTACATTACGAATCACACTTGCAGTCATCATCATAATTAATATGTCAATTATTTTTATTATTATATCACATATACATCTTCTTTTTAACCTTAGAGAAGTATTGTACACATGATTTATGAAGAGAAAAGAATAATACTCCTTTTTTCATGAAATTTCTCTTTGAATAATTAATATAAATTGAGCAATACAAACTTTTCAAAATGACTCATTCTAGATATATGGTCAATTTTTGAGGAATGAATGTTTCAACACATAAATAATAGACTAATAAGGTCAATTGGTTATACATATAAACGAAACGTTAAATAAAAATATAGCCTCAAAATCACATATATACTATATAGAGTATGATCCATCCTTTATCTCCAATTCGGTGGCCCATTTTGTTGTGCCGTAATTTAACTATTTCTAGAAAAATCATTTTTTGAAATGTTCTAAGTATAAAACAATTTGAGAAATATTTAGAAAGAGTCGCCACTTAATTTTTTTAAAGAAATTAAGAAAACTTATAATTTCCAAAGATTTAAACAGAAAAAAAATCATTTGAAAATACCAAAGAGGGTTCGGGGTTCAATTTACACTTCGAGAAGGGTTTAAGCATTCGAAGTGTCCGCTAACATGCGGTTGACCTGCGACTTGACTAAAATATATTTGACTATTTTTAGGAAAATAATGATTTAACATAAAAAAATAATGACTTACAATAGTTGATTAACTTTGAAAAAATAATTAAATGACACATTTTATTTTGATTTTTTAGAGAAAATGATTCAAAATGAATTATTTGACTTGAAAGGTAAGTGGTTAGAATATTAATAAAACTAGGTTAATTAAAATTTATATAATTCATTTTAAAATAACTTAAACCTATTTAATACATTAAAGCATGAAAATCTTAGAATATTAATAAAACTAGGTTAATTAAAATTTATATAATTCATTTTAAAATAACTTAAACCTATTTAATACATTAAAGCATGAAAATCATTTTAAATTAATTGAAGAATAAACATTTTGGCTAACCTTCTTGAGAAAATGACTAAATAAGTATTTTATAATAATAATTAACATTATTAGATTAGTTTTGAGAAAATAGTTAAACAAATAGCAATTTTTATTTTTTAAGAAAATGAGACCTTAATTGAAACAATTGAATTAAGACAAGTACTTAGAATTTTAACGAAACTAAATGAGTTGGTTTTTATTTGAGTCATTTTTGGTTTACGAAAAAAAAACTATTTTAAACTAATAATAATAAAAAAAGTTTGGACTAAAGATTATAAATGATAATGCAAGAGTTGATAAAATGAGATTTGTTAGAAATAAAACAACACAGAGAAATAGTTTGTCTTTTGGGGAATTCAATTAAGTTAATTAACAATTCTAAAGTTAGAGTTAATAAACAACAAACAATAAATAATTATAATTAAATAATTTAAGAGTAACGGAGAGAAGTTGAATTTGGGCCTTTGTTGGGCCAAATTCGTTGCTACTTTTTGGGGTTTAACCAAAACCCGTTTTGGTACACAGCTGATGTATATCAGTGTATATGAGCATATATATTAGCTCTTTTCATGTATCTCTTGCTTCCGAACACATGTATTTTGCTCCAACCCTGTATTCCTGCGTTTTGGGCCTGCATATCAGCGTATACTGCTGTATACAATATGTGTATAGCCCATTTTCGACTTTCCGGGACCTGTTTTTTGACTTTCCAGCAATTTGAACAAGATGAGGCCGACTCAATAAGAGAAACTTGGGCCTTTATGGCCCTCTCGAAATGCAAAAGGAAAGAAAGATGAAGCCCAAGAGGGACTCGAGTTAGTGTCGCAAAAAAATTAACCAAACGACCATGGGACAGAAGTAGTACATTTTAAAGTGTGAACAATTAAATCACTCAACACATTCAGATGTGGTTGAACAAAAAAAAAAAATCATTTTAAAGTAGTCATTTAATGAGAGAAACTGGATGTTCTAATCAACTACTACTTAGCGTATTAAGATGAGAATAAACAATACATACGATTGTCAAATCCCTTTGGCAAATAAGGATAATAAAATAACCATTCTTGCAACCAATTAATTATATAAGAAGACTTTAGATTCTAAGCAAAGACACCTAAACATGAAGGATTCAAATAAGGCCAAATAAGTTTAGAAAGAGTAGAGCAACTATTTTACCATAAAAATTATAAACTACTCAAATATCACACAGTGAAGTGATGCCCAAAATGAAACAATATATTATTATTAAGCTAAAGAAATATCAATAAGAGATAACCTTGCACCAAATGTGACCCATGAACTTTTTTTTTTTTTTTTTTTTTTGAAGATTTGTTAATCAATACAACCAACAGTAATTAGACTAAGAACATCTAAGCAGCTTAAACCTAAAGATGCATCAAGTACGAAATTAAAAAGCTTAAGTAGGAGCCAAGGGAACATATTCAAGCTAAGCTATTATCGGCGGTAACTTAACATCAGTTAAGAAAACAAACATGTTGCTAGATTGAACTTTAAGGCAAAGACAATGTTCATTAAGAAAAAAACAATAATGGAAAAAGAGTGAAAGAAATGGCAACTAACTGTGATGATCTGAAAATAAAAGCTTTAAGAAAGAGGTTGCTTCCTTCCTATGTCGGACTCGGCAAGATATTCCAAAGCAATATAAAAATAGACATCAAACTACTATGATTCGAGTGTGAGTGTCAGGCTGACAAATATTTTATTTAAAATTCTTTTAAAAAAAAGAAAAAAAAAAGGAGCTCCATTCTGCCAAAAATTACAGCAAACAAACAGTTTTATACAACTCAAAACGACAACAATATGAACGAGAATTATAGTGCACTCGATCAACACTATTTTCCAACAGAATGCTCAAGCAAGAGGATACAACATTGATCAACCACCCTCAAAGTATAAATTTGCCTCACAAGTTCAACAGTGACGCTCAGCAAAAAGATTTGAAGCGAGGACGGATGCACACACAAAAATAAACTTAAACAACTACATACACAGGTTCATACCTTTATCTTACAGCAAGGAAAGAATAATACGATGATCAATTAGAAATTTAAACGGTGAAGGGAATAAGTCTAGAGACTCATATTCAAACCAAACAAACTTTTAAACAAGAGCATAGAAGTTGAAATGAAGAAGAAGCAAGAATGAAGACAAAGAAACCAATAGAGTGTTCATCATATAATACTCGAAACCGAAATAAAACGTGAATAAATAAAAAAACGCCTAATCACATAAATAGAAATAGAAATCCAGAAAAGAAACAGAGTACTATTTGAACTGAGTTAAACACAAAGTTGAGGAGATGAACCTTTCTTACGGCTAAACTAGAAACAACAGCCAGCCCAAATAAAGGCTAAACATTCCATGAAATCAGATTACAAGACTCAAGATTAACAATACAACAAACTTTATATTCCCCTAGCAGATAAGAAAAAAAAAACTAGGACAAATCAGATTTTCTATGACTTAACAGGCAATCAATCTAATTAAATTACATCCAAAGATTAAATTAGCAGAACATCATCTTAGACATTTAAATCGATACAAAGTTATGCGAACTAAGGCAATCAGGTTTAAATAAGGGAAAACAAACTTAAACACATTTTAGCATTTTTGATTTTAAGCCAAACGCTAGCCAAAAAAAAAACAGTCCATAGGTCCAAACAATAAAATGAATAACGGAAATCATGAAGCTCAATAGCTCGAAACAGATTAAATGAGTGGGAAAATCAGATTATTTTTTTTACCTTAAAAATGGTAATAGAGTCATTTAATTTTACAAGGGCATTTTGGTATTTCAACTTTTCATTTGTGATGTTCCCACTTATAATAATATATGATATGATATATAATGGATATGATATGATGCGGTATATTACAAGTCCATATAAGAGATATAGGACTATCTTGAGTCAAAATTCAAAGATATTTTATATATTTTCTCTAGTTTGTGTATATTCTTATACTTGCAAAATAATGTATATCTTTATTGCATATTTGACTAGTGGATATTATTATATTTGTCTGCTCAACTAAATGGGTAACTTTCCCCTCAATTAAGTAAGTTTTGATTGAGAAATATTCAAAAAGCACAACTCCATGATTTCCAATGTTTTCCCACAACACAATTCTCCAGCGTGCTCAATTAGACAAGTCATAGAGGAAGAATCCTAAGGAGAATTTGTAGTTCAGTTGGTTGGCTATCTGAACTCTCATCGTGTTGGTAAGAGTTTGATTTCTCACCTTGTAATCCGCTTACACATTTTTATTTTTTTATTTTCGATTTGGCATATGAAGTATTTTGCAAAGAAATATTTACTAGCATGGAACATCAATCAATTAAGACAAACACAAGATAGATCTTGTAAACCAAATTATATTTTTGGATTAATCAAACCTAGGTTTCAATTTTTTTTCTAGAGAGTAGGAGTTACTTAAATGACATAAAACTATATTACTTTTGTTTGTATGAAAGGCAGGTACAGCATATGAACATTGTGCAGAAAGGCCTCTGCTGTCAAATCTCATACATGTCTTTTCCAGTCTACGATTTAGATAAGAGGTCCATGCGGTTGTTTCAACCATCAATCCGAAACACAGGAACCAGTAAAAGTCAGTTTTCGCACACATTTTGATCTTTGAGAATGGAGAATCAGCTCATTACAAGATCTATAAAGATGAACAGATGCTACTAGGGACATTTTTAGAGCCAATGGGGAACTCTTTGCGATAAGATTCAACAAAAAGCAGTCTTTTGTAACTTTTTTTGTTGAAGTCCTTCAATCGCGAGAGTTTTAATGAAAGTGAAAGTAACGAGAATGTCTATTAAGAAACTTATATAAACCTCTCTATTAAGAAACTTATATAAACCTCTCTAAAAACTGGAGAAGCTTCTACTATCTATACAAGTCTCATGACATTATTTCGGTCCAAAAAGACATCGGTCTATATCAGATCTCATGACATTACGCTGAACAGAGAATCCTTCGATCTAATGGACAGATTCCCCTCAAACTGGTTGATCCATTCAAGTCTTAGGTTTTCGCATCAATATTATGGATCGAAGCTCTGGCAAAACAAAAATGAAGAAGAATTATATGGAGAAAAGCATAACTAGAAAAATAGTTTCATTTGGGCAAATGAGCAAATATGCATACTCAATAACCAAACTTGTTAAACAGTAAAATTGTGTCATGAAAAAAAAGTTATTTTGTTATTTCGGTATAATGGGTGCTCGACATAACTTATTATTCCTTTTGCTTCATAACTTATGGAAAATTATGATACAAACATACAAACACCAAATCGACCAAAACTAATGTAGTCTCTTCCTAACAGCTTACATTCTAACACTTACACAATTTCATAGACAGTTGATTGATGCAATTAGAAAAAGTGAAATGAAATAAGGATGGTCATATTATAGAAAATCACTTGATAAATTTAAGAAATATAGTATGTACCTGGTCCAAATGCCAAAACTCATTTGTAAGCAATAAAATGCTTCCGGAGTTATCTCTGTGTTAGAACAAGTCAAATACCACATTGACGTTCTAGCATGGCCTTGAAACTAGTAACCTATAAGGAAAAAAAAACATAAATCTCATGGTTAAATCATATCAAGATATACCATACTCGAAGAATTAGAAGAAAGAACAATTCAGTTCAAGTGGACAAACAGAATGCTGAAAGCATAGCACAAATGCAATTGATTAATAATTTTGCATTTTCTTAATGTCAAAATAATTCCAGAAAAAATGTTAAACTACATACAGAACTTCTTTCTAGAACTCGAGGAAAATAATATTTAAAAAATTGAATGATCAGAAAGTGAAAGAGAAACAGAGACTTACTTAAGTTCTAAATTATCCTCCCGCTTCTCTAATTTTTGGAATATGGGAAATGTTGGACCACTGGGAGTTTGGGCTACTCCGATTGGTGCAACTTTCTTCTAACTTTGGGCAGCCTCCAATTTCCAGATTCCGTAATTTAGTGAGGCGTCGCATGGCATCTCTGGATGGCAGATGCTCTAGTTTTTCACAGCTCCTTAAACATAACTTTTCCAAAGAAGCAAGTTTGCCGAGCCCATCCGACAGAGCTTCTAATAATGGACAATCACGGATCTCCATATGACGTAATTTGGGCATGGCAGCTGAGAAGTCCACATGTCGTAGCCGCTTGCACCTCACTAGCAATAATGTTTCAAGAGAAGTAAGGTTGTCAAATCTATGAGGAAGAGACTCGATTCCAAAATCAAATATATAGATATCTGTTAGGGCAGAGAGTTGCATAAGCTGATAGGGCAGAGAATCCCAGTGCCCATGTCCGTACACCTTCAATGTACGAAGGGACAACAGCTGCTGAATGCCATTAAATATCAACTGGAATGCCTCAAAATCCACCATCTCTGAGAAAGGACCAATTTCCAAAAGCCGTAACCCAGTGAGCCAGTGAAGGTCCCCTGCGGGTACACTAATCAATTTGGGACAATCTGATATATCTAACAGTGAAAGTGAAGGCATTTCCCACACATGTAAAGGGAAGGAAACCAAGTTGTTACAGTTTTTGATGATCAAAATCAATAGAGACCGGCATTTCTCTAGCATTCCACTTGGTAAACTAATCAATCCATCACAATGCCATAACTGAAACAATTGGAGGGAAGTCAAGTAGTTCTCTCCACAGGGAACAGGAAAAGAACTGAAATTGGCGCATTTGGATATTTGTAATCTCTTAAGAGAATGGAGATTGTACAAGCTTTGTGGCAATTCACGAAACTCTCCGCAATCTGAGACACATAGGCGTTGAAGAGAAACATTGTTGCGTAGCATCTCATCTGGTAGACAAGTGAGCTCTTTCACGTTACTGACAAGAAGATTCACAAGAGATGTCAAGTTGCTCCACAAGTTCAACAATGGCATTTCACTGTCAACTCTTTCAATTATTAATTCACGGAGGATTTCAAATTGAGTTGGAGTACTTTTTAACAGTGGACACTTTGTAATCATCAAATTCTCAAGCGTGGGAAACAGTCTTTCTCCAACTTCATCTCCCTTCCACTCAATAAGGCTACGCATATCCCCCAATACAAGTTCTTTCAATGAGGGGAACACTTGGATATTACCATTAATCTCAACACCATAAAATGTAGGTCCGATGCATTCCAATTCAAGGAAGCCTTTCAGCTCAAGATACCAAAGGAACTTCAGTTGGCCAAACGATGGAATTTCTTTGCACCTTTTGCAACCACTTAATTTCAACATGACCAAATTCGGTAGCAATTCTTTACTGAACCATGAAGGAAATATAGTTCCCAAATAGTTCTCCACTACTAAGGTTTTCAAGTTAGGATGCGGTTGAAGACCATCCAACACATGTTCATCATTGATCTCACTGCCTTCTGATTCATCATGGGACCACAAATATGTCAGCTTGTAGATATTTGGTTTCTCCTGTAAATATGCTGTTCGAGCCTCTTCTTTATTTCTGACTGATTGCAGACCTCTGATCGTCAATTCACCTCTAAGGTTTTTCAGATGACCTAATTCTTCTATTCGACGACCTTTCTCTGAATCCACCTTGAAAAACTCTAGGGTTTGAACACAAGTCAATTGTCCCATATTAAGTGGTATCTGCATATCGAGTTTGTAATGATAGTTGCAATATATGTGTCTCAAACTTATCATATTTGCCATTTCTTCTGGAAGCTTCCTGAGTGAAGAACAGTCATTGACTCTAAATGTTTGCAAATTGTAGAGCTTGCAAATGGAGTTGGGCAAGTCTTTGATCTGCGTGTTGGAGAGATCAAGATACCTCAAGTATATTAGCTTGCCGATTTCGGCTGATAACTCCTTGATGCCTGACCTGGACAAATTTAAAACCCTCAAGAACTGAAAGTTCAATAGCATATCTTCAGATAGATTTCTTTTCCAGAACAATGTGCACAAACGTCCTGGCTCATTTATCATATCCATTTGATCACTTGGTGAGTTCCATCCAAAGTATCGGACTTGAGAAAGATTTTCTCCTCCAACACTCTTTTGATCAAATAGTTTAGACTGCAAAATATCTCCAGCCAAATCATGCACAAGATCATGCATCTTACAATGTGTTATATTGTTGAGCTCATCTAGCTTAACATCTTGCAGCAAGGAATATTGCAACAAGAGTTGGAAAAACTTGTTCCCGACGTCTTCCATCACGGGGGTCTCTTGACATGGACGAAGAAACCCTTCTGCCATCCAGAGTTGGTGTAACATCCGACAATTTGAAGTGGCTTTGAAGGAGCTTGAAATTTGGAAATAGTCATTTTTGGAAAAAATTAGAATCTGGAAATTTGGTTATGGGAAGAAGTGAGTTTTTAGCCAACTTTGAGTAGTCTTAACTCCTAGCTCAGGATGAGTTAGGAGTATTTCCAGTTATAGTTGCGAAGCTCGTGGAATGACCTTTTCAACGCCACTGAGTTTGCTCGATTCCGAGTTCGTATGAGGGAGTTACGCCCTTTAGAAGATGGGCAGTTGGAAGGGAAATCCGTCCGGAAATTTAAGGGCATTTTGGTCTTTTCCCAAACTCTTTCTCTTGAGGTTACATGGTGTGTTAGGCTGATTTTGGATCATTTCTTTTATCCCATTTTAAAGAGAAAGAGTTAGGGTTCTTGAGAAGAGAAGAAGAGAAGAAGAAGAGAAGAAGAGAAGAAGAAGAGAAGAAGAGGAGAAAGAGGAGATCAATGAGATCATTGTGGATTTTCGTCGGGGGTGATCCCTATCAAGGTATGTGAGTTCTTCGTGTGGGTTGATCCTTTCCCTCACACACACCAAGTTTATTCTATGATTTGAGAAAAGATTGGGAATTGTTGTTGAAGTGTTGAAGTTGTTAGTTGTTGTTGATATTGTTGTTAAAGTTATTGTTCGTTGTGAGACATGATTGAGTTGTGCATTTAAGTTGAAACCTATTGTATGTTGAGGGAATTATGCTTCTAAGAGTTATGAACCTTTTGAAGTTGATTTACCATCGATTCGCAGAAATTTCTGGGTTGACGATCCCCATCTACGGGAGTGACCTACGGACCGTAGACCGATTGACGGTCCGTACTGGTCAACCGTCAATCGAAACAGAAGTTGGGTTTTTGGGGCATCGATCTACGGTCACGACCTACGGTCCGTGACCTGACCTACGGACCGTAAGTCCGGACCGTAGGTCAATACTTAGTCATTTTCCTTAAATGAATTCCGGGGAAGTTTCTGATGCGGTCTACGGACCTGCAGGACAAACCGTAAGTCCATCTACGGTCCGTCGATGGCGTCCGTAAGTCCCACCTGTGTCACCATAAATTTGAAGCCTCAGTCAAGTTTTCCCATTTCTTTTCTCACTCTCTCATGCATATTCCAAAGTATTATACCTATGATTTATAGTTGTTTCCGACACTCCAAAGTACGTCCAAGTGTTCAAGAATCCCTCCATAACATGTGATCGAACACCTTGAATTCATAATTCCGTTTTCAAGGAAAGATAGTTCCCAAGTCAAGTGAAGTCAAGCTTAGAAGCAAGCAAGTCCTTAAGGTTTTCCAAGAGCCTTCATTGAGCGTTTTAACTTTATTTTAAGGCTCAAGTTCAAAGATAAGTATTGAGTTTCAAGTCAAGTCATAAATAAAGAGTTTAAAGTTGAGTTCTTTTCTCAAAGGTATTAGGGAACTATGTATTCCCAAGGAAGTTTTAAAGAAATGTTTTTACATTTAAACAAGGTTGGAAACTGAGATTTCCAAAAGAGCCTTCGGGCTAGTTTTTGAGTAATTATCTCATATCAGCAGGAAGAAATGTGTTTTAAAAACATAAGAGCCAATACATTTTTGGGAGTAGTATCGAGCACCGAATTGGGGGAGCGTTCAAAGAACCCACAGCCCCCATAGAACCATGTTAGCCACCATGGGTAGAAAAGGATCATACCTTTTAGATGAATCCTTTTCAGATTAGACTAGTGGATCCATTAGGCAGTTCAGGTCTTATACCTTTGGCCGGGTATAAGATGCTCTAGCAGCGTGAGGTCGATCGTTGTATCATCACTATAGCTCTTATGTGATGGTTGTCGGTTAGAGAAACTCCCACAGCAGTTATTGTATTTTACACATAGAAATTATTATATTTTTATATACATCAGTTCATTGCATTTCTATATACATTTCAGGCTTAATATATCCTTGTATACACACAGAGTTTATAGCATGTTTTTAAACAGTCTTTCTTTATATCACACTTGTTTTAAATTGCCTTATATTGAAAGAAGTCAGTCAGGTTGAGTTGAGTTGAGCCAGGTAAGCTATTCAGTTTTCTTCTAGATTTCATTCTAGCCTTTGTTGCTTAGTTTTCCAGCTTGCATACTCGTACATTCCATGTACTGATGCCAGTTGGCCTGCATCATTTGATGATGCAGATTCAGGTACCCCGGATCAGCATCCTGCACGTCGTTGATCCAACTGAGCACTCCAGAGTCAGTGGTGAGCCTCCTTGCATTCCGGAGGGACTCAATTATTTTGTGTTCTAGGTTTTCTTTTGTTTTATTAGGATGTTGTGGGGTCTGTCCCAACATCCATCTCAGTATTTTAGAGGCTTCATAGACAGACAGTCAGTCAGCTAGTTTCGAGTCTCTTACCTATGTATATATGTAAATACTCTATTTTGAGACCGAGGTGCCTTTATTGCCAGATTTGTATCAGTTAAGTTGTCTTATGATTTTGCTTTGCATGAAGTTTTGTTGAGTTAGGTTTCCGCTGAGTTAAGAAAGCCAGGCCAAGGGTTCGCTTGGGGCCAGCGATGGTCTCCGAGTGCCGGTCCCGCCCAGGGTGTAGGCTCGGGGCGTGACAGTTGGATTAGTTGGTCCTTCTCAAACTCAAAATCTTTTGGAAACATTGCAAAGTAACCAAAACATTTCTTCAGATGTGGAGATGGTAGATAATCATAGCTTAGTTTTAGGATCTTCTTTATGCTATTTTCCCGAAGATCATCTTCCCCTGCAACAAGGGGGTTGCCATCAAGAATTGCCTGCCAGTCATGTTTATCCTTGTTGAATAAGAGGCTTCCCAACACACTTGCTGCCAACGGAGACCTTGACACATTTCAACAATCTTGTTTTTCATGCTCAGTATTTCCTCCGGAACTTCCCCACCAACAAACGCTCTTTGTTTGAAAATGGACCAACAATGATAGTCTGTTAATTTCCCCAACATATGAAGATCTACTGTTATTGTGGATGCCACTTGTTTGATACGAGTAGTCACGAGAATGCAGTTTCCTTTGGATGTATTGATTCCTTTCAAGGTGTCCATGAACTCATGCACGATATAGAGTCAACACGCCACAAATCATCCAGGACAAGCAAATACTTTTTTTCTCCCAATGCTTCTTGAAGCATCTTGACTATTAAATCTCTGCTTTGGACCTCACCTTTCCTCTTTGTCAGTGATTCGAGGATCAGTTCAAGAAAGCTCTTAGTTTCTGACATTTCAGGTGGGCACAACCAAACACTCTTTTCGAACTGCTGCTTGATGTGTTCGTCATTGAAAATTCTCTTAGCCACAGTTGTTTTCCCTAAACCCCCCATACCCACTATGCGAATGGTGCACAGAACAACATCTTTTCTCATGTTCAAAATCTTCTCTTTTATTTCAACAACATCTTTGTCTCTACCAACAACATCCGAAGCAACAACTACGGAATCTGTTTCTCGAATTAGAATTATTTTCTGAGAAGGAACCATCAGTGATTTGAGACCGAGGTCATTGGCTAACTGATTGATGGCCCTCAACTCTTCATTGATGTTGTTGATTTTTTGAGACATTTTGTACTTATAAGCAGTATGAGAAAAGAAGTTGCTGACCTTTTTCATTGGTTTGGTTCGGATGTTCATCACTTGTGCTTTGAGAGATTCATATCTGAATTCATCAAACACGTTTTCAGCATCTTCAGCAGCTCTCTCAAGCATCTTGAGCCATTGTTCAACAGCCTGATCATCAACCTGTCGTTTTTCAGCATCATGAATGAGAGCTTGGATCATGGATACATATTTTGTCAGAATTCTTAGATTTTTCTTGCAGTTCCTTAAAGTTTTGGCCTCCTCAATAGCGAGAGAAAGCAGCTTGTCAAGCACAACTTTAATAGTAGCACCAATTACAAGATCGGCCATCGTTGCAATGCTCTTTACAAATTTGTTTTCTTCCTCTATACACCAAAATCTTCTCAAATTTCTTGCATAAGTATTCTTTTGCTAGTTGTTTGCCGGCCTCTACAAGAAAGAGAACAATTTGAATAAAGAATGTTTTTTTTTGGATTAACAGCTAATCATCCTTTAAATAAATAATTTTGGGTGGTGGTTGTGTGTTGTTTTTATTTCTAATGAATGACGGTCTTTTTTTATTTTTGTACTTTTTTTTTCATTTTATTATTCTTAATGAATGACAGTCTGTTATGAGTCTGCCACAAGAAAATAAGGATACCAAAAAGGAAGTCACATTCAAATCAATTTTTTGCACGTATTGCCCTTCAAACAGACTTGGTGTTTAATTTTGAAAATTTGGGGGACCAAAATATATCTGTCGAGACCTAATTCGCTCAGCATAAGTTTAGATAACTTTTGCCTCGCTCGGCACAAGTTCTGTAGAAATTAAATTATCCAGCATAAGTTGTGTAGTTTTTTCTAAAATTTGTTGTAGTGTTTAGAAACAGAAGTTATGTTCTTGGGGGCGTATTCTTTATCCTTAAAATTTTAGCCTCCTCAATAGTGAGAGAAAGCAGCTTATCAAGCACAACTTTAACAGTAGCACCAATTACAAGATCGGCCATTGTTGCGATGCTCGTTACAAAGTTGTTTTCTTCTACACCAAAATCTTCTCAAAGTTTTTGGAGAAGTCTTCTTTTGCTAGTTGTTTGCCAGCCTCTACAAGAAAGAGAATATAATTCATTAATAATAATTTGAATAAAGAATGCTTTTGTGGATTAACAGCTAATCATCCTTTAAATAAATATTTTTGGGTGGTGGTTCTATGTTGTTTTTATTTCTAATGAATGGCAGTCACTTACCAATTAGTAGTTGACATATATTGGGCAGTTTAGAACCGTTTAACTAATTTATCTGTTTCCATTCTTATTACTGACGCTCTGAGGGTTACGTTATAATCTGAAAAAGTTAAATCTGATTACCTGCTAATATATGTTATTGCATATTTTTACTCTGAGACCTAATATGTATTAACATAGTGAAGTTGTTTGTTGAAAAAAATGCAGTTTAGAACCAACAAAGGAGAACATTACCAAATTACTAAAAATTTCAGCAAACTTTCCATCATGATTTTGAATAATGCTTAAGAAATCAAGTTCCTCAGTCCTCGTAGACACGAGCCTCACGAGTTTTCATTCCAAACAACAAGATCAATTCCACAAGTCTGTTTTCAGGCGCAAAACAGCAAATTACCCCAAGAGAATGAGCCTCACATCATCTTCGTTCATGTAATGCAGGTGCTAGTGTGGAAACAACAATTTACCCCAAGAGAAAAAAACCAAGGGAACTAGGTAAGAAGGATTTTACGTACTACACAAAAACAATTGATTGAATGTGCAATGCTTCCAGCCCTTGTGGAATCCATAATATGCTCATCATTGATTTGAAACATGTATGTTTGTAATGACCCTCCAAGTCATTTCTGTGTCTTGCCTTCTGTGTGTCGTTTAGAGCATTCCTGTAGCGACCCCAAGTCATTTTATGACTTGCTGGGACTGACATTTCGGTCACCTGGTCGTTCGTTTGGTCTTGGTGCGAGTTTTTGTGTTTTGGAGCTTATGAACTTTGAACGATCATTTTTTATCAGAAGTTCAAGAAGATGACATCGGAATCTAATTCTGACGATTCCATCAGCTCCGGAAGGGTCATTTTAGGCTAGTAGCATGGCCGACTTGACTCCCGAGGGTTTCAGTGTGAGTCGGTGCGATTAGGCGTTTTAACTTTAAGTTTAAGCCTAAGTTTGACTTTGGTCAACATTCTGAGTAAACGCGCTCAGATGAGAATTTCGTTAGTGCAGTTAGCTCCGGAATGTCGAGTTTGGTCTAGATTGACCCCTCTTTTGTGTCCCGAGGTTTTCGATATCTTTCCGAGCCCTTATGTGGGTTTTGACTTAAAATGGCCTTTGAAAGTGGGACCCACTTTTTATCGAGATGATCTTTGATGGAAATTTCGACTGCGCCGTTGAGTGCGGAATATCAAATTTGATATGGTTGCATATCTCGTTTGCGTGCACGGGGTTCCGAACGAGATCGGAGCACCCCGTCGGAGTTTTTAGTTGTCGGAAAAATTGCAGAAAATCTGCTATATAATGCAGATTTTCAGCAACATTTCCCAAAAACTTAAACCCTCATAACTCTCTCATCTTTTGTCTGATTTAGGCGATTTGAAGTGCTGGAGCTTCGTATTTTTGGTGGCTTCGCTATAGGGTGTTCGAAAGTTGTTGAGTGCACGTAGTTCGAGGTAATTTCGCAATAAAACCTGACTGCAGTACCTTTTTCGAGCCTTTGTTTTTGGTATTATTGTTTTGGTCATATATCACTCATTTTAGCTCGGTTTTGGATTATTCGAAGACCCACATGTTGAGAATTGTCGATACTTCGTCGTAGAGTGTTCAAAGAGTGCTGGGCACCTTTCAATTTTCGTTTATTTCGAGTTTGGACTGCTGCTGCTTTCTTTTTTTTAGTTAATTAAAGTGTGGTTTCTTGCTTGTTGGTTTTTGCTATGTTTTGAGCCTCGAATTGTGTTCCATTTTGGGACATAAGTTTGGGGTGTTGTTTAGGGTCTCTTGACGGAGTCAAATTCGGACAGTTCGGTGTGGGTCCCACGATTCCCGTTTTGACTCCAAAATTGACCCGTCTCCATTTGTTGTGATTTTGGTGTCTAAACGATTGTACTAACGTTGTGACCCTATATTTGATAGAGTGACAGCGTTCAAAGGTCGTTCGGGAAGGAAAAGCTCTGGTAAAGTGATTGGAGAGCGCGCGATCGGCCTTAAGGTAGGCTACGGCTTCCTTTCTTTTAGATTGAGCTTAATTGTGTAAAAACATGTTGATTGGAGTGAATTGGGGGTGGGTACCAGTTTACTACCTTACTTTGATTAGATACCTTATGTTAGGATCGATTGGCCACATTTCGGGTATAGTATCATGTTAACCGGTTTAGTAGAGTTGCATGCTTATGTGCTAAATGTTATTGTATGCTTTGTATTGCATGCCTTGTTCATCCTTAACCGTAAGCATGATGTCCTTAGTCTAGGTTAGGCTAGCGTTGCCTTAGACTTATGACCCGTGTGGGCTGGATAGCCTTGACTTGTTGCCGACGTCGTTCGGATGACTTAGCTCCTTGTAGACTGGAATAGCAGACTTGAGTCTGATAGTTTGAGCCTTAGATTAGGCGTTATTGCTACTTGCTGCACTTTTGTATCTTCTCCTTCTCATCTGACGCATTCTCGAAGGTTTGGTGCATCACTCGAGGTATGGGATTGAGATAGTATAGGCTTTGAGCCTTTTTTGTGATGTCTTAGAGTGGACGGCGTTCCACGGTGGTTGTTGTTGGATTGAATCCTATTTGAGATACCATCACCCCCGGGGTTGTTCTTTCTAGCTGGGCTGGGAACGTATCGCTGGCTGGGTAGACTCGGTGATATTGGCGATCGCCCCCGGGCCTCTCTTTCTAGCTGGGCTGGGAGTGTGCTGCTGGCTGGGTGTCCCCGGGTCGCTCTTTCTAGCTGGGTTGGGAGCTGACTGCATGGTAAGACGACTCGCGATATCTACCTCACTCACGGGTCCCTCTTTCTAGCTGGGCTGGGAGTGGACTGTTTGGTTGGGTGCCCCCTAGGGTCACTCTTTCTAGCTGGGCTGGGAGTGCACTGCTGGCTGGGTGGAGTCTGATGGATTATCTTAGTTACTTTGGGCTAGGAGCCCGATTTTCTTCTTTCTCATTCGACTTAGCTTTTCTGTGTACCTGTCGGGCTTATGGGGGTTCGTTCAGGTTTTATTTAAGCGTGTGCTTTCTTTTCTTATCCGCTTGACCTCTCTGTGTCTAGATTCTATTCTTTCTTATTGTTTTTACCTTTTTTGCTTAGTCGGCCTATGATGCCTACTGAGTACCTGTTGTGTTGGTACTCATGCTACGCTCTGCATCTATTTCGTGATGCAGGTCCCAGTACCAGTTACCAGTGGTGATTAGTTCCAGCCTTCTTTTGCAACTGTGATTCGGAGACGAGGGCGAGCACTTGGCATTTTGGGGTTTGTTCTGTCTCCTTCTTTTGTTTTAGCTAGTCTTGTTGCCTTTGAGACACGCTCTGTTATGGTCCACTTTTGGGACTTGTACTCTTTATTAGATAGCTCTGTACTAGTGACTTCCAGGTTCTGGGAGGGATTTCTGTATATATTTATTTTGGGTTGCTTCCGCCTTGTTATTCTTGTTTAGATTATTGTTTTCGCTAGTTTTTGCCCTTTCGCTTATTGCTTGATGTTCTGGGTTACGGGTTGGCTTACCTACTGGTAGGGTATAGTAGGTGTCATCATGACTCGAGAAATCGGGTCTTGACAATGTTCCAGCACCCTGAGATTAGAAATCATGTTATTACAGTGAGTGAACAATACGTTTTCACCAACTATCAACTTAGATCCTTAATCAAGCTAGTGAACAAAAATAGGACCACCGAAGATTAAAAAGGGATGTTTATGAAAAATTTAAAACACACCTGAACTACTACTTTTTTGCCAGCTCACACCCCAACTACATGTTGTTTCTTTTTCCTACCTGAACTATCACCATTTATCATCATATATTATTATAAGTGGGAAGCTCCTAACTTAAAAGTTGAATTACCATTCTGCCCTTATTTTATCTCTAAACTAAATAAAATATTAATATATAATTAATTTAATATTAAATAATAATTTTATTTAAATTCTTGCCTCTAGACACAATGGTTCAAATTCTTTGGGAAACAGTTACAATGACGAGGAAAGACCAAAAGTTCCATTTTCCTTAATAAATGTGTATATCAATTCTTCTTTATCAAAAAACAACTTAAATTTTGGCTTGGGACTTGTGTCAGTGACTATTTCTTATCACTGTTTGTTGTTAATAGAGAAAAGATATACAAGAAGTAGCAAAGACACTAAAGGTTATTTCTTTCATATTGAATCTTTATGTTTTTTCTTTTTGGGATAATACATATATTTGACCTTAAACTTGGCTTCAAATTTTAAATTTGACCTCCAACTTTCATAGTGCACAAACAAGCACTTTAACTATCCAACCTTTTAATAAACAAACACGCGATTTTTGGAGCCAAGAGCGTGAAATGCAAACGCTGCCACGTGTATTAGTGAGCCACTCAATGGCTGCCAACTAATTAAACACTTTACAAGTCCATTTTAGAACTAAAATAAAATAAAATTAATTAAGGGTAGAGTTGTCATTTCAGCATTTTTTTCACTGTTGTGTGCCTCAAAAATTACTTCTCACTCGCGCAAAATGCGTGCACATCACGCGTTTTGCCAGGTAAGACACGCGTTTTTATTTATTAAAAGGTTGGATAGTTAAAGTGTCTATTTGTGCACTTTGAAAGTTGGAGGTCAAAGTTAAAATTTGAAGCCAAGTTTAAGGTCCAATATATGTATTATGCCTTTCTTTTTTATTACTTTATTTGTTTAATCTTGAATTTTTTTATTGTATTTTAATATATTTTCTTCAAGATTTTGATCTTGTTTTCATCAAATTGTGCTAATAATCTGTAATACAATTTGTCTGTATTGTTTAATTTTGTGTGGTTTTTTTAGTGCTATGTGCTTTTGATTCTTCTTTCTTAATGTTTAGTGATTTTGATGTATTCTTTGAGTATCATCTTTTTTGTTAGTTTTATGGTATTTGATTTGCTTAGCCTCAGTGTGCTTTCTATCTAGACTAGAAAAGGTTTTCGCGGTTATTATTTTATTTTTGCGTCGTCTTGTTAATATGTTGTACCCTTGAATGTTTTTTTGATGTCTATTTTTTGATGAGTTTTTTAGTAATTTTGAAATGTATTCTCGAGGTATTGCTCAATTTTATACGTTATGTGATACTTTTCTATTTTTTACCTTGGGATTTCAATTTTTGTTGGAAAAATAATAATTTCAGTACTTATCGCTTCTTTATCTCCTTTGACAGACTTTTTCATCCTTTAAGAAATGTATTTATTACTGTCAACACATATTATAGGATCGTAGAGACGTTGACTTTCAGAAAGTCATCGTAGTAATGTCACTTTTATGGTAACAATTAAAATAATAACGTTTAATCTCACTTTTATGGTAACAATTAAAATGAAAAAATGAAAAGTCATGCAAATATGTAATACAAGTGACCAGTGAATAACTATATGGTTCCCAATATCTATATTTGATAATAAGGTAAAATTACTTGGTGTTTCAATTGATTCACAAAATTTGGAGTATACATATAACCCTTCATTGTTTTAAGTTTACGAGTATATTTCTTTTAAAAAAATTCTACTTTTATGTCTCATTTATATATTTTATACTTGTGTCATTTTTAAAAACTCAATATTAATTGATAGGGTACACGTGCAACGCACGTGAGCGAAGACTAGTGTATTGAAACACATAAATGCAAACGATCCAGTTTACGAGATGCAATTTCTGTTGCCAATCATGACACTTAAAAAACACATCTTAGAGAAGTGAGCAACAAAAACAATGCAAACCAAGGAATGTAGGACATTAATAATTTAGTAGAAGCTTACATCGAAATTTTGGTTCAATAAGCAGAATAGAGAATCCTTCAGCTTAATGGATGGATGCCCCTCAAACTGGTCAATCCATTTCCATTCAAGTCCTATGTCCTTCTTCTTTATTACAGGTTGGAAGAGGGGAGAGGTCAGACATTAATACAACAAAATTTAATCAGAACCATGAGAATTCAATACACACTTCTACCGTAATTTTTTTTAAAATTAGTAATTTGTATTCCTCAGCATTAGGGATATGCTGGAGACCTCCAAAAAAAATTCAACAAAGAGTTATAACCAAGGCTAATTACAAAGAGCCTAAAAAATCTACCGATTGAACATCTTCTACATTTGCTAGTTTACACCAAAAATGAAAATTTATGATGCAATTCCATTTAATCTTCTGCAGAGTATTAGACCTGCCCTCAAAACACCTCCCATTTCTTTCCTTCCATATTGTCCACCAAATACACAAATGAATTGCTCTCCGCCATATCTGATGTATGTTCTGGCATAGCCCAGTTGTTACTTGTGAGGCTGAAGAAAAGTGATACCAAGAGAACCCTATTTTCTTCTCTAGTTGATCAACATCCCATTTTACAAAATGAAAACCCTTGTCAAGTTTATCCTCCACCCAGCTGGCACTTCTATCATCAAATATTATGGATCAAAGCTCTGGCAAAAGAAAAGTGAAGAAGAATTATATGAGAAAAGCACTGAATCAACTGAAACTAATGTAGGCTCTTCCGTACAACTTATTTCCTAAATCTGCTTGCAAACCAACACCACATTGCCTTCCAAACCTGATTTTTAACAGTTACACAATTTCATAGATAGTAGACTGATGCAATAAAGAGAATTAAAAAAAGTAAACTGGAAAGATCCTAAGAAAACAGGGAAGGTCATATTATAGGAAATTACTTGATAAATTGAAGAAGTATATAATTTATATGGTCCAAATGCTGAAACTCATTTGTAAGCTATAAAATGCTACAGGAGTTATCTCGGCATTAGAATAAGTCAAATACCAAGTCTCGATGAGAGTAGATTTCAGATTTTAGTGGTCAAATAAAATTGCAAAAACTTACATGGAGAATAAAAAGGAAAACACAGCCACGAAAAGATAGAGGATAGACGCTTCTCATTGAGCACCCTATACACTTTGAGTTTTTTGATGTTTCATATGTAGACTTCAGTTCTTGGAAAAGGGTTGTTCAGTGAACCAAATACTCATGAAAATATCCCATAATGAGTCTACAGATGAAGATTCTGTTCTTCATACCAAAATAAAACTGGTGGTTCCTGTATGAAACATACCAAACCCCCTTAAACAGTAAAATTGTTTCATGAGAGAAAAAGAATACAAAAAAAAACTCGACAAACTTGTTATAGCATTCCTCATAATTGCCTGCCGTTCATATGATTTGGCTTGATTTACCATTGCGATGTTCTACCATGACCTTGGAACTAGAAACCCATAAGAAAAAAAAACCCATAAATTTTCATGATTAAATCATATCAAGATATACCATACTTGAAGAATTAGAAGAACAACAATCAGGTTCAAGTGGACAAGCAGAATGCTGAAAGCCGCACAAATGCAATTGATTGATAATTTTGCATTTTTTTATGTCAAAATAACTACAGTAACAAAAATATTAAATTACATACAAAGCTCTTTTTCTGAAACTAGTGGAAAATAATATTTAAAAAATCGACTAAGAAAGTGAAAGAGAAAAACAGTCCCAAATTGCCATCCAGCCTACTTTAATATTTGGAATATGGGAAATGTTGGACCACTGGGAGTTTGGGCCACTCCTATTGGTGCAACTTTCTTCTAACTCTGGGCAGCCTTCAATTCGTAGGGTACTTAATTTGGTGAGGCTTGCATGACATCTCTGGATGGCAGACGCTCTAGTATTTTGCAGTTCCAAAAACATAGCGTTTCCAAACAAACAAGGTTGCTGAGCCCATCCGATAGAGCTTCTAACAATGGACAACCACAGATCTCAAGATAATGTAATTTGGGCATGGCATCTGTGAAGTCCACATGTTGTAGCCATTTGCACGTCACTAGATATAATGTTTCAAGAGAAGTAAGATTGCAAAGACTATGAGGAAGCTCCTCAATACCGAAATCACTTAATCTGATCTCAGTTAGGGAAGAGAGTTGCATAAGCTGATAGGGCAGAGAATCCCAGTGCCCATGTCTGTACACCATCAATGTACGAAGGGACAATAGCAGCTGAATGCCATTAAAAATCAATTGGAATACCTCAAAATCCACAATCTCCGAGAAAGGACCAATGTTCAAATACCGTAACCCAGTGAGACGGTGAAGGCCTCATGTGGGTAAACTAATCAATTTGGCACAATTTGACATATCCAAAATGGAAAGTGAAGGCACTTCCCATACATGTAAAGGGAAGGAAACCAAGTTCTTACAGTCGCTGACCCTCAACATCTTTAGAGACCGGCATTGTTCTAGCATTCCATTTGGTAAACTGGTCAATCCATCACAATACTCTAACTCAAGCCTTTGGAGGGAAGTTAAATAATTCTCTCCACTGGGAACAGGAAAAGAACTGAAATTGGGGCAGAAGGATATTCCTAAGCTCTTAAGGGAATGGAGATTGTACAAGCTCTGTGGCAATTCACAAAACTCTTTGCAATCTGAGATCCATAGGTGTTGAAGAGAAGCATTGCTGTGTAGCATCAGGTAGACAAGTGATCTCTTTCACGTCCCTGACAGCAAGATCCACAAGACATGTTAAGTTGCAGCACAAGTTCAACAATGGCATTTCGCAGTCAACTCTTCCAATTTCTAATTCACGCAGGGTTTCCAATTGAGTTGGAGCACTTTTTAACAGTGGACACTCTGTAATCGTCAACCTCTCAAGCCCAGGAAACATTCTTACTCCAACTTCATCTCCCTTCCACTCTATAAGGCTATGCATATCCTTCAATACTAGTTCTTTCAATGACGGGAACACTTGGATATTGCTATTATTGCTGCTTGATCCATTATCAACACCATAAAATGTAGGTCCAATGCATTCCAATTCAAGGAATCCTATCAGCTCAAGATGCCTAAGGAACTTCAGTTGACCAAGCGATGGAATATCTTTGCACCTCTTGCAACCACTTAATTTCAACATGACCAAATTTGGCAGCAATTCTGCACTGAACCATGAAGGAAATATAGTCCCCCAATAGTTCTCCACTACTAAGGTTTTCAAGTTAGGATGTGGTTGAAGACCATCCAA
Source organism: Solanum verrucosum (assembly GCF_900185275.1). Taxonomy (NCBI): domain Eukaryota; kingdom Viridiplantae; phylum Streptophyta; class Magnoliopsida; order Solanales; family Solanaceae; genus Solanum; species Solanum verrucosum. The sequence continues at coordinate 464,071 of NW_026020112.1, read as the reverse complement.
CACATGCTCATCATTGATCTCACAGCCTTCTGATTCATCATGGGACCATAAATACACCAGCTTGTAGATATTTGGTTTCTCCTGTAAATATGTTGTTTGAGCCTCTTCTTTATTGTAACATCCGGCAATTTGAAATAACTATGGAAAAGCTTGAAATTTGAAATAGTCATTTTTGGAAAATAATGAAAGGAATTCAGAATCTGGAAAATTGGGCTAAGTCCAGAATCTGGAAATTTGGCTAAGTTCAAAAATCTGGAAATTTGGCTAAGTGTGGAAATCAGTGAGTTTTTGGCCAACTTTGAGTAGTCGTAACTCCTATCTCAGGATGAGTTAGGAGTATTTCCAGTTATGGTTGTGAAGCTTGTGGAACGATCTTTTCAACGCTATCGAGTTTGCTCGATTCCAAGTTCGTATGAGCGAGTTATGCCCTTTCAAAGTTGGGGCAGTTGGCAGGGAGTCCGTCCGGAAATTTAAGGGCATTTTGGTCTTTTCACAAATCATTTCTTTTGAGGTTATATTGTTGTGTTAGGCTGTTTGTGGATCATTTTTGTTCCATTTTAAAAGAGAGAAAGTTAGGGTTCTTGAGAGTGAAGAAGAGAAGAAGAAGAGAAGAAGAGGAGAAAGAGGAGATCAACAAGTTTCCGTCGTGGAATTTCGTCGGGGGTGATCCCTATCAAGGTATGTGAGTTCTTTAGTGTGGGTTGATCATTTCCCCCACACACCAAGCTCATTTTATGATTTGAGAAAAGATTGGATTTGTTGTTGAAGTTGTTGAAGTTGTTAGTTGTTGTTGATGTTGTTAGTTGTGTTGTGGAAGTTATTGTTGGTTGTGGGACATGATTTGGTTGTGTTCTTGAGCTGAAATCTATTGTATATTGAGGGATTTTATGATCCTTAGTGTTGGTTGGTTCATACCCCCACACACCAACTCGTTTTTAATTCCAAGAAAAGATTTATTTTGGTTGTTGAAGTTGTTGGTTGTGTTGTTGAAGTTCTTGCTGATTTGGGACAGGATCTGGTTGCGTTTTTTAGTGGAATCCACTGTATGTTGAGGGGTTTATGACCCCAAGTGTTTGGGAAAAGAACCTTTGAGGTTGAGAGGGTTTAGAGTTGGCAACATGAAGGAGAAAAGTTGGGCAGCTTACCTGAAGCAAGTCTGCGTCACAGATTTGTTCCCTCTGTGAACAGAATATGTTCTGTTTTCAGAAGGTAATTTCGAAATTTTTCTTAAGTCTAGCTGTCCTAAATTATTCCTAATCATCATGGGGTCCTTCCAAACACAAATCATTACCCTTGAATTCATAATCCAATTCAAGGAGAGTTAGTTCCAAGTCAAGTAAAGTTAGTTTCCAATTCAAGTGAAGTTAGTTTCCAAGTCAAGTGAAGTTAGTTTCCAAGTCAAGTCGAGTTAGAAGTCAAGCTTAGAAGTTAAGAAGTTAGTTCAAGCAAGTCCTCCAAGCTTTTCAAGAGTCTTTATTGAACGTTTTAACTTCATTCTAAGGCTCAAGTTGCAAATCAAGTAAAGAGTAAAGAGTCAAGAGTTAAAAGTTGAGTTCATTTCTCAAAGTTATTAGGGAACTATGTATTCCCAAAGAAGTTTTAAAGAAATGTCTTTACATCTAAACAAGGTTGGAAACTGAGATTTCCAAAAAGCCTTCGGGATAGTTTTTTTTTGAGTAATTATCTAAATCAACAGGAAGACATATGTTTTAAAAACATAAGAGCCAGTACATTTTTGGGAGTAGTATCGAGCACCGAATTGGGGGAGCGTTCAAAGAACCCACAGCCCCCATAGAACCATGTTAGCCACCATGGGTAGAAAAGGATCATACTTTTTAGATGAATCCTTTTCATATTAGACTAGTGGATGCATTAGGCAGTTCAGGTCTTATACCTTTGGCCGGGTATAAGATGCTTTGGCAGCGTGAGGTCGATCGCTGTATCATCACTATAGCTCTAATGTGATGGTTGTCGGTTAGAGAAACTCCCACAGCAGTTATTGTATTTTTATACAAAGAAATTATTGTATTTTATATACATCTGTTCAATTGTATTTCTATATACATCTCAGACTTATTGTATCCTTGTATACACACAGAGTTTATATCATGTTTTAAACAGTCTTTCTTTATATCGCACTTGTTTTAAATTGCCTTATATTAAAAGAAGTCAGTCAGGTTGAGTTGAGTTGAGCAAGGTAAACTTTTCAGTTTCTTCCAAATTTCCTTCTAGCCTATGTTGCTTAGTTTTCCAGCTCGCATACTTGTACATTCCATGTACTGATGCCAGTTGGCCTGCATCGTCTTATGATGCAGATACAGGTACCCCGGATCAGCATCCTGCACGTCGTTGATCCAGTTGAGCACTCCAGAGTCAGTGGTGAGCCTCCTTGCATTCCGGAGGACTCAATTATTTTGTGTTCTTAGTTTTTGTTTTATTAGGATGTTGCGGGGTCTGTCCCAACATCCATCTCAGTATTTTAGAGGCTTCATAGACAGACAGTCAGTCAGTTAGTTTTGAGTCTCTCATCTATATATATATGTGAATATTCTATTTTGAGATTCGAGTTGCCTTTATGGCCATATTTTATAAGTTAAGTTGTTTTGTAATATTGCATTGCATTGAGTTATTCTGTTGGGGTAGGTTTCTGCTGAGTTAAGAAAGTTAGGCCAAGGGTTCGCTTGGGGCCAAGAATGGTCTCCGGGTGCCGGTCCCACCCAGGGTGTAGACTCGGGGCGTGACATTTATTGCCGACTAATTGTAGACGTTTGATTGTCAATTCACCTCTAAGGTTTTTCAAACGGCCTAATTCTTCTATTTGACGACCTTTCTCTACACCTACGTAGAAAAATTGTAGCGTCTGAAGACTGATCAATTGCCCCATATTAAGTGGCATCTGAAACTGATAATCAATTTCTGATTGGTAATATATGTGTCTCAAACTTATCATATTTGCCATTTCTTCCGAAAGCTTCCTCAGTGAAAAACAACCATTGACTCTAAATGTTAGAGCTTGCAAACGGAGTTGGGCAAGTCTTTGATCTCAGTGCTGGAAAGTGTCACGCCCCGAGCCTACACCCTGGGTGGGACCGACACCCGGAGACCATTTCAGGCCCCAAGCGAACCATTGGTCTGGCTTTATTAACTCAGCGGAAACCTAACCCAACAGAATAACTCAATGCAATGCAATATTACAAAACAACTTAACTTATAAAATATGGCCATAAAGGCAACTCGAATCTCAAAATAGGATATTTACATATATATATAGATGAGAGACTTAAAACTAACTGACTGACTGTCTGTCTATGAAGCCTCTAAAATACTGAGATGGATGTTGGGACAGACCCCGAAATATCCTAATAAAACAAAAACTAAGAACACAAAATAATTGAGTCCTCCGGAATGCAAGGAGGCTCACCACTGACTCTGGAGTGCTCAGCTGGATCAACTACGTGCAGGATGCTGATCCGGGGTACCTGTATCTCCATTATAAGACGATGTAGGCCAACTGGCATCAGTACATGGAATGTACGAGTATGCGAGCTGGAAAACTAAGCAACATAGGCTAGAAGGAAATTTGGAAGAAACTGAAAAGTTTACCTTGCTCAACTCAACTCAACCTGACTGACTTCTTTCAATATAAGGCAATTTAAAACAAGTGCGATATAAAGAAAGACTGTTTAAAACGTGCTATAAACTCTGTGTGTATACAAAGATACAATAAGCCTGAAATATATATAGAAATACAATGAACTGATGTATATAAAAATACAATAATCTCTGTGTATGAAAATACAATAACTGCTGTGGGAGTTTCTCTAACTGACAACCATCACATAAGAGCTATAGTGATGATACAACGATCGACCTCACGCTGCCAAAGCATCTTATACCCTGCCAAAGGTATAAGACCTGAACTGCCTAATGGATCCACTAGTCTAATCTGAAAAGGGTTCATCTAAAAAGTATGATCTTTTTCTACCCATGGTGGCTAACATGGTTCTATGGGGGCTGTGGGTTCTTTGAACGCTCCACCAATTCGGTGCTCGATACTACTCCCAAAAATTTACTGGCTCTTATGTTTTTTAAAACATATTTATTCCTGCTGATATGAGATAATTACTCAAAAACTCGCCCGAAGGCTCTTTTGGAAATCTCAGTTTCCAACCTTGTTTAAATGTAAAAACATTTATTTAAAACTTCTTTGGGAATACATAGTTCCCTAATAACTTTGAGAAAATGAACTCAACTTTAAACTCTTGACTCTTTACTCTTTACTTGACTTGCAACTTGAGCCTTAGAATGAAGTTAAAACGTTCAATAAAGACTCTTGAAAAGCTTGGAGGACTTGCTTGAACTAACTTCTTAACTTCTAAGCTTGACTTCTAATTTCACTTGACTTCTAACTCGACTTGACTTGGAAACTAACTTCACTTGACTTCTAACTTTACTCTCCTTAAATTGGAATTATGAATTCAAGGGTAATGATTTGTGTTTGGAAGGACCCATGATGTTTAGGAAATAATTTAGGACAGCTAGACTTAAGAAAATTTCGAAATTTAGATTCTGAAAACAGGGCAGATTTTGTTCGCAGAGGGAACACAGCTGCAACGCAGACTTGCTTCAGGCAAGCTGCCCAACTTTTCTCCTTCATGTTGCCAACTCTAAACCCTCTCAACCTCAAAGGTTCTTATCCCAAACACTTGGGGTCATAAACCCCTCAACATACAGTGGATTCCACTCAAAAATGCAACCAGATCCTGTCCCAAATCAGCAAGAACTTCAACAACACAACCAACAACCAAAATAAATCTTTTCTTGGAAGTAAAAACGAGTTGGTGTGTGGGGGTATGAACCAACCAACACTAAGGATCATAAAATCCCTCAATATACAATAGGTTTCAGGTCAAGAACACAACCAAATCATGTCCCACAACCAACAATAACTTCCACAACACAACTAACAACATCAACAACAACTAACAACTTCAACAACAAATCCAATATTTTCTCAAATCATAAAATGAGCTTGGTGTGTGGGAGAAAGGATCAACCCACACTAAAGAACTCACATACCTTGATAGGGATCATCCCCGACGAAATTCCACGACGGAAACTTGTTGATCTCCTCTTTCTCCTCTTCTTCTCTTCTTCTTCTCTTCTTCACTCTCAAGAACCCTAACTTTCTCTCTTTTAAAATGGAACAAAAATGATCCACAAACAGCCTAACACAACAATATAACCTCAAAAGAAATGATTTGTGAAAAGACCAAAATGCCCTTAAATTTCCGGACGGACTCCCTGCCAATTGCCCCAACTTTCAAAGGGCATAACTCGCTCATACGAACTCGGAATTGAGCAAACTCAGTGGCGTTGGAAAGATCGTTCCACAAGCTTCACAACCATAACTGGAACTACTCCTAACCCATCTTGAGCTAGGAGTTACGACTACTCAAAGTTGGCCAAAAACTCACTGATTTCCACACTTAGCCAAATTTCCAGATTTTTGAACTTAGCCAAATTTTCCAGATTCTGAATTCCTTTCATTATTTTCCAGAAATGACTATTTCAAATTTCAAGCTTTTCCATAGTTATTTCAAATTGCCGGATGTTACAATATCTCCCCCTTGGGAACATTCGTCCTCGAATGAGGTTACTCTTATAAGGCTAAGGGTGCAACAACAACTCAAACACCCAACGAGCAACTATGCAAACACAACAACAACAACAACATGCTCATTATAATTAAAAGAGCACTAAGAAGGAAATTAATACCTTGATCTGCGGATTCAAAGAGATATGGATATCTCTTCTTCATGTCTTCTTCGGCTTCCCAAGTAGCTTACTCAACAAATTGGTTCCTCTAAAGGGCCTTGACTGAGGCTACATCCTTTGTTCTCAACTTAAGAAATTGCCGATCTAAAATTTGAACAGGAATCTCCTCATAAGATAAGTTATCCTTGATCTTGATACTTTTAGTCGGTAGGATCAATGAAGGATCGCCTATGCACTTTTTCAACATGGAGATGTGAAATACCGGATGAACCGCTGCTAGTTCCTGTGGTAACTCCAACTCATAAGCAACATTGCCAATCCTCTTGGCTATGCGGTAAGGTCCAATATACCGGGGATTAAGTTTACCCTTCTTACCAAACCCCATAACGCCTTTCATGGGTGAAACCTTCAAATATACCCAATCGTCTATTTCAAATTCTAACGCCCTTCTCCTAACATCGGTGTAGGATTTCTGAGGACTCTGTGCCATTTTCAACCTCGCTTGAATCACTTTCACCTTCTCCATAGCTTGGTGAACTAAATCTGTTCCTATCAACTGTGCTTCACCAACTTCAAACCATCCAATAGGAGATCTACATCTTCTCCCATAAAGAGCTTCATATAGAGCCATCTGGATGCTAGAGTGATAACTGTTGTTGTAGGCAAACTCAATGAGAGGTAGGTAATCATCCCAACTCCCTTTGAAATCGATTACACAAGCCCTCAACATATCCTCTAAGGTCTGAATAGTGTGCTCTGCTTGCCCATCAGTCTGAGGGTGAAAGGCAGTACTTAAGTTCACCTTTGAACCCAAGCCCTTCTGAAAAGATTTCCAGAACTGTGCAGTAAACTGTGCACCTCTATCTGAAATAATGGAGATTGGGACTCCATGAAGTCTCACTATATCTTGAACATACAACTTGGCATAATCTTCTGCTGTATTGGTAGTCTTTACGGGTAGAAAATAAGCTGACTTTGTCATTCTGTCGACAATCACCCAAATAGAATCATGTTGTCTGCGAGACCTTGGCAACCCTGTGATGCAATCCATATTGATCATCTCCCACTTCCACTCTGGAAGTTCTATCCTTTGAGCCAAACCACCGGGCCTTTGGTGTTCAACTTTCACTTGTTGGCAATTTGGACACTTAGCAACAAACTCAGCAATGCCCTTCTTCATGCCATTCCACCAATAAACTTCACGTAAATCACGATACATCTTGGTGGAACCCGGATGAATAGAATATCTGGAGCTGTGAGCTTCCTCCATAATCCTCTCTTGGAGTCCATCTACCATAGGTACGCACAACCTACCTTGAAATCTCAAAACACCATTTTCCCCTTGTTCAAAAGCTAATACTCTTTGCTTCTGAACATTTGCCTTCAACTCAAGCAAAATGGGATCTTGATCTTGCTTCTCTTTCACTTCTGACATTAATGATGACTCGGCCCTGCTCGTCACCGCTATTTCTCCTTCTGTGGAATCTGTAAATCTGACTCCCAGGCATGCCAGTCTGTGCACATCTTTTGCTAACTCTCTCCTTCCTTCTTCAATATGGGCGGTGCTACCCATAGACAACCTGCTCAAAGAATCAGCAACAACATTAGCCTTACCTGGGTGGTAAAGAATACTCAGGTCATAATCCTTGAGTAACTCTAACCACCTCATCTGTCTGAGATTAATCTCTCTCTGGGTAAGCACATATTGAAGGCTCTTGTGATCAGTGAATATGTCGACATGCACACCATACAAGTAATGACGCCATATCTTTAAAGCAAATACTACAGCAGCCAATTCTAAGTCATGGGTTGGGTAGTTCTTCTCATGAACCTTCAACTGTCTGGAGGCATAAGCTATAACTTTGCCATTCTGTATTAAGACACAACCCAAACCAACTCTAGCTGCATCACAATACACTACAAACCTTGAGTGCCTTCTGGTAACGTCAAAACTGGAGCTGAAATCAACCTCTTTTTCAATTCCTGAAAGTTGTTCTCACAAGCTTCAGACCATTGAAATTTCACTGTCTTCTGAGTCAACTTGATCAAAGGAGATGCAATAGTCGAGAACCCTTCAACAAACCTTCTATAATAGCCAGCCAAACCCAAGAAACTCCTAATTTCAGTTGGAGATGTGGGTCTAGGCCAATTCTGCACTGCCTCAATTTTTCGAGTATCAACTTTAATTTCATCACCGGACACAATGTGGCCTAGGAACGCCACAGACTTAAGCCAAAACTCACACTTAGAGAACTTGGCATACAACTCTCTGTCTTTCAAAGTCTGAAGAACTGTTCTGAGATGACTAGCATGATCTTCTTCATTCCTTGAATAGACTAGTATATCATCAATAAAGACAATAACAAACATATCTAAATAAGGTTTAAAGACTCTATTCATCAAATCCATGAAAGCTGCCGGCGCATTGGTCAAACCAAAGGACATGACCAAAAACTCATGATGACCATACCTGGTTCTGAAAGCTGTCTTTGGGATATCACATTCCCTTACCCTTAACTGATGATAGCCTGATCGGAGGTCAATCTTTGAAAAACATGTGGCACCCTGAAGCTGATCGAAAAGATCATCAATCCTCGGAAGAGGGTACTTGTTCTTGATGGTAACCTTATTCAACTGGCGGTAGTCTATAAACATTCTAAGGGAACCATTTTTCTTCCTCACAAACAAAACCGGAGCACCCCAAGGTGAGACACTCAGTCGAATGAAACCCTTTTCTAGGAGATCTTTCAACTGCTCTTTCAACTCTTTCAACTCTGCTGGTGCCATTCTATATGGCGGAATAGAGATAGGACGAGTATCTGGAATGAGATCTATGCCGAAATATATTTCTCTCTCAGGAGGAATTCCAGGTAGATCATTAGGAAAAACTTCTGGAAACTCTCTTACTATAAGAACTGACTGGAAATGAGGTACCTCAACACTAGAGTCATGAACTCGGACTAAGTGATAGATACAACCCTTCGAAACTAACTTTCTTGCCTTAAGGTACGAAATAAAACGACCCTTAGGCACTGTTGAACTGCTACTCCACTCTATGACTGGCTCATTCAGAAACTAAAACTTGACTGCTCGAGTTCTATAATCTATCGATGCATAACAAGCATGAAGCCAATCCATACCTAGAATGACATCAAAATCTACCATGTCTAACTCAACCAAATCAACCATAGTGCTCTTGTGATTGATAGAAACAGGATAATCACGATAAACTCTTTCCGCTAGAATAGACTCCTCAATAGGTGTAGAAACACAAAAGGATTCACAAAGTCCTTCAGGAAGAACCTCAAACTTATTTGCAACATAAGGAGTTACAAAAGATAAACTTGCTCCTGGATCTAGCAAAGCATACACATCAAAAGCGAAGACCTAGATCATACCAGTGACAACGTTTGGAGAATTCTCTTGCTCATGGCGACTAGTGATTGCATAAAGGCGGTTTGCTCCTCCACCTACACTAGACGTAATTCCTCTAGGTGTCGTCCTGTCTGGTGGAACAACTGAAGAAGACTGTGCTTTATTGCCCCCATTACCCTGCCTATTCTTTGGACACTCTCGCATGAAATGTCCATTCTGACCACACTTGAAACAACCAATGGAGCCCTCTCGACAAATACCTGAGTGGTTTCTACCACACTTGGCGCAAACATGAGGCTTACTACTCCCTTGCGCCACACCACCCGAAGATTGTGCTAGTCTAGCCTTGAAGTCCTTCGAATTCTGGCCATTAAATTCACCTATGTATCTGGGTGCAGGTGCTCTAGCAGACGATGGAGCAGGTCCCTTTTGCCTATGCTGAAAGGAGGAACGGTTTGAATTACCTCTCTGCTGCCCGGACTCGTTCCCGATCTTAGCTCTCTTATTTCTGAACTCTTCTATGTCCCTCAGCTTCTCTTCCTCAACCTGCTGCACATAAACCATCAACCTTGATATGTCCATGTCCCCAATAAGCATTGTAGCCCTACCTTCCTTACTTGACAACCGAGACAGCCCAGCAACAAACAAGCTCATTCTATTCCTCATGTCTGCAACCATCTCCGGAGCATAGCGGGATAATTGTGTGAACTTCAAACTGTACTCATGAACACTCAAGGACTCCTGCTTAAGTGTGAGGAACTCACGTACCTTGGCCTCTCTCAATTCTCGAGAAAATAAATGCCCCAAGAAAGCTTCCTCAAAACCGGCCCAACTTGCAGGTGGTGCATTCTCAGCTCTGCCCCCTTTCCACTGGTCAAACCATGTTCTAGCAACATCCTTCAGCTGATACGCAGCTAGTTCAACCCGCTCAATATCTGCCACATGCATCACATCAAAAATCTTCTTCAACTCCTCAATGAAATCCTCTGGATCCTCAGTAGTGCTCGAACCCATGAAACTCGGAGGATTCATCCCCAAGAACTCACGAATCCTAGAAGTGTCAGCTCCTTCCTGTCGAGCTCCCCTTTGCTGACCAATCTGATTAGCTACAACTTGACTCAACATTCTAATTGCCTCTCTGAACTCGGCATTAGAAACTTCCCCTTGATCTTGCACTCCCGGTGCATAAGGTAACTCTTGCTCATCAACATAACATCTAGGAAGACGCCCTCTACCAACTCTTCGTGGAGGCATGATTATCTGAAAACACGCGCAAGCACGGATTAGAAAGAAACTTTTTAGAGATCAACTCTAACGCATGAAATGAGTGTGAAAGAAATGAGAAATCTTCCTAAATGTTGCAGCCTGCCAATTATAGATGCGGCGCGCTTCACACCGATAACTAGGACTCTACAGACACGGCTTCATAGACTCCCTAGGACTCTTGAACTATGTGCTCTGATACCAAGTTTGTCACGCCCCGAGCCTACACCCTAGGCGGTACCGGCACCCGAAGACCATTTTTGGCCCCAAGCGAACCCTTGGCCTGGCTTTCTTAACTCAGCGGAAACCTAACATAACAGAATAACTCAATGCAATGCAATATTACAAAACAACTTAACTTATAAAATATGGCCATAAAGGCAACTCGAATATCAAAATAGAATATTTACATATATATATATATATAGATGAGAGACTCAAAACTAACTGACTGGTTGTCTGTCTATGAAGCCTCTAAAATACTGAGATGGATGTTGGGACAGACCCCGCAACATCCTAATAAAACAAAAACTAAGAACACAAAATAATTGAGTCCTCCGGAATGCAAGGAGGCTCACCACTGACTCTGGAGTGCTCAGCTGGATCAACGACGTGTAGGATACTGATCCTGGGTACCTGTATCTCCATCATAAGACGATGCAGGCCAACTGGCATCAGTACATGGAATGTACGAGTATGCGAGCTGGAAAACTAAGCAACATAGGCTAGAAGGAAATTTGGAAGAAACTGAAAAGTTTACCTTGCTCAACTCAACTCAACCTGACTGACTTCTTTCAATATAAGGCAATTTAAAACAAGTGTGATATAAAGAAAGACTGTTTAAAACATGCTATAAACTCTGTGTGTATACAAAGATACAATAAGCCTGAAATGTATATAGAAATACAATGAACTGATGTATATAAAAATACAATAACTGTTGTGCGAGTTTCTCCAACCGACAACCATCACATAAGAGCTATAGTGATGATACAGCGATCGACCTCACGCTGCCAAAGCATCTTATACCCGGCCAAAGTTATAAGACCTGAACTGCCTAATGGATCCACTAGTCTAATCTGAAAAGGGTTCATCTAAAAAGTATGATCCTTTTCTACCCATGGTGGCTAACATGGTTCTATGGGGGCTGCGGGTTCTTTGAACGCTCCCCCAATTCGGTGCTCGATACTACTCCCAAAAATTTACTGGCTCTTATGTTTTTAAAATATATTTATTCCTGCTGATATGAGATAATTACTCAAAAACTCGCCCGAAGGCTCTTTTGGAAATCTCAGTTTCCAACCTTGTTTAAATGTAAAAACATTTCTTTAAAACTTCTTTGGGAATACATAGTTCCCTAATAACTTTGAGAAAATGAACTCAACTTTAAACTCTTGACTCTTTACTCTTTACTTGACTTGCAACTTAAGCCTTAGAATGAAGTTAAAACGTTCAATAAAGACTCTTGAAAAGCTTGGAGGACTTGCTTGAACTAACTTCTTAACTTCTAAGCTTGACTTCTAATTTCACTTGACTTCTAACTCGACTTGACTTGGAAACTAACTTCACTTGACTTCTAACTTTACTCTCCTTAAATTGGAATTATGAATTCAAGGGTAATGATTTGTGTTTGGAAGGACCCATGATGTTTAGGAAATAATTTAGGACAGCTAGACTTAAGAAAATTTCGAAATTTAGATTCTGAAAACAGGGCAGATTTTGTTCGCAGAGGGAACACAGCTGCAACGCAGACTTGCTTCAGGCAAGCTGCCCAACTTTTCTCCTTCATGTTGCCAACTCTAAACCCTCTTAACCTCAAAGGTTCTTATCCCAAACACTTGGGGTCATAAACCCCTCAACATACAGTGGACTCCACTAAAAAACGCAACCAGATCCTGTCCCAAATCAGCAAGAACTTCAACAACACAACCAACAACCAAAATAAATCTTTTCTTGGAATTAAAAACGAGTTGGTGTGTGGGAGTATGAACCAACCAACACTAAGGATCATAAAATCCCTCAATATACAATAGGTTTCAGGTCAAGAACACAACCAAATCATGTCCCACAACCAACAATAACTTCCACAACACAACTAACAACATCAACAACAACTAACAACTTCAACAACAAATCCAATATTTTCTCAAATCATAAAATGAGCTTGGTGTGTGGGAGAAAGGATCAACCCACACTAAATAACTCACATACCTTGATAGGGATCATCCCCGACGAAATTCCACGATGGAAACTTGTTGATCTCCTCTTTCTCCTCTTCTTCTCTTCTTCTTCTCTTCTTCACTCTCAAGAACCCTAACTTTCTCTCTTTTAAAATGGAACAAAAATGATCCACAAACAGCCTAACACAACAATATAACCTCAAAAGAAATGATTTGTGAAAAGACCAAAATGCCCTTAAATTTCCAGACGGACTCCCTGCCAACTTCCCCAACTTTCAAAGGGCATAACTCGCTCATATGAACTCGGAATTGAGTAAAATCAGTGGTGTTGGAAAGATCGTTCCACAAGCTTCACAACCATAACTGGAAATACTCCTAACTCATCCTGAGCTAGGAGTTACGACTACTCAAAGTTGGCCAAAAACTCACTGATTTCCACACTTAGCCAAATTTCCAGATTTTTGAACTTAGCCAAATTTTCCAGATTCTGAATTCCTTTCATTATTTTCCAAAAATGACTATTTCAAATTTCAAGCTTTTCCATAGTCATTTCAAATTGCCGGATGTTACAGAGAGATCAAGATATCTCAAGTATATTAGCTTGCCGATTTTGGCTGACAACACCTCAATGCCTGACCTGGACAAATTTATAACTCTCAAGAACTGAAAGCTCAACAGCATATCTTCAGATATATTTCTTTTCCAGAATAATGTGCACAAACGTCCAGGCTTGTTTATCTTATCTATTTTATCACTTGGTGAGTCCCATCCAAAGTATCGGACTTGAGAAAGATTTTCTCCTCCTACACTCTTTTGATCAAATAGTTTAGACTTTAAAATATCCCCAGCCAAATCATGCACAAGATCATGCATCTTACAATGTGTTATATTGTTGAGCTCATCTAGCTTAACATCTTGCAGCAAAGAAAATTGCAACAAGAGTTGGAAAAACTTGTTCCCGACGTCTTCCATCACGGGGGTCTCTTGACATGGACGAAGAAACCCTTCTGCCATCCAAAGTTGGATTAGTTGGTCCTTCTCAAACTCAAAATCTTTTGGAAACATTGCAAAGTAACCAAAACATTTCTTCAGATGTGGAGATGGTAGATAATCATAGCTTAGTTTTAGGATCTTCTTTATGTTATTTTCCCGAAGATCATCTTCCCCTGCAACAAGGGGGTTGCCATCAAGAATTGCCTGCCAGTCATGTTTATCCTTGTTGAATAAGAGGCTTCCCAACACACTTGCTGCCAACGATAGACCTTGACACATTTCAACAATCTTGTTTTCCATGCTCAGTATTTCCTCCGGAACTTCCCCACCAACAAACGCTCTTTGTTTGAAAATGGACCAACAATGATAGTCTGTTAATTTCCCCAACATATGAAGATCTATTGCTATTGTGGATGCCACTTGTTTGATATGAGTAGTCACGAGAATGCAGTTTCCTTTGGATGTATTGATTCCTTTCAAGGTGTCCATGAACTCATGCCACGATGTAGAGTCAACACGCCACAAATCATCCAGGACCAGCAAATACTTTTTTTCTCCCAATGCATCTTGTAGCATCTTGACTATTATATCTCTGCTTTGGACCTCACCTTTCCTCTTTGTCAGTGATTCGAGTATCAGTTCAAGAAAGCTCTTCGTTTTTGACATTTCAGGTAGGCACAACCAAACTCTCTTTTCGAACTGCTGCTTGATGTATTCGTCATTGAAAATTCTCTTAGCCACAGTTGTTTTCCCTAAACCCCCCATACCCACTATGGGAATGGTGCACAGAACAACATCCTTTCTCATGTTCAAATCTTCTCTTTTATTTCAGCAACATCTTTGTCTCTACCAACAACATCCGAAGCAACAACGACGGAATCTGTTTCTCGAATCAGAATTATTTTCTGAGAAGGAACCATCAGTGATTTGAGACCGAGGTCATTGGCTAACTGATTAATAGCCCTCAACTCTTCATTGATGTTGTTGATTTTTCGAGACATTTTGTACTTATAAGCAGTATGAGAAAAGAAGTTGCTGACCTTTTCCATTAGTTTGGTTTGGATGTTCATCACTTGTGCTTTGAGAGATTCATATCTGAATTCATCAAACACGTTTTCAGCATCTTCAGCAGCTCTCTCAAGCATCTTGAGCCATTGTTCAACAGCCTGATCATTAACTTGTCGTTTTTCAGCATCATGAATGAGAGCTTGGATCATGGATACATATTTTGTCAGCATTCTGAGATTTTTCTTGCAGTTCCTTAAAATTTTAGCCTCCTCAATAGTGAGAGAAAGCAGTTTATCAAGCACAACTTTAACAGTAGCACCAATTACAAGATCGGCCATCGTTGCAATGCTCTTTACAAAGTTGTTTTCTTCCTCTATACACCAAAATCTTCTCAAATTTCTTGCAGAAGTATTCTTTTGATAGTTGTTTGCCGGCCTCTACAAGAAAGAGAATAATTCATAGACAATAATTTGCATAAAGAATTCTTTTGTGGAATAACAGCTAATCATCCTTTAAATAAATATTTTTGGATGGTGGTTCTGTGTTGTTTTTATTTCTAATGAATGGCAGTCACTTTCCAGTTAATAGTTGACATATATTGGGCAGTTTAGAACTGTTTAGCTAATTTATCTATTTCCCTTCTTATTACTGACGCTCCGAATAGAATTATAGTATGAGGGTTATGTTAATCTGAAAAAGTTAAATCTGATTACCTGTTAATATATGTTATTGTCTCAGACCTATTATGTATTAACATAGTGAAGTTGTTTGTTGAAAAAAAGGCAGTTTAGAACCAACAAAGGAAAACATTACCAAATTACTAAAAATTTCGGCAAACTTTCCATTATGATTTTGAATAATGCTTAAGAAATCAAGTTCCTCATTCCTCATATACACGAGCCTGATGAGTTTCCATTCCAAACAACAAGACCAGTTCCACAAGTCTGGTTTCAGGCGCAAAACAGCAAATTACCCCAAGAGAATGATCCTCACATCATCTTTGTTCATGTAATGCATGTGCTAGTGTGGAAACAACAATTTACCCAAAGAGAAAAAAACCATCAAAGGAAAAGGGACTAGGTAAGAAGGATTTTACGTTCTTCAAAAAACAATTGATTGAATGTGCAATGCTTCCAGCCCTTGTGGCATCTATAACATGCTCATCATCGATTTGAAACATGTATGTTCCAGCACCCCGAGATTAGAAATCATGTTATTACAGCAAGTGAATATAACATTTTCACCAACTATCACCTTAGATCCTTCATCAAGCTAGTGAACAAAAATAGTTACCACCAAAGATGAAAAGGGGATGCTTATGAAAAATTTAAAACACTACTGAATTCATAAAAATAATCAGTGAGAATTTATTTGAGCTGCAACTCATGAACAGAATTCGAAAAAGGGCACCTCCCATGTATACCCTTTATTATCTTCACGATACAACCTGAATAGATATAACAACTACTGAGTTTCTTCTTCTTTTGTAAAGGTTGGAAGAGGGGAAGGGTCAGACTCTAATACAACAAAAGAAAGGGGGAAACTAGGTGGAATTTACTCAGAATCATGAGAATGCAATAAACACTCCTATCATCAATTTTTTTGAAAACTGGTAATTTGTATTCCTCAGCATTAAGGATATGTTGGAGACCTCCAAAAAGTTATCAACAACGAGTTATAACTAAGGCTAATTACAAAGAGCCTAAAAAATCTACCGATTGACCATCTTCCACATTTGCTAGTTTACACCAAAAGTGAAAATTTACGATGCAATTTCATTTAATCTTTGCAGAGTATTAGACCTGCCCTCAAAACACCTCCCTTTTCTTTTCTTCCATATTGTTCACCAAATACACAAAGGAATTGCTCTCCGCCATCTTTTCTGGGACTTGCTACCCCTCTCCTGATCCAACAACTTAGAAGATCTGATATATGTTCTGGCATAATCCAGTTGGAACTTGTGAGGCTGAAGAAAAGTGATACCAAGAGACCTCAAGTCTCCTCTCTGTCAATGATTCGAGGATCTGTTCAAGAAATCTCTTAGTCTCTGACATTTCAGGTAGACACTGTTGACACCCAATTTCGACCCTCCCTGTAAATTAATCACCGAGTTTCTTAAATTCCAAACAAGTTGAAATAATTGACTTTATAAAATTCAAAATATTTTTCAAGTTAGTTTAAAGTAATTTTGTCATTTTAATAATTTTTTGAATAATACATATGTTTTACATAATTATGTATATATTAATTAGTATATTTTATCAATATTTGAAAATAGTCTCAAAAAGATTTTGTTTTAATTAAATATTTGGTTAATTAATTTTGGTTATATAGTAGTTTATATTTTAAATTATTTAGTTTATAATTAAGTTAATTATTTTATTTCGTTAAGATTAAGAAGCTTGCTAATTAATTTTTATTGATTCGCCTTATTTAGTTTTTAGCTGAATTACCAACTAAATTCATTTCAGTTAAAATGTTAATTCGATTTGGCTACGTTTGAAATTCATACTTAATTGCAAGACCAAGAAGTTGGCCCTTTTGTTCTTCAAATTCCTGCAGCCCATTTCAATAAATCAACAGCAACATACCAACAAGGGAAACTTACATGGAAAAAGAAACTTATATCAATAAATTACTTAAAATAGCTACTGTTTACTTTATTTACCATTCGCCACCTGTTCTTTGTCATAATTACGCTTGTTAGTTTTGTATAAGCGTGCCTCTTTTTACCGGGTTCACACGCTACTTGCTTGTTTCTACATATTTTTTCTTTTAACCTTTTTCACCCTAAATTCAAATTTTCAATCTCTCCCTCTCAATATGTTCTCCCAGATTTTTCAGGTAATTGTTTTGCCGGTTTCAGACTTATTTCATTATTTTGTATTTGTATATTACTGCGAATTTTTTTGTGCCTTTTCAGTTTTTTGGTTTGATACATCCAAAATCATGGATGAAGAAGAAACACCTTCTAAGAGAATCACTAGAGGTATACAATCGAATCAACATTTTTTGGATGATTTTCCATCTTTCTCTTTGGGTTTTACTCAGGATTTCCAAGAAATTTCAGGATCCATTGCTAAATCTCGAATTAATCAACAAGAGGGTATGTCGCAGTCTGGTAATACCCCATTGAAGATGCAAGAAGTCATGCATGTTGCAAATTCAACAGGAAAGACCAAAAAAGTGGATAAACGTAAAGAAGACAAATCAGTTGATGTTTTGACTTCAAAGAAGAAACGTAAAGTAAAAGAGATAGCATCTACAAGCAATAAACAAGACAAATCAATTGATGTTTTGATTTCAAAGAAGAAGCGTAAAGTAAAAGAGATTGCATCTACAAGTAATAAAGAAGATGCCCAATCTAATTCAGTTGAACAACTACATTTTGAAAGAATTGAGGTAATTTGTATAATATATAATTGTATATATGTTTGAAGTTCAGATCTAAAATTGTATGCATATCTGTAACTGTTTGAATATATTTGTACCTATATTTACAAAATGAAATTCTATGTTTCAATAGTTGTTGTCATTATTTTGAAATTTGTGTTATACTTAATTTCAAATTGTATAATTCTTTTTGTTTCACAGTTGTATTCATATTTGTATAACTTCGTATTTGTATATAGATATTCACTTTGTATAACTCTGTATTTGTATATAGATATTCACTTTGTATAACTCCAACTTTGTATATAGATATTCACTTTGTATAACTCCAACTTTGTATATAGATATTCACTTTGTATAACTCTGTATTTGTATATAGATATTCACTTTGTATAACTCTAATTTTGTATATAGATATTCAATTTGTATAGTTCTATATTTTTGTTACTGTTTTTGCCATTTGTGTTGTATAATTATACATTTGAAATTGTATTATACTTTTACATTATTTATTAGGGAGTACAATTTATTCTCAAGGAAGATCCACTTTACACCCCACACATGCAATGCTATACCAATATTGGGGTAATGGATCAATTATTTTATGTATAATTCAACTGTTGAAAAATACCTTGTATTTTTATGTATTTGGATATAGGGATTGTGGTCTATACATTTCGGCATATGCAGAGTTCTTGAGTGATGGCAATGGCATTCCAACAAGTCCATTTGATCCTGATTTTATGCATAGCAGATATGCAGCGCTGTTGTGGAATTATAGCATGCGCAAAAATCAAGCTAAGGCGATTAGTGACAGTGAGGCACCAGCCAAGCCAATTAGATCAAACGTTGATGTGGATAGTAGTGAACGTGTCACAATCACTTAGTTTTATTGTTTTTTTTTTATGTTTGTTTGGAATCTTGTATTAGCAGTAATACTTTTTGAATAATCCAGTTTGATGGGAACAACATTTTGTTGGCTCTATTATTTTGTTTAATGAACTCAGATTTGCGTTTTTATTTGTTGATGTTTCATATATTATACAAATTTTTTCGTGAATATAAACAGATATATATACTAATTTATAATGATGAATAGTTTGACATATTATACAATTATTTTTGAATAATTATACAACTTAATTGAGAAATCATTATACAAACGCAATTATTACTATAGAAAATTGTATTTATATCTATATATTTGTTCCCCTCTCTCACTTTATACAAAAACACAAATGTATAAAATGTGTTTTTGTTTGTATAAATCAAGAGAAATTATATATATGCATATATTTTTGTTCCCCTCTCTCCCCTCTCCAAGATCTCGCTCACCACTCTCCCACATCTTGCTCCCTCACTCGCCTCTCTCACTTTATACAAAAATGCAAATGTATAAAATGCGTTTGTATTTATATAAAGTGAGAGAAAATTGTATATATACATATGTTTTCATCCCCCTCTCTCCCCTCTCTCAATTCATACAAACACAAATGTATACATTGTCTTTGTGTTTGTATAAAGCGGGAGAAAATTGTATATACAGATACAAATGCATATATTTTCATCCTATACACTTTTGATTATACAAATACGATTTTCTCCTGCCCAGTTTTTTTTTGTCTTTCTCTCTTTCTCGCTTTATACAAACACAGATTATACAATTGATCTTTTGTATATGTATACCAAAGCAGATTATACAACTGCTTTCTTTTGTATAAGAACACTTATTTATACGTAGTTCAACTTTCATAAAATTCACTGTTCTGATAACAACTATCGAAAATAGCTATACATAGTGGGTACCTATTAAATTCATTTATAAATAGTATTACATAGGGGGTACCTGTTAAACACCAATTGTGATCATGTATCTATACAACTCAAATAATATTCAAATGTCAAAAGTGAGGCAATATTAAATGTAAAAAATCATCATAGACATTTCAAATTGAATCATTTCTAAACTTCCCGAGGCTGATTTCTACAAGAACGCCTATTGTGACCTGCAATACCACATGTACTGCATGTATTTGTCCCCTTAGATTCAAACATCTCTCTTGCTGATTTGTCGCGAGCCTTTTTTCTTGGTCTTCCAGGAGGCCTTTTGAATTCTGGAGGCAGAACTAAATCAGTCATTATGTATCCAGGGACCACCCACTCTGTTTTATCTGGCAATGGGTATATTGGAAAACCATAAGTCTTCAACACTATTGTCGGTGTGTATAAATTCGAACAGAACTCATCTGGTCCTAAACTCTTGAACTTCAGAACAGCCCAAGCATGGTCACATGGTATTTCTTCATACTGAAATCTTCCACAAGTACACATTTTCTTCTGAAGACAAACTATATAATTTCTACCTTTATCATTGACATTGTGAACATATTCAGTTGATGGAAAAACCTGCAATATACAAAAATAGATCAAAACAAATTATTATGTACAAATATATAGAAACCATACCAGCAGTCGTGTACTCATTGCTTCATTGATTTTGAGTATCTCCAGAAATTTTCCAATCAAGGGAGTAAATGTGAATGATGCCTCTTTTTTGTTATCACAATTCCATCTGCCAAACATCACCCTAACTTCCTCTAGAAAATCATAAATTGGCAATTCTCTTGCTGAAACTAATGCCGCATTTATACTTTCTGGGATATTCGATGTCATTGACCAACCACGATGAACTGGTGCATAAATCCTAGGCCACTTATCATATCCAGCTAACTCCAAGTATTCATTTACTCGTATATCTACCTTCTCTACTATCTTCATTAGCCTATCAAAATCTGATTGATGGGACGTCTTAGCCATTGTATAGAATACTGGACTTAATTTTTCATGGAATTTTCTGTACATTGTCTGAACATTCTTCCAAAGGTGCCACATACAAGCATAGTGTTGCACATTATTATACACTTGCGTAACAGCCTTTATGATGCTATCGTTTCTATCAGACACAATACACATATTGTTCCTTTCCCCATACGATTCTCTTAGTTGTTCAAACAACCATGTCCAAGAGGCATCATTCTCTGAATCTAAGACACTGTATGCTAGTGAAAATATATGACCTACACATATATATTTATACAGTTACAGAATTATAGATTATAAATATATATACAAAGAGTTATGTATAACAGTTATTCAGAATTCATAAATGTATATATATAATATAAAATACACATTTATATACTTGCACCGTCAGTTGTGCTTGCTGCTACAAAAGTTCCATTATAAGGTCCTCGGAGGTGACTCCCATCAACTACGACTACAGGTCGGCAATGGTCAAATCCTTTGATGAAAGGATCCAATGCAACAAATAGGTACAAAAATCTATCTTCATTTGTTTTCTGCAAGCGTATATGGGATCCTGGATATGTAATACCCAATATATACAAATACTCAGGTAGTTTGTTGTAGGATCCTCCTGGCATGCCCCTCAAAGAAATCAAAGCCCTTTCTTTAGCTCTCCAAGCCAACATGTAAGTTATATCAACACCAAGATCCAGCTTCATATCTTTTTTTATGTCAGCAGGTGTGTATTTCCTTTTATGATCTACCAATTTAGTCTTAACAATTCCTCCAACTAAATTGCTTGTTACTTGTCGTTGTGAATACACCCTATCTTTCAGTGAACATTTATGTTCAGCGTTGAACGCTCTTATTCTAAACATTCCTGATTTGTTAATATCTGAGGCCTTCATTAACCAATCTCATTCATCGGAGAAACACACAAGTGTATAACTACACGTAAAATAACCAATATATACAGATAAGTCAAAATTATACACCTAATAACAGTTGAACAGATTTATACAAATGATGTTACCTGATTGAATTTGACCTCTTTGTTTTAAACTGAAATCGTTCCGCAATTGCATATTGCTCCATCACACACTTCAATGTAGCTTTATTATTGTATACTTGATCTACCTTTACATACTTATGTGATGGATCAGTAATCACCACACTGCAATTCTCCATTTGAAAGGTATCGAGGGGATTTACTATCTCTGCAACTGTAAGTTTCTGTTTTTCAAATTCCTCAAAACCAGTTATACAAAGTGATCCAGAAATACCAAATGCTACCGTAGTTGAACTTTCACAATGTTCATTGTTCTGATAACACCTATCAGAAATAGTTATACAAAGAGGGTATTTATAAAATTCATTTGTAGATTTTTTTAGCATTACATATACCCGCACCCCCATCTCATTGTGTATCACCATCCTAGTACTGCTCTGATCAACCTTATATTCAATTTTTAGTACCTTCACAGTCACATCCACAGCTAGTTGAGTTGCAATTATATTATACAACTCTGTAAATGAGGCATTTTCTCTAAAAACAACTCCCTCAATAACATAGTCAACATAACAGTTTGTATCATCCCATTTTCCAGAATGCATTACCAAAATAGCTATGGAAGACATTCCTGTATACAATTAAATATAAATATAAATCAGTTGTTATTAATCCATTTATACATACACTAATTTATACAATTTTACAAATCAAAATCACTTTATAACAACTAATTTATACAATAATTAACACGGTTCTATTCTTCCAACTATTTTATACAATTAATCATTGAAATCGTT
Organism: Solanum verrucosum; assembly: GCF_900185275.1. Lineage (NCBI taxonomy): Eukaryota > Viridiplantae > Streptophyta > Magnoliopsida > Solanales > Solanaceae > Solanum > Solanum verrucosum. The sequence continues at coordinate 441,467 of NW_026020112.1, read as the reverse complement.
CAATTATACAAATACAAATATAAAAGTTTATATTTATACAAACAATAACTTATACAGACACTAACTCCACATAAACTACAACTATCTATGAAATATACATATTCAAATCGAAATTCAACTAAAACTAATTTATATAATTTTACAAATCAAAATCATTTTTATACAAACTAATTTATACAATAATTAACTTTATACAATTAATCACTAAAAAAGCTCAGTTATACAACTGCAGATATAAAAGTCTACATTTATACAAATAATAACTTATACAGACACTAACTACACATAAACTACAGATATCAATGAGTTATACATATTCAAATAACAATTCAACTAAAATTAATTTATACAATTTTACAAATCAAAATCACTTTATACCAACTAACTCCACAAAAAACAATTGAAACATATATTCAATCAAAGCTCCGATTATCAATTCCGATTTGAATTTCGATTAAATAGCTTATACAATTATAGATATATATTCCTCATTAATAGATCAATTAAAATACAATTGAAACAGTTTCTTCAATTAGAAGAACTAAATATCAATCGATTCAACCAAAGCTCCAGAGCACCAAACAGAAAAGAGATGAAATTCATTGTATTATCTACCTGTTGTATAATCAACTATGAAATCAATTGATTTGTTCTTGAATTGTAGTCGCCGATATGACGATCTCAGAAGAAAAGTGAGTTGCTGGCGAGATTGGATCAGATGTACACAGATGAAATCAATTCGGTTGTAGAAAGAAGATATAACGGGTAGAAAAGTTTAACGAGCGTGAATTAAGGGATTTTATACCCTCTCCAAGCCGAGATTATCGCCATTAACTTTCAAAAAATTTGAATTCTATTTTGTATAAAACTGTGAAAGAAAGTAAATTATACACGCGATCACAGCTGTAGCAACTTAAAATATAGCTACGGTTGGTAATTATGAAAACTTTAGCTAAGGAGAATAATTAATTTAATTATGGTAGCTATATGCGAAAATTTCCCAAATGCAAGCAATTTCCAGTAGCCCATCAAAATTCCCAGCCCATCCTCTCACTCCCTCTTTGTTTTCCAACTCCCAGCCGACCCAAACCAGGCTCAATCCCTGACCCGGCCCAAATCCTTTTCTCATCAGCAAAAGAAGACCCAGAAACGTCTTCAACAGCGGCTCAAAACAGCAACAATACAACGTCTCTTCAATCGCGCGTACCAGCGATTCCAATCCAACGGCTATGTCGTCTTCCTCCCATCCCTTTCCAATTTGTACCTGCAGCAGAGCACGCATCTTACCCCCTTTCCTCTTCCGAAATGGGGCGAATTTTCAGAGAAAAGGTGTTTATCCTTAATGGTGAAAGGATTTCGAGTTTGAATTTTGGAAATAGGCCTTGTTCTTACCCGAAAATTCAGCCTCTTTCCCCCCAAAATCCGAAGCCTAGTTTCCTTCTATATATTCCTCGTTATTCATTGTAAAGAGGGAGATTTTTTTTGGGTTTGGAAAATTGAGAGTAAAGGGCGTTGTTTTATTTTTTTCAGTGAACAAAATTTCAACATAAGAGATTTGAGCGATTCTTTGGTAGAGAACTTTTGGTCTTTCTTCATCAATATATAGATAGTAATTGATAGAGAGAAAAGAGTCGCAAGAAGTATATTCTTCTTAGCGTTTCTTCCTGGTTGCTGGAAATTTGCTGGAATCCTCGGAGTCCTCCGGAGTCGTTGGTGGAAAATTTATCGTCCTCTGTTCGTTGTTGTAGCTCGCTGCCCAAAACGAGGTAATACTCCTTCCCGACAACACCTTCTCCGTCTCTTTACTTATTTTGATTTGCTATGTGGGAGGATTCTTTATCTGGGGCTGGTTTATTATTGTGTATCTTTGAGTTTATAGTAGTCTAATGTGAATATATGTGTTCGGAAGGTTTCATGAGTTATGTTGGTGTCGACTTAAGTCTCTGTTGTTTTGTATATGGTGTCGAGGTTTCTCTGTCGCTTTATCGAATTCTGTTTCATGGTTCCACTTCTCGAATTTGCCTCCTGAATGTTGTTAAGTTTATGTCTTAGCTTAGTATTCGACGTCATAAATTTTCCTTTTTCCACCTCAAGTTGGATAAAGGAATTAAGCCGTCAAGATTTCGAGTTTACCTCATCTTTACTGCTCGTGTGTGAGTCTTTGAGTCGAATAATTGTCAAAACCTATTTGTGTACACCCATGTTCTGCCAGCTTGAGTTTATATTCTTCTCCACCTCTTGTGAGTTTGATCTGAAATGGTGTTTTCTGTCTATAGGAGGGTTCAGGGAATATAACTTGTATGTGACCAATTAGTCAAGTTCTCTTATTTGGGTCGAGTTGAAATCCTTCCATGATGTAGTGGTGGTGTTTTGTTCCTATATGTATTTACAAAGCATGAACTATTTCCCTTTCTTCAATCTTAATAACTTTATGCTGACAGAATCTCATTTTAGAAAAAAAAACCATGGCTTGTACTCCAAACTCTTGTGTATTTAATTGTATGCTCTCTTTAAGGAAGGCCAGAATCGATGAGAATATTTTCTATTGCTAAAGCATTTGTAGTGATTCACTCTTTGATACTATTACATTTTTCTTTTGTTATTTTAATAATGAGGTAGTAAATGGGTTTCCTTTGCAGTCGCATTTACTTATAAATTATTGTAAAAATTAGGCAAATGACATAGTATAAGAAAGAAATTACTTCATTTCCCTACTCTTTCATTAATTACCAAAAATCCCTTTTTTTAGTGTTTTTTGGATACATAATATAGCAGCGTGGATACTTTAATTAATAACGGGCGGATACTTAAATTATTAAGTTGTTAGCAGCACATATACTTAATTAACGGGCGGATGCATAATATAGCAGCGCGGATACTTTAATTAATAACGAGCGGATACTTAAATTATTAAGTTGTTAGCAGCACAGATACTTAATTAACGGACGGATGCATAATATAGCAGCGCAGATACTTTAATTAATAACGGGCGGATACTTAAACTAATAAAGTATCCGGATAAGTTGAATTGGGGGAAATAAGGGATTTTTGTATTTTAGTAAAAGAGTAGGATATTGAAAATAGGTAAAGAAGTGTTGTGTATTTAAGTAATTTTTCCTAAATTATTAGTGAATGGGTTTCTTGTTGGCTTTGAAATTTGACTTTGTTAACTATGAGTTTACATGACTTTCATTGCCTTTGACTGTGATAAATGTCGTTCTTGTTAGTTACTGTTGATTGAACTTTGTTTAAAGTTGAGTTTAAATCAATCAAATGTCGTGTGGTTATTTTGTTTGTCTTATCATCGTGAGTAGATGCTAACTCTTATTTATGTGTTCTTTTCATGTGAAATATCCTCCGAGTCTTCATGGGCTCTATCTTTCCCCTTGCATCTCGCGGGTTGGGCCTAACAGGCCCGGCATTTCTATTTATCGAATCCAAGATAGCTGACGAACAGGCCACATGCAGTATAGGGGCTGGAAAATTTACAGTATCTAGAAAGCTGAAAAACAGTCTGGTATACCCGCTGTATACATTGGTATGCAGTTGGAAAATACGGTATATAGGTTCGAATTGCAAAAAATACAGATTGAGAAGGGCGGAAATATAGAGTGCAAATAAAATACAGGCTTCAGAAGGCCCAAAATGGGTTGGATACGGCGGTATATATAAAATGTATATGCAGATTTTCTAAAGGCAAATAGGCCCAAAACCTTAAGTCATTTTCAGCAGGCCTAGATGGCATGAAAATGGGCCAAAAGCCCGGCCCAAAATGGGTTGGATACGGCGGTATATATAAAATGTATATGAAGATTTTCTAAAGGCAAATAGGCCCAAAACCTTAAGTCATTTTCAGCAGGCTTAGATGGCATGAAAATGGGCCAAAAGCCCAAATTTGATGTCTTGCTCCTTTGCTCTTTATTTGTTTATGGGAAAGGGTCTGATATACCCCACAACTTTGTCATTTGGAGCTGATATGCCCCTCGTTATGAAAGTGGCTCATATATACCCTTACCGTTATACAAACGGTTCACATATACCCCTACTATTACAAAATGAGTTCACATATACCCTTCATTTAACGGAAGTGAAAAAAATAGTTTTAAATTTATATTTTTTACTTTTGATTTTTTTTAAAAATCATTTAGGGGTATATATGATTTTTCTAGCAAATTTTAAGGTATATTTTAATTTTTTTCGGACATAAATTATTTTTTGATTTCTTGATTATCATTATTTGAGTTTCTTATTCTTATTTTATTTTTTTCTTTCATTCCTTAGTGTAAAGAAAAAAAATTAAAACTCTTTTTTTGTTGCTATATTATAATCTAAAAGATATATTGTAATTTAATTTTTGTATTTGAAGAAAAAAATTGGGTCATCTATAATAAATTTCATAAGAATATTAAAGAAAGTTAAATGAATTTGACCATCAAAATAATAAATCTAAATTAATCATTGAAACAAAAAATATATATATATGTTTGAAGAAGATTAAATATACCAATATGGGATAATGTTACTTTTAACATTTTCTGAAAATAGTACACTTACATTTTCTCTTTCCTCACTCATTTATATTATGCTACTATCTTTTATCTTTTCAAGATTCCTTCTTTTCTTTCTTTATTTAATTTAAAACATTTATAAATATAATTGTAATTAAAATATTACAAATGTAAATGTTATTTATATATATAAATTCTATAAAATCATATATAAGCAAAGTTATTTTTATCTCTCTTTTTTCTCCTTTTTTGATTTTTATTTTTTATTTTTACAATTAATTAATATAAGAAATTCATCTTTATAACTCACACCTCTACATATTTATAAATGATATAGTCTTAATTATATTAATAAAATACTCATAACTATCTAATCTTTCATATTCATAACGTTCATTATTTAATTTTGCATATCTTAAAAGATGGGAGAAAAATTTATTTACTTATTTAATTTTTTATAATTAAAAAAATATTTATTCAATCAATTTTTCACCTCCCTCCATAATTGTCTTTTTTATTAGAGATTTTAATATATATTCATGTCTTCATTCAGTTTCAATTTTTATAATTCTTAATTAATTCTATTAATGTGAGGTAATAATATATTAAAAGATGGGAGATGAAAAGACAAAAATTAACCTATTTTATTTCAATTTCTTTTATGATGTATATTTTTTTAGATTAAATTTGTTCAAGAACATGATTAATGATTGATATTGTATAACTTTGAAAACTATTTTGAAGTTTGTGACTCAAAAATATAGGTAAAAGATGATTTCATAACAAGAAATTAAAATGAAAACAAGAACTCTCCTATTACAACTAAATGGTATACTCAAGACTTTTTAATTACAGTGATTCAAGATTTTATGGCAATTTTATTGTCTAGTCCACTTAAGTTCTTCTAAGAAAATATTAATTTGAACATGCGATTTCACATATTTTAACCTTTTTATTATAATAACTCAAAATTTCATGACAATTTGTCTACTTTTCTTAAATTCATCTAAAAAGTTTTAATTTGAGTGTGTGAATGCACATATTTTAACTTTTCGAAACCATCTAAATTTATGTTGGTCTCGCAGTTTCCTATATTTAATGCATATTATGATAAATGTTATAATATGAAGCTTAATTTAATTTCTTTAGATTTTGTAAGAAGTTTTGTAATGCCTTTTAAATTTATCCAGGTCATATTAGATATTGGGATAAATTGCTCTGTGCTTTCTACTATGTGCTACATGAAATTATAATTTAAATTATCTATTTAACATTTCGGAGAAATACCAAAAAGAATAAAAATAATTTGGAGTTTAAATGTGCAAAGGAACTGTGACCCTTTTTAGTTTTGAATTCTACTTTTGAAATTTTTTTATATTATTCTAGGGTAAATAAAGTAGTGTATGGAAAGAATATTGATTTTTAAAACTAAGGCACTATCCATTAATCATTTCCTTTTAACCCATTATTGTGTTATATTCAATTAGTTTCAATTAATTGTATACAAAAGAAAAATTACACTGAACAACCAATTAACTAATGAAACTTCAATGAAATATTTGTATTTGTAAGTCAAAAATTCGATCAGTGCCATATAAATAGGATAGATGAAGTAACATACATTATTTGAAACTGAGGTAAATAATAATGTAAATTATAATAATTAACAACTTAAAAATTTAAAAGATATATAATACAATAATTAACAACTTTTAATATTTGAAACAATTAAAAATTGACCGACTCTCTAAATTCTATTTGTATCACATATGACGTAAATAATATTGTGAATCATAATAATTAACAACTTAATAATTTAAAATATATATAATACAAAAATTAACAACTTTTAATAATTAAAACAATTAAAAATTGACCGACTCTCCAAATTCTATTTGTATCACATATATTGATATATATATATATATATTTATATGTTGACATCCAATTTTGACCCTCCCCGATAATAATTGATTTCTGAGCTTCTTAATATTCAAACGATTTAAATAAATTAGCTATGTCAAATTCAAATAGTTTCAAGGTTAGTGTAAATAATTTCAATCGATTTTTATAGTATTTGAATAATAAATATATTTCATATAGTTATATAAGTAATTAGTGTATTTTATAAATGTTTGAAAATCATATCAAAAGATTTTTGCTTCGTCAAAATAAATATTTTATTAATTTAGTTTTAGTTTGAATTATAGCTTTAATTTTGAATTAATTAGCTTATTGAAAATCGATTAGTTTATAATTAAGTTAATTATTCTATCTCATTAAAATTAAAAAGCTCATAAATTAATTATGTTAATTTGTCCTATTTGAATTCTAGCCAAATCTTCTAAAATTAATTCATTTGGCCACCCTTTTAATCCGGTTGGCTAAATTGTTAATAAGTTCCTATACTCCTATTTTAGCCGAAGTCTAACCTTTTATTCAAACCCATTTTTTAGACCAATTTTGGGTCTGCTTACTTCTTTTTCAGCAGCCCAAACTATAATTTCCAGCCAACCTTCACCAAGAACTCAGCCCAAAACCCATCCAATTCCTACCCAACAGCCCACTTCTCTTATTAATCCCAACCCAATACAACTTCAGCAGCAACATACAATACATACAGTACACAGCAGCCCTACCCCTGTACTCTTCTTCTCCATCGCAAAACCCCAAAAAAAAAACAATCCGACCCGACCCCATCGCGCTTCTTCTTCACGCCAAGAATCCCGGAAATCCAGCGCCCAGTCGCATCAATCCGGCGAATCCGGAGAAAAGTTGTCGTCCTCCTCGCTTGCAACGTCCAACTACCCTCACGTCCCCTTTTCAGAGATTTCTGAATCTCTCCACTGTTGCTTCGAAAAGAGCAATTCAAAAATTCAAATTACAATCGTTTCACACTAATTTCCGTCTATATATATTCATCTCTTTGGGTCACAAGAAAGGGGGGCGGAAAAAGGAAAAAAAAAAAGAAAAAAAAAAGATTTGATTTTGGAGAGGAAGAACTCACATACGAAAAATAGCTTAGAAAGATCACTTGGTTTTACTTGCTGCTCGAGTCTGAACTAGTGTAGTAGAAGAGTCGGGAAAAGCTGTCCTCCTCAACTCGTTTGTCCTAGTCTCGCTGCTCCGAAGAAGGTAACATCCTTTTCTTTTCGAATGATGTATATTCCATGATAGGTTCTTCCTCAATAGTCATTCTCTGTGAGATTTTTGTTTCTTTTTGTGATAGTTGTGTCCCTTAGTATGGTCTAATTATGAGTTTGAATATCATCATCTCTCTAAATAAATAAACTAATGTGATCGGTTTAGTGTCGTTGCTTTACCTATTGATCAATTTGAATGCTTCCTATGCTTTCGATTCGGAGGTCATCATCTCGATTTTATATAGCAACCCGAATTGGCATTTTGTTCTCTCTTGCGAAAATTCAAAGCCTTATGTTCATTAGTTGAGATCATTTTATAGCTTGTGCTTATTAGATTTCTCAAGTATTTGGTGATTAAAAGCTATCGGGGCTTTTATCCCCTTCTAGTTGGTACACTGTTTTGCTATGGATGAAAATAAAATAAAATAATAATAACCGATATTAAGCCTAGATTTAGTAAATCAATTTGGTTACGTTTAATGTTTTAATCTTTAGTTGATGACCCATCTGCGCCTTTATTATTTTTAAACTTATATCAAACAGATTTTGACATTAATTTAAACTATTAGTTGGTTGCTCTACTACTTTTGATCCTACCTTGTTAATGTCTTAGCTTGAATTCATTCTTGGTTAGGCATATGATTTCTTCAGTCAGCTATCTGTTTAAAAGATTAATGATGGAATTTGTCTCATTCAAAATTAGCTATGGTTTCATTTTGTTTAAAAATTTGGAAGAATTCCCAGTTGTCTTCAACTTTTAGCACTAGTATGTTTGCATCCCTTAACCGCATGATTACATGTGAGAGATCTATGGTGAATTCGGTTTCTTATAAGTTGTACTATGTCAATAAAAAGTTCTACAGTAAAAAGAAACACGGGAAACAATATCTAAAATTAAGATGCACCAATAGCTCTAAATCCAGGCATTGCGACCAAAGGTTGTCAAATAATACAATATCTCATATGTACTTAATTGAGTATAATTGAGTTTCTTCCAAGCTCATAGGATACAAAAAAGTTTGATAGTCCAAATATCAGAAATAGTTGATACAATAATGTAAAATTTAATGGTGCCTTTAAGAACTCGTTGAATATTAAGATTTCATCCAACTTGAGTAGTAGCAATCTAATAAAGTATAAAATTATTAGAAAAATAGATATTTTTTAAATGCAAGTACCATATGCAAAAAGCTCCAGGAATAAATGGGGAAGGAAGGGTCGTTAATAAGAATCAGTCTCACGGTTATTAGGTTCTTGAAGGAAAACAAATAATGACCTACTGAAATAATTCGTAACAATATTAAGATGTGTAGTAAGATTGAATTATCTGACATATAACATTAAAAATAATGTATATTAATAAATTTTACATCATTTCTAAGGTGCTCCTATGAATCTGAATGTACCCCCAAAAGACTTCTATACGTATGATATGGTTTTTCAGCTCAGAGGAAAAACAAGGAAAATGAAGACATGCAATTAGTACATCAGCATATTTCATCTGTCATATTCGAACTTTACTTGATCTGATGATAACAACATGATGAGCCAGACCAACAGTTGTAGAGATGCTCAGTCCGCTTGCAAGCTTGTAGAACTTCATCCAGAGTGCCAAATGGATCATCTATTTTCCAAAGTTTTTTTTAAAATTAATATGTTGAATGCCATTTAACTCAAACCAATATCCCCCTAAGAAGGCAACAACAGTGATCATCTATTCCCCAAAGTTATTTTTTATTGACATAGTGAATGCTATGTAACTCGAACCAACAACAGTGAAAAAAGAACCTACCTGATAAAGATGTACATCTTTGTTGGTAAAAGGAAGTTACCTGCAACAGAAGTGCAAAAAGTACATAAATGAAAATTAGAAAGAGTCACATATAAGGAAAACTATTAAACTTGCCAGAACCATATAGTATGTTCAGAGGAAAAATATTTAGCTTTTCAGTAGATGACATAAGGCCTACAATACCTATTAAACTTGCCAGAACCATATAGTATTTAATTATGACAATAAAGATCAGTTGTACATACATATATTGAACTAGAATTTTTATTCCTTCTTTTGAGCTCCCTCATCTTCTTGAGTTTCTCATGAGTAACCACCTCTTACACTTGACTTCAAATTTCATTTGCACTTTTTTGGCTTCTCATTAATCATCACCTTTGCAGATCTGTTCCAAATTACAGCCAAGAAACAATTCATTAGTAAGTTATAATTTTCTTGTGTTAGCTTCGAACCATTTGTGCAGGAAAACAATCAGTAAGAAACTACACACAATGAGCACTATAATGAATAGGTTGACGTGATAACTTAACGAACTCTCCGATAGCAGGGTAAATATCATAGTAGGTTGAAGAGACTTGTCTAACCAAAGAACATCATAAGATCAAAATAACTTGATAAATATCATGAGATGTCTCTACTGAAGTGTAAATTGATGGACATGCACCTTATTCATCTTACGTAGAGCTCATAACTAAATAGACCTTTTTTGTCAAACAGTGCAGTTTAGGTTTGAGAAATAGCAGGTTTATGTAAATACTTGGAATTCATGAACTAATTGAAGTGTGCCTAAATGAAAATAACGTAGCTTGCGAAGCCTTTTTATAATGATGTGAAAAGCTGCAATTGAACGATGAAATGTGAAGTTAAGGACCATAAGATAGGCAATTACTTAGGCCACTTAGTTAATTCCTATGTCCATGTATCACAGTTATCACAATCAGCCTTCAGAAGGGAAGAACAGAAACATTCTTAGCCAAATATCAAGATTCTTTAAGTTGAATGGTGAAATCTAGAAAAACACAGTTTAACATAATGTATTTTATATTTAATAATTTAGTGAAGGCATAGGCTACACTATCAAAACAGATGCAAGTTATGGTTACTTTGCCTGAAAAGTTCTTAATTTATCTAGAAGTGTGTTTTCCTTTCCTCCTAGGGAATGAAGGCTTGATGTGGAATATTTTATATAAGTGAGTGAAAGTGAAAACTCACATTATTTTAGGATAGTGCCATTAATATAAGTTGATGGTTATAGAGCTATAAGGATAGTGCTGAAAATACCTTTTTAGCCTTGATCATCCTTTGCTTGGCTTTTCTATATAGTAGAAATGTATATATATGTATGCATAACAAAACAGAAGAACAGACAAGGAATAGAAAGGTGTACTTGACACATCAATTCATAAGTAATTGAGAGTTGGGGAGGGGAAGTTTGAAAAATACAGCAAGTCTGAAGTAATTGAGTTCAAGTAACTCATTCAAATCCTAAGGCTATATACAATCACATCTTTTGATATTTCACTTTTTTGCTAGAAAACAAGAATAGAGAATGGGGATAAAAATGATATTTTCAATATGTACATGAGATGTTTGGAGGATATTTGAGCCAAATTTGTCACTTAGGCCACTTGGCCAATCTGTCAAATTTTACAGAAGACTATCTTATATCCATTTGTTTTTTATTTGGTAAAAGACACTTTAATATGTTTAACACTGGCAGAATTTTGATTTGCCATAGGTGAATTGGCATGCCTAATGCACAACCACGTCCTTTCCTTTTGAGATTCAAGGTGTGAGGCAAGTGGTACATGCCATTATCCTTATCCCGACTCTTGGAGACATAAGGAACAAAATTACATTTAAAGGTTTTGTTAAATGATAACACGCACAACATTGTTTTTATGTGTGCTCAATCTCAAGTACACGTTATGTATCTGAAGATAGATAAGAAGGGTTCATTTATATTTGTATTTTGGTTTCATGAGCATATATTATTTATTATATAGCAAAGCAGATCAATTAGAAGATACTACTGACCTGAATTATATTAAAACACGGAGGCGGCATGGGAAACACTGGACTTGTTCCAGAGAAACTGAAATGCACCTTCCGTCAAGAACAGACAGCCTGTGAAACAGTGATCCTGGCATTTGTATTTTGATTTTGTCACGCCCCGAGCCTACACCCTGGGCGGGACCGGCACTCGGAGACCATTGCTGGCACCAAGCGAACCCTTGGCCTGGCTTTCTTAACTCAGCGGAAACCTGACTTAACAAAATAACTCAATGCAATGAAAGGTTATAAAACAACCAACTGATGCATAACATGCCAAAAGGCAGCTCGAGTCTCAAAATAGAATATTTACATATATACATAGATGAGAGACTCAATACTAACTGACTGATTGTCTATGAAGCCTCTAAAATACTGATATGGATGTTGGGACAGACCCCGCAACATCCTAATAGAACAAAACTAAGTACACAAAATAATTGAGTCCTCCGGAAAGCAAGGAGGCTCACCACTGACTCTGAAGTGCTCAGTTGGATCAACGACGTGCAGGATGTTGATCTGGGGTACCTGAATCTACATCGTCATAAGATGCAGGCCAACTGGCATCAGTACATTGAATGTACGAGTATGCGAGCTGGAAAGCTAAACCACGACTCAACCTTGAAAAGAGTACAAGAGAACACTTACCTTGGCTCTGTTCAACTCATGAATAACTGAACTCAATAGATAAGGCAATAAGACACATGCAATATATAAAGCTTGTAAAACTCTTAAAACATGACGTAAAAATCATATTTATAATATCATGAAAATACCATGCTTCCTCCCAAGGTCTACTTGTGCAATGTATGAATGAAGTCCCATACCCCCATCCATACTAAGCAGAACCCTCGAGGAACCATGCTCTTTCTACTGTGGGAGCTTCTCTAACCGACAAACCACCACTATGAATATGAGTGGTGATACAACGTTTTACCTCACGTTGCCCGAGAACCATCCTATACCTTGCCGTGATATAGAAAGCTAATGATACAACGTTTTACCTCACGTTGCCTAAGGACCATCTTATACCTGGTCTTGATATAGGAAGCTAACTTTACTAAGTGGATCCACTAGCTTAATCTTACGGGTTCATCTAAAAAGTATGACCCGTTAACTCCCATGTTGGCTACATGGTTCTTATGGAGAGTTGAGTTTAGTATGAACTCGCGTCCCCAAATCGGTGCTCGATACTACTCCCAAAAATGTTTTTGACTCATAAGTGTTTTAAACACATCTTTCTTTAAATGAGATGATTACTCAAAATCTAGCCCAAAGGCTCACTTGGAAACGATGTTCCTTTTCTTGAAAACTAGCCCTAAGGCTCTTTTGGAATCATAGTTCCTTTCTTACTCAAATGTAAAAAACATTTAGAAACTTCTTTTGGGAATACATAGTTCCCTAATAGCTTTTGAGAAATGAACTCAACTTACACTCTTGACTTAACTTGAGTCTTGAGACTCTCTACTTAGCTTGAAACTCTAAGCTCTTTACTTGACTTGAAACTTGAGTCTAAAAATGAAGTTAAAACGTTCAATGAAGACTCTTGAAAAGCTTGGAAGACTTGCTTGAACTTACTTCTTAACATAGCTTGACTCGACTCTAACTTCTCTTTAACTTGATACTAACTTGCCTTGAATTGAACTATGGATTCAAAGTATATGATCACACGTATTTAGATGAGTTCGGGATGTTTAGAAACACTTTTTGGGGTGTGGGAAACAACTAGGGAACATAGGTATAACACCTAGGAACATGCATGAGAAAGCATGGAAAGAATGGGAAAGCTTGGCGCTCTGAGAGGCGCACCACCTCAAGGGTTGGGCTTCAGAGCCCCTCTTGGGGCGCGATGACAGGCGCGACGCGCCAATCCCTTCCCCAGAAAACTCGACTTTTCACCCCTTTTTCTTCAACTCTAAACCATCCTTACTTCAAAGGATCTAACCCCAAACACTAAGGATCATCATATCCCTCAACATACTATGGATTACAACTCAAAACACAACCCAATCATGTCTCACAACCAACAACAATTTCAACAACACAACTAACAACATCAATAACAACTAACAACTTCAACAACAATTCCAATCTTTTTCTCAAATCATAAAATGAGCTTGGTGTGTGGGGGAAAGGATCAACCCAAACAAAGAACTCACATACCTTGATAGGGATCACCCCCGACGAATTCCACGACGGAAACTTGTTGATCTCCTCTTCTTCTCCTTCTTCTCTTCTTCTTCTCTTCTTCACTCTCAAGAACCCTAACTTTCTCTCTTTCAAATGGAATAAAAATGATCCAAAGTCAGCCTAACACACCATATAATCCCAAAAGAAATGGCTAGGGAAAAAGACCAAAATGCCCTTAATTTCCCGGACAGATTTCCCTGCCAACTGCCCAACTTCTAAAAGGCATAACTCGCTCATACGAACTCGGAAACGAGCAAACTCGGTGGCGTTGGAAAGATCATTCTACAAGCTTCACAAATATAACTGGAACTACTCCTAACTCATTCTGAGATGGAAGTTATGACTGCTTAAAGTTGGCCAAAAACTCACTGATTTCCACACTTAGCCAAATTCCAGATTTTCAAATCCCTTCCAAAAATGAAAATTTTCAAATTCCAAGCCTCTTCTTAGCTATTTCAAATTGTCAGATGTTACAAATTTATATGTCGTAATATACATTCATTTGTCCTATCCCAGCACTCTTACCCGCACACCCGAATCGAATACCGACATGAATGGTGGTGTGAAATCTGAACAACATAAGTATCTAGTCAAATTTAACTTCCCTTACATGACTTTGAAGTTACTCTTGGAGTTGTAGGTGACATCTTGAATATAGTGCAATTCCTGTTAATTATACCTGAAAAGAATAAAAAAATTAACTAATAAAAGGTTTCCAAAAAGATGAATTGAATCTTTAAAACCAAGCATGTTTACATTTTACACAGGTTGCCGACCCGCAAATAAAAATGTTGGTGTGTATATATATGCAGACACATATGTAAAAAGAGTTGTAGTGTATTATCATCAATAGTTAAGCAACCCACCTTAGCTTATAAATTGATAGTAAAAACGGATACCCAGTTTGAGCACAAAAGAGACGAAAAGGTATAAGGAAGATGGATATCTAGGTTGAGCTTGGAGAAGATTTGGGTAAAAAGTGTAAGAAGATGAATGGTATGAAATTGGGAGATGTTGCGTTTATTTTTATTTATTTTTGCTTGGAATGCTGGAGAAGAATGCAGATGATTCTAGAAATTGGATGTCAGCGTAAAATTACCAAACTACCCTTGGTCATCCTAGTCGTCTTCACCTTTCTATATAATAGAAAAGAAAAATATAAGAATAGAAATTAAGGCTCTCTTGTCGTACTCGTACCAATTGCTAAGTAAAATGCTCAATATCTCAGACTGCATTATCTGTTTTTCACAAAATCCATATGATCTGGAGAGCTGAAATCACAAATGTGTTTGGGTGCGAAATTCAGATTGCAATTCTATGGAATTGCCTCCGAATGATAGGGAAATAATACAACTCCATAAATGGCAGAATTAGCTAGGGTTAGAAAATGAGGGAGAAAGAGAATTGAGAGAGGGAAAATTATACCGGTCCAAAACTGAATGTCCAACTGGAATGACACTGCAATTTGGGCATAACATGTAAGAATTCCAGATTGGTAAGAGTATGAGGAAGAGCATGAATTCCGAAATAAATTATTGTTAGGGCACATAATACCATCAATTGGAAGCACCTCATTACTAAAAATTAGCAAATTGTAGAATTTCTGCAATTTCAACACATCATTCATCTCACAGTGTTTTTGATAAGCATCCCTCACCTCCGACCTTAAGTTCCTTACTTCCAATTCTAAAGTTATGAGTTTGAGCATTAGCAAAAAGTGGCAGCTTCACAGTCTTCTGATTCATCAAATTTGAGTTATTTGGTTTTTGGTTTCTCACGTAGATATGCCTTTTCTGTATTACAGACCAATTAGAGACCTCTAATCCTCAATTCAAATTCTTCTATTCCACCCCTTGCAAAGTATATTAGCTTGCCAATTGAATCAATTAAGTTATTCATATAAAACCTTCATTTAACTAATAGATCAGTTAATTTTAATCTGGCAACGTTTCAGTCTCTTTGAATGTTTGTATAAATCATTAAGCGCACAATTATCATCTAAATCTATATCACATCATATCATATCATATCATATCATATTATCATATTATAAGTGGGAAGAACTCAAGTCAAGTCAAAAGTTGAATTACGGTTTTACCCTCCTATAAATTAAAATGTTATATTAAATTTAATTAAAATAGTAATGACTTTTGAATTTTCTTAGATTAATTCCTATATATATTATATATCTAATTAATTATACATTAAATAGTAATCATCTTATTATTATTATTATTATAATAATAATAATAATAATAATAATAAAAGTGGGTAAGTGTATTTTTACTTTTTATAAACTAAAAAAATTATAAATATAGTTGGCACATCATTAATTCATTTATACCCAAAAACTTTTCTCATCATTATCATTTCATTAAAAACTAATTAACCGCTCTAGATCTCTTCGCTTCAACTTCATTCTATTTATTTGTTTTAGAAAAAAAAAATTACTAATCGTGCAATTCTAATTTTACTCAAAATTTAGTTTAGAAAATCTATATATAACTATATAGTTGGGAAATGAAAATGGTGATTTCACACCTCCAAAGCTCAGCATCTATATATGTTTTTAGTTTCTTTTTTTCCAGATTTTTTTAATTTCACCTGTATTTCAATAAAATATCAATTTTTGAAATGATTTAATCAAAATGATTACAGTATGATTTATGAGCCTTAAATAAGGGAAGAGGAGGAGATTTTGGAATTGAATTACATCTGTCACTATATACAATAATTATATCTTAAATAAGGAGAGGAAGAGATTCAATTTAATTGGATAGAGTAAACAACTTTAATGACTCAAAGAACAAAAGATATAGAATAAAGCTGGTAAGGGAGCTTAGCATGAATAAATAAAAAACGGCTTCTCTGGTAAATCCTCCCTGTCCCCCCTCCTCATTTTTCTTCACAAATTCAATGAGATCTCTTTGTATCATTTTGCCAACCGTTACTAGAAGTACACATACCATTATAAGTATAAATTATATTTAATTTGCTATTTATTTTTGTCCTTCCCAACTCTCTACATGACCACTTAACTTTTAATCTAACTATATATAGTGGTCTCTGAGTTCATTCCAATTACATTGTGGTAGTTTTTTAAATCTTTTTCCACCTTCAGAGAATTCTATATCACATGTTGAAATTAAATTAGAGTAATTACCAACGATGATGATGATATTATAGTTCTCTTTCTATTTAATTCCACGAGTTGATGAAAATATTTGGTAAGTTTTTATCTAATAGATTCATTATTACTTTATAGTTCGTCTACGATTTTCACTTGAAAGTTATTTTTGTTGTTGCAATGATAATAGTGTGTTACAAGCATTTTTCTACTCTCTATTATTTTTCTATATAATAGAAAATGTGGTCAAGAAGTTCTTAATTATGTTAACATTTACGCATATCATTTACATATATTATACAACACTTTATAAAAGTCGACACCAAAGTGGCAAAGCGTTAAATCACTTCCATCATTTTATCAGTTTTCTCTTCTTCTCTCTGTCATCATTCTCAACGACAACTACAACGCTCAGGTTATTTTTCCCCATATTTTCTGCTAATTCCCTACCATTTTGAAACTTATACTTGTGAGATTATGAATAATGTAATGGTTAATTACTTTTTTCCTTAATAGTAGATTGCTTTACTACTCTAATATAACGTGAATTGCTTTATTTCTACTTTATTATTAATATTTAATAATAGTTGGCTTAATATTATATTCACCATGTTACTTTGTGGTCTAAGGATGTTTGTGCATGTCTCTTATAACTTTTATGATTTTGAATATCACAATAATTCTCTTTCTTTTTAAATTTAAAAAGATGTAATTATTTTTTGCTTTCGTAATGGATCCGAATAGAATTGTTCAAGAAAAACTACACGAAATCAAATGAAAGAGAGAACTCAAACATGTACTTTTGTTATACTTCTCCTCTTATCCTATTTTATGGGTTATAGTACGAATAACTACTAAAAGATGTTATTTTACTAATTATAAATCTTAGGCAGTGAGGCCGGTAGCACATAATGATTGGGGCAGCAACAAGAATGATACAACTTAACATGGCTCACACGTGCATCGCACGTGTCCATGACTAGTTATATTATAAGTGGGAAGAACTCAAGTCAAAAGTTGAATTATGGTTTTACCCTCCTATAATTAAAATGTTATAATAAGTTTAATTAAAATAGTAATGACTTTTGAATTTTCTTAGATTAATTCCTATATATATTATATATCTAATTAATTAAACATTAAATAGTAATCATATTATCATTATTATTATTATTATTATTATTATTATTATTATTATAATAATAAAAGTGGGTAAGTGTATTTTTACTCTTTATAAACTAAAAAATTATAAATATAGTTTGGCACATCATTAATTCATTTATACCCAAAAACTTTTCTTATCATTATCATTTCATTAAAAACTAATTAACCGCTCTAGATCTCTTTGCTTCAACTTCATTCTATTTATTTGTTTTAGAAAAAAAAATTACTAATCGTGCAATTCTAATTTTACTCTAAATTTAGTTTAGAAAATCTATATATAACTATATAATTGAGAAATGAAAATGGTGATTTCACACCTCCAATGCTCAGCATCTATATATGTTTTTATTTTTTATTTTTTTAGATTTTTTTAACTTTCATCCGTATTTCAATAAAATCTCAATGTTCGAAATGATTTTCCTAATCAAAATGATTTTAGTATGATTTATGAGCCTTAAATAAGGGAAGAGGAAGAGATTTTGGAATTGAATTACATCTTTCACTATATACAATAATTATATCTTAAATAAGGAGAGGAAGAGAATCAATTTAATTGGGTAGAGTAAACAACTTTAATGACTCAAAGAACAAAAGATATAGAATAAAGCTGGTAAGGGAGCTTAGCATTGAATAAATAAAAAACGGCTTCTCTGGTAAATCCTCCCTGGCCCCTTCCTCATTTTTCTTCACAAATTCAATGAGATCTCTTTGTATCATTTTGCCAACCGTTACTAGAATTACATATACCATTTATAAGTATAAATTATATTTAATTTGCTATTTATTTTTGTCCTTTCCAACTCTCTAATTGACCACTCAACTTTTAATCTAACTATACATAGTGGTCTCTGAGTTCATTCCAATTACATTGTGGTAGTTTTTAAATCTTTTTCCATCTTTAGAGAATTTCGTATCACATGTTAAAATTAAATTAGAGTAATTACCAACGATGATGATGATATTATAGTTCTCTTTCTATTTAATTCCACGAGTTGATGGAAATATTTGGTAAGTTTTTATCTAATAGATTCATTATTACTTTATAGTTCGTCTACGATTTTCACTTGAAAGTTATTTTTGTTGTTGCAATGATAATAGTGTGTTACAAGCATTTTTCTATTCTCTGTTACTTTTCTATAGAGTAGAAAATGTGGTCAAGAAGTTCTTAATTATGTTAACATTTATGCATATCATTTACATATATTATACAATACTTTATAAAACCAAAGTGGCAAAGTGTTAAATCACTTCCATCATTTTATCAATTCTTCTTTTCTCTGTCAATTCTCAACGACAACTACAACGCTCAGGTTATTTTTTCCCATATTTTCTGCTAATTCCCTACCATTTTGAAACTTATACTTGTGAGATTACGAATAATGTAATGGTTAATTACTTTTTTCCTTAATAGTAGATTGCTTTACTACTCTAATATAGATATACACACATATAATAAAGTAGTTTGCAATGTGGTCAAGTCAAGTGGCAAGCTATTGAAAAGCCACTTGACAGTTTTAAGATAAAGCTAATATATAATGTTAGCGAAAAATATGTGTGTGGGAAAAATATTTTGAACTACTTTTGAAAATATAATAAATTAGTTAGATAATATACATATTATTATCCATAAATATTGAATTAAAGGAATGTGAACAATAAAATTTTAAACTCACAAGTAAAAAAATAAACAAATTTGTTTAATATCTACAAGAAGAGCGTTTGATAATTATATTAAGTCAAATGATAAGTTAATAAAAATCAATACTAATACTGATAATTTTAAACAACAAATAATCTAATAAAGAGAAATATATATGAAGCATTAAAATTATTTGATATTCATATGATATTTATTATCTATGTTCATATAGAATTAATTATGGGGATGGAGAAAGGGAAGGGGAAGCGGGGTAAGGAGAGGGGGGGGGGGGGGTGGAGTAGATTTAATTAAGGAACAATACACTAATTGGACTTTTAAAATGTAACATGTTTAATATGGTCAGATAAAATATTACAATCTAAAATGATTCAAATTAATATTTTAATATTATCTGTGCATCGTGGTACATATACTAATTTTAATTTAACAACTCTTAGTCTAATTTATTAAATATTAAATAGTAAAATTTCTATTATTTTTTGTTTGAAAAAGTAAAAACATCTCAATTGAATCTTTTCTACCACTACTAACATCTTATAATAGAGAGAGATTTTTTACTGCTCCTAACAACTTATTATAAATAAGTCTTTTTTACTATTTCATTCGGTGAAAATGTTCACAACTTTTTGAGTCTTCTTCTCCACCATCTTCCGTTTGAGGTACTTATCATTTCTCCCCCACTCTTTCCTTTTTTTTTTTTTAATATCAAATATGCTTAGTCAAAACATTATTGAAATATGGTACCCAAATTAATAAGAAATATTATTGATTTTTTAATTGTTTTTTTTTACTTCATATGTTATGGATAGTCGTGATAAAAAAAATTAAACTGATTTTATACTTTTATTTGATAAAGACAATGACTAAGAAAACAAACAACCATAAAAAGTTGGTAAGAGTTTAATGCGAGGTGGACTAAGGCTAATTGTTTAACTCATCTTAATTAAAGAAATCTTTAGTTAATGTCCCGCTCATTTATTATTCAATGACTTGTCTAAATTTAGTAAATTCTTTTTATTTCGAACTTTAAAAAAAATCCAATGAAGGAATAGTAGTACTTATTTGAAAGAGTCAAACACATTGTTCTGTGGACATGTTTTTCTTAGTACTCCCTCTTTCTCGTTATTTGAATTTTTAGAATCAAATATTTTAATTTTAATTATAAGTTTAGACATGAAATCTTTACGTTATTTCAAAATATTATAAAACAGGCTATTTTTCAGTTCTGTTTTCCCGCAATAATACACAATTTTGACAAAGTTTGGCTGGATTTCCTAATGTGTCTCATTCTATCAAAGATAAGTATTCCACTGGACTCTTTTTTCTTTTGAGAAAATTAGATAAAATATTTATTGGATCAAATTTTTTTATTTAAAATAATATAATTATCATTAATTATTTAAAATGGTTATTCGATCACTTAACCCCTCTTTTTTTTTTTTGTGATACAGTGGAAAAGACTAATAAGTAATACTCAATCTTTCATAAGATATACAGCTTAAATCTAGCATGAGTAAAAGCTTCATTTACTTTGACTGCATTTTCGCAAATCTTATTCATGTCTGTGACCTTTAATGATTAATTCAACATACGCGAAAAGCTCAACTGATTATCATGATTCATGTGTGAACAAACTTAATCATTCATGAATCCTTTTCGGATCTTCCACATACAGGGAAATAATATTTCCAATTCACTTTCCAATATCAACGGATAAATTATCCTGTGAAGTGAACGTAACGAGAAGTGTGTCATATATCCATAAAGTTTCTACTGTCTAAAGCATGACCGTGGAACTAGTAACCTATAAAAAAACACATAAATTTTCATATCAAGATATGAAAATTTAAAAATTAGAAGAAGAAACAGAGACTTACATAAGTTCTGAATTTTCCTCCCATCTACTTCAATATTTGGAACACGGGAAATGTTGGACTAGTGGGAGTTTGAGCTACTCCGATTGGTGCAACTTTCTTCTAACTCTGGGCAGCCTTCAGTTTCCAGGTACAGTAATTTGTAGCCGTTTGTACCCCATGAGCCTCTGTGAAACATAACAAACCCCGTTTAAACAGTAAAATTGTTTCGTGAGAGAAAAGGAATGCAAAAAAGAACTTGACAGACTTGTTATAGCAGTCCTCTAACAACTAAATAAAAATACCTAACGTGATTACTGCCCGTGGATTTTGACTTGATATACCACTAGGATGTTCTACCATGACCTTGTACCTAGTAACCTATGAGCAGCAACATAATTTTCTTGATTAAACTTTTTTTTTTTTTTTTGTAGCTAGTGTTGTATTCATCAGCACAGACCTCCGAAAATCAGTTCCCAACAAAAAAGAAAGATAGAAATTAGTAGATTACAAAGTGCCTATAAATTGTAAATGAAAATTTACCTAACGTAATTGCCTGCCGCTCATGGGATTTGGCTTGATTTACCACATCGATGTTCTAGCATGACCTTGGAACTAGTAACCTAGAAGGAAAAAAAAACATAAGTTTCATGATTAAGTATTATCAAGATATACCATACTTGAAGAATTAAAAGAAAAACAATTCGGTTCAAGTGGACAAGTAGAATGCTGAAAGTATATCACATATGCAATTGATTGATATAATTTTGCATTTTTTAATATTAAATTACATACGAAGCTTTTTGTCTGGAACTCATGGAAAAAATAATATTTAAAAAATCGACTAAGAAAGTGAAAGAGAAACAGAGACATACGTGTATCCTGAATTATCCTCCCGCCTACATGAATTGTTGGGATATGGGAAATGTTGGACCACTGGGAGTTTGGGCTACTCCGATTGGTGCAACTTTCTTCTAACTGTGGGCAGCCTCCAATTCGCAGGTTCTGTAATTTGGTGAGGCGTTGCATGGCATCTCTGGATGGCAGATGCTCTAGTTTTTGGCAGTTACGTAAAACTAATAGTTCCAAAGAAACAATGTTGCTGAGCCCATCTGACAGAGCTTCTAACAATGGACAATCATGTATACAGAGATTCCGTAATTTGGGCATGGGATCTGAGAAGTCCACATGCCGTAGCCGTTTGCACTCCACTACTTGTAATGTTTCAAGAGAAGTAAGTTTGTCAAATCTATGAGGAAGAGCCTCCATTCCGAAATTGTATATATGGATCTCTGTTAGGGCAGAGAGTTGCATAAGCTGATAAGGCAGAGAATCCCAGTGCCCACGACCCCACACATCCAATCTACGAAGGGACAACAGCTGCTGAATGCCATTAAAAATCAATTGGAATGCCTCAAAATCCACCATCTCTGAGAAAGGACCAATAAACAATATCCTTAACCCGGTGAGACAGTGAAGGCCCCCTGCAGGTACACTAATCAATTTGGGACAACCTGATAAACCCAAATAGGAAAGTGAAGGCATTTCCCACACGTGTAAAGGCAATGAAACTAAGTTGTTACAATTGCAGACATTAAAAATTTCCAGAGACCGACAATGCTCTAGCATTCCACTTGGTAAGCTGGTCAATCCATTACAATCGAATAAAAGCAAACTTTGGAGGTTAGTCAAATAGTTCTCTCCACAGGGAACAGGAAAAGAACTGAAATTCGCGCAGTTGGATATTTGTAATCTCTGAAGAGAATGGAAATTGTACAAGCTTTGTGGCAATTCACGAAACTCTCCGCAGTATGAGACTGATAGGTATTGAAGAGAAACGTTGTTGCGTAGAATCTCATCTGGAAGACAAGTGAGGTCTTTCACATTACAAACATCAAGATTCACAAGAGATGTCAAGTTGCTGCACAAGTTCAACAATGGCATTTCACTGTCAACTCCTTCAATACTTAATTCACGCAGGATTTCAAATTGACTTGGAGTACTTTTTAACAGTGAACAGTCTGTAATCCTCAACTTCTCAAGCCTAGGAAACATTCTTACTCCAACTTCATCTCCCTTCCACTCAATAAGGCTACGCATATCCTTCAATACTAGTTCTTTCAATGACGGGAACACTTGGATAATGCTGCTTGATCCAATATCGCGAATCTCAACACCATATAAAGCAGGTCCAATGCATTCCAACTCATGGAATCCTACCAGCTCAAGATGCAGAAGGAATTTCAGTTGGCCAAGGGATGGAATTTCTTTGCACCTTTTGCAACCACTTAGTTTCAACTTGACCAAATTTGGTAGCAACTCTTCACTGAACCATGAAGGAAATTTAGTCCCCAAATAGTTCTTCACTTCAAAGGTTTTCAAGTTAGGATGCGGTTGAAGACCATCCAACACATGCTCATCATTGATCTCACAGCCTTCTGATTCATCATGGGACCATAAATATGCCAGCTTGTAGATATTTGGTTTCTCCTTTAAATATGCTGTTTGAGCGTCTTCTGTATTTCTGACTAATTGGAGACATTTGATCGTCAATTCACCTCTAAGGTTTTTCAAACGACCTAATTCTTCAATTCGACGACCTTTCTCTAAACCTACGTAGAAAAACTGTAGCGTCTGAAGACTGGTCAATTGCCCCATATTAAGTGGCATCTGAAACTGATCATGAATATCATATTTGCCATTTCTTCTGGAAGCTTCTTGAGTGAAGAACAGTCATTGACTCTAAATGTTTGCAAATTGTAGAGCTGGCAAATGGAGTTGGGGAAGTCTTCGATCTGAGTGTTGGAGATATCAAGATATCTCAAGTGTATCAGCTTGCTGATTTTGGCTGACAACTCCTTGATGCCTGATCTGGACAAATTTAGAACTCTCAAGAACTGAAAGCTCAATAGCATATCATCAGATATATTGCTTTTCCAGAACAATGTGCACAAACGTCCTGCCTCATTTATCGTATCCATTTGATCACTTGGTGAGTCCCATCCAAAGTATCGAGCTTGAGAAAGATTTTCACCTCCAACACTTTTTGTATCAAATAGTTTAGATTTTAATGTATCTCCAGCCAAATCATGCACAAGATCATGCATCTTACAGTGTGTTATATTGTTGTGCTCATCTAGCTCAAAATCTTGCAGCAAGGAATATTGCAACAAAAGTTGAAAAAACTTGTTCCCTACGTCTTCCATCACAGGGATCTCTTGACTTGGACGAAGAAACCCTTCTGCCATCCAGAGTTGGATTAGTTGGTCCTTCTCAAACTCAAAATCTTTTGGAAACATAGCAAAGTAACCAAAACATTTCTTCAGATGCGGAGATGATAGATAATCATAGCTTAGTTTTAGGATCTTCATTCTGATATTTTCCCCTGCAACAAGGAGGTTGCCATCAAGAATTGCCTGCCATTCATGTTTATCCTTGTTGCATAAGAGGCCTCCCAACACACTTGCTGCCAACGGTAGACCTTGACACATTTCAACAATCTTGTTCTTCATGCTCAGCATTTCCTCCGGAACTTCCCCATCCACAAACGCTCTTTGTTTGAAAATGGACCAACAATGATCTTCTGCTAATTTTTCCAACATATGAGGACTTATTGTTGCTACTGTGGACGCCACCAGTGCCATACTAGTTGTCACGAGAATGAAGTTTCCTCGGCATGTATTTAGTCCTCTCAAGGTGTTCAAGAACTCATGCCACAATGTTGGGTCCATGTGCCACAGATCATCCAGGACAAGCAAGTACTTTCTTCCTGTCAGTTCATCTCGGAGCTTCTTGACTATTATATCTCTGCTCAGGACCTCAGCTTTCCTCTCTGTCAATGATTCAAGGATCAGTTCAAGAAAGCTCTTAGTTTCTGCCATTTCAGGTAGGCACAACCAAACTCTCTTTTCGAACTGCTGCTGTATTTGTTCATCGTTGAAAATTCTCTTAGCAATAGTAGTTTTCCCTAAACCCCCCATGCCCACTATGGGAATGGCACATAGAACAACTTCCTCTCTCATGTTCAACATCTTATCCTTTATTTCAGCAATATCTTTGTCTCTACCAACAACATCCGAAGCAACTACTAAGGAATCTGTTTCTCTGATTTGTAGTATTTTGCGAGAAGGAACAGTCAGTGATTGGAGACCGAGGTCATTGTCTAACTGATTGATTGCCCTCAACTCTTCATTGATGTTGTTGATTTTTCGAGACATTTTGTACTTGAAAGTAGTATTAGAAAAGAAGCTACGGACTTTTTCCATTAGTTTGGCTCGGTTTTTCATCACTTGTGCTTTAAGAGATTCATATGTGAATTTGTCAAACACATTTTCAGCATCTTCAGCAATTCTCTCAAGCATCTTGAGCCATTCTTCCACAGCCTGATCTTCGACTTGTCGTCTTTCAGCATCATGAATGAAAGCTTGGATCATGGATATATATTTTGTGAGCATTCTGAGATTTTTCTTGCAGTTCCTTAAAGTTTTGGCCTCCTCAATAGTGAGCGAAAGCAGCTTCTCAAGTACAACTTGAACAGTAGCACCAATTACAGGATCGGCCATTGTTGTTTTTGCTCCCTCCTCTACACAAAAGCAAGTTATGAAGGAGGAGTATATAGATTCAGAGGATAAAGATTTCCTTTAAGTATGAAAACAAATTATGAATCAATGGAACTCACCTCAATATTAACTTATCGAATCTCCTGTTATTCCTCAATAGCTCAATGATAGATTGATAGATTGTTAACTGATTGGTTCGTACGTAGATCCAAATACTATATGACACAAGGTGTTGTTTAGTACATAGAGATGGGTGAGGAGGTCAAACAATAATTAGAGTTGGTAATGAGCACAAACAGACGGCCATTGTTGTTTTTGCTCCTTCACAAAGTCGTCTTCTTCCTCTACACCAGTTTTCTTCCACTAAAAAAAATTGATTGTATAGTAGTTATTACAGAGTATAAAAAGAAAACGGAAAAGGGCCTAAAATACCCTTAAACCATTGGAAATGGTACAAAACTACCTTCCATCCACTTATTGGCTCCCAAATACCCCTATCATCCATCTTTGGGTCCAATATCAACTACTTTTATAACAAATTATCATTTAAATAATTTTTTTAAAACGTGACGATTAGCTATTGGATCCACTTATTGGCTCCCAAATGCCATTGTTGCTTTTGCTCTTTCTCAATGTTTTGGGTGAAATCTTGTTTTGGTAGTTGTTTATGGACCACTAAAGGAAACACAATAATTCAAACAGTGGGAAAAAATTGAATGGTAGTCATGACATCAATGACACAAATATCTCTCTAAGACTACTAATAATACTCTGGCTTTTGTAGAATTTTCTTTCAAATATTTCCTAATTTGTTACTTGTCATTTTTGACAAACTAAGCAAGGACAATTTTCTATTAAAAAGTACCGTTAGTAAATATATTTTATGATCCTATTAATTAATAGAAGTAAAATGATAAACTCATTATTCTAATAATTATTTTTTTAATTGGTATGCCAACTCAAAATTTGACAAGTAAAAATGGACGGAGATAATATATACTACAAATAAACAATAGTGTACTGTGTTTGGATAGAAGTGCTAAAATTGATAATGAACACTTAACATGTGGGACCATACCCATTGGCTGCCAGCTTTATTTGAATAGGACTTTGCACAGTTGCACCTCTATGTATAATAAATATGATAAGGAATTTTCTTTTTTGTAAACATAGTTGCTACTTTGTTTATTTCATAATTTATTTGTGGATTTGGTTCACAAGTTACGTTGTAATCCTTAACGCCATGTAATTTTTGTCTTGCTCATATTTTATGTTAATAAAAACAAGTGGCAGAAAGTATTCCTGACATCAAAATCATCATCATATTTTATATATATATATATATATATATATATATTCTACTATATTATAAAAGAGAGTTTAGGCCCAAGTATAATATATAATATTCAAGATTGGAATTTTTCCAATCTTGAATATTATATATTATACTTGTGGGACTTTTAAAATTCTATTTTATACCCAAGTATACTATATAATATTCAAGATTGAGACTTTCTTGAATATTATATATTATATTTATTAAATAGTAGAACTTGGGTATAAACTCCCTTTTAAAATAATATAGAATATATATATATATATATATCTCACAAATGGAAAAGTCTCAATCAAGGAAGCAACATATATCATTTACAAATGACTTATTCTACTATATTATAAAAGAGAGTTTAGGCCCAAGTATAATATATAATATTCAAGATTGAGACTTTTCCCAATCTTGAATATTATATATTATATTTGTGGGACTTTTAAAATTCTATTTTATACCCAAGTATAATATATAATATTCAAGATTGGGACTTTCTTGAATATTATTTATTATATAGTAGAACTTGGGCATAAACTCCCTTTTAAAATAATATAGAATATGTATATATATATATATATATATATATATATATATAAATGTTGTTTTTGTCACCCTTTTAAAAATTTATTTGTAATTGTTGTTTTATTACTAATAATATATTTTCATATATACTTAGTCGTTGTAATGGATCTATAAAAACTTGCATGGGTCACACGTGCAACGCACGTACTCAGAAACTAGTATTCAAAAAGCACAACTCCATGATTTCCAATGTTTTCCCACAACAGAATTCTTCAGCGCGCTTGATTAGACAAGTCAAAGAAGAAGAATCTGTAGTTCAGTTGGTTGGCTATCTGAACTTTAACATTGTTGGTAAGAGTTCGATTTTCCACCTTGTAATCTGCTTGCCCATTTTTTGTTTTTTATTTTTGTTTTTTATTTTTGCTTTGGCATATGAAGTATTTTGCAAAGAATATTTACTGTCATGGAACATCAATCAATTAAGACAAACATTAAAGCTATATTACTTTTTTTGTTTATTATGCACAAACAAAAGCCAAGAGGGCTGTAAGAAAGGCAGGTACAGCATGAACATTGTGCAAGAAAGGCCTCTGCTGTCAAATCTCAGACAAGTCTTTTCCAGTCTACGAAACACAGGAATCCGTAAAAGTCAGTTTTCGCACACATTTTGAACTTCGTGAATGGAGAATCAGCTCATTACAAGACCTATAAAGATGAACAGATGCTGTTAAGGACATTTTTAGAGCCAATGGGGAACTCTTTGCTATAAGATTCAATAAATAGCAGTCTTTTGTAACTTTCTTTTTTGAAGTCCTTCAATCGCGAGAGTTTTAATGAAAGTGAAAGTAACGAGAATGTCTATTAAGAAACTTATATTGACATTCCAGTCAGCTTTTTCCTTTCTAGGAGATTAACAATTTCGAAGAAGCTTACATGGAAATCTTGTACATCTAATGGACAGATCGTCTTCAAACTGGTTGACCCATTCAAGTCCTAGGTCTTCGCCTTCAAAAAAGTTATTTGTTATTTCAGTATAATGGGCATTCCACATAACTTATTATTCCTTTTACTTCATAACTTATGGGAAATTATGGTACAAACATAGAAACACCAAATCGACCGAAACTAATGTAGTCTCTTCCTAACAACTTACATTCTAACACTTACACAATTTCATAGATAGTTGATTGATGCAATTAGAAAAAGTAAAATGAAATAAGTACTGAAAATTACTTAATAAATTTAAGAAATATAGTATGTACCTGGTCCAAATGCCAAAACTCATTTGTAAGAAATAAAATGCTTCCGGAGTTATCTCTGCGTTAGAACAAGTCAAATACCAAATTGACGTTCTAGCATGGCCTTGAAACTAGTAACCTATAAGGAAAAAAAACAAAAATCTTATGATTAAATCATATCAAGATATACCATACTTGAAGAATTTAGAGAAAGAACAATTCAGTTCAAGTGGACAAGCAGAATGCTGAAAGCATAGCACAAATGCAATTGATTAATAATTTTGCATTCTTTATGTCAAAATAATTGCAGAAAAAAATGTTGAACTACAAACAGAACTTCTTTTCTGGAAACACGGGGAAAATAATATTTAAAAAATTGACTGATCAGAAAGTGAAAGAGAAACATAGACTTACTTAAGTTCTGAATTATCCTCCCACCGACTTCAATTTTTGGAATATGGGAAATGTTGGACCACTGGGAGTTTGGGCTACTCTGATTGATGCAAATTCCTTTTAACTTTGGGCAGCCTCCAATTTCCAGCTTCCGTAGTTTAGTGAGGCGTCGCATGGCATCTCTGGATGGCAGATGCTCTAGTTTTTCACAGCTCCATAAACATAACTTTTCCAAAGAAGCAAGTTTACCGAGCCCATCCGACAGAGCTTCTAATAATGGACAATCACGAATCTCCAGATAATGTAATTTGGGCATGGCAGCTGAGAAGTCCACATATCGTAGCTGTTTGCTCCTCACTAGCCATAATGTTTCAAGAGAAGTAAAGTTGTCAAATCTATGAGGAAGAGCCTCGATTCCAAAATCATATATATAGATCTCTCTTAGGGCAGAGAGTTGCATAAGCTGATAGGGCAGAGAATCCCAGTGCCCACGTCCCCACACATCCAATCTACGAAGGGACAACAGCTGCTGAATGCCATTAAAAATCAATTGGAATGCCTCAAAATCCACCATCTCTGAGAAAGGACCAATATGCAATTCCCTTAACCCGGTGAGACAGTGAAGGCCCCCTGCGGGTAAACTAATCAATTTGGGACAATCTGATAAACCCAAATAGGAAAGTGAAGGCATTTCCTATGGGGTCCATCCCCATTATTCAATTATAAGTGTTTTCAACACTTGCTGCACCTTTGACAATTATTGTTTTTCAACAATTGCTGCTTGCAATTGTCAATAGTTGGCAGCAAATGTTGAGAAACATATCGGTGGATGTTGAAAAAATGTTGTTGATTTCTTCTATAAAAGGAGCCATTTTGCTCATTTCTAAACACACCAATTCACAGAGAGAGTAAAATATTTAGAGAGCTGTGAGGTTTCCATAGACTATATAAGAAAATAGTCTGTGAAGAAAAATAGAGTGTGAGCGATATTTTAGTAAGGTGGAAATCAAAAGAGTGTTATTCCTTTTGAGTGTGTAGTAGTCACTTTAAGTATTGTATTCGTGACTACACAGTGTAAAATTCCTTACTATAGTGATATCAGCTGCTCCTCTTGTCCGCGTTTTTCCCAACAAACTGGTATCAGAGCCAAGGTTTTATCTGAGTATGCTCTGTGGTTGCAGCACAGTCTGAACCTCCACATCAGAAAAGATTTACTTTGGTTTGCAATAACTATTTTTAGGGGGGAAAACGATGGAAGCCAACACAAGTAGAATGATCACTTTGAATGGTGTTAATTATGCCATTTGGAAGGGGAAAATGGAAGATCTACTTTATGTCAAGAATTTTTATCAACCAGTCTTTACCACTGTAAAGCCTGATAATAAAACAGATGAAGAGTGGAATCTGTTGCACAGACAGGTTTGTGGATTCATTAGGCAATGGGTTGACGATAATGTGTTGAACCATATTTCTGGGGAGACACATGCTCGAACCCTATGGGAGCATCTTGAAAGTTTGTATGCTCGGAAGACTGGCAACAACAAAATGTTCTTGATAAAGCAGATGTTGAGTTTAAAGTATCATGATGGTTCTCCGATGACAGACCATCTGAATAATTTTCAGAGGATCATGAACCAATTATCTGCTATGGGCATCAAATTTGATGAAGAAATTCAAGGCTTGCTTCTACTTGGTTCCCTACCAGACTCTTGGGAAACATTTAGAACTTCATTGTCAAATTCTGCTCCGAATGGTGTGATCTCAATGTATTCCGCCAAGAGTAGTGTCTTGAACGAAGAGATGAGAAGAAAATCCCAAGGTTCCTCTTCGTCAGATGTCCTGATAACTGGCTCCAGGGGGAGAAACAAAACTCGTGGTTCTCAAAATAGAGAACAAAATAGGAGCAAATCCAAAGGCAGGCTTAAGGATATTGAGTGCTATCATTGTGGCATGAAAGGGCACACAAAGAAGTTCTGCAGAAAGTTGAAGAGGGAGAATAAAAACAAAGAGGAAGCTAAAGAAGATGGCAATGAAAATTGCCTAGCCACCGTCGCCACCGTCACCACCGAAGATCTTGTTACTGTCCTTGATACGGATATGATAAATATTGCTTGTGATGAGTCAAGCTGGGTTGTGGACACTGGTGCCGCATCTCACGTGACATCAAGGAAGGATTTTTTCTCTTCCTATACTCCTGGTGATTTTGGAAACTTGAGTATGGGTAATGAGACTGTTTCTAGGGTGGTTGGTATTGGTACAATTTGTTTGAAAACTAGTGGTGGAACTAAACTAGTTTTGAACAATGTGAAACATGCTCCTGATGTTCGTCTACACCTTATTTCTGTTGGTGTTTTGGATGATGAAGGATATGTTAGTACCAACGGTGATGGAAAATGGAAACTCATTAAGGGTTCCTTGGTTGTGGCTCGTGGTAACAAACGTCGTGGTCTATACTGGACTACGGCCTCTGCTTGTGTTGATATGGTGAATGTGGTTGAAAGCGATAGCTCTTCAACGTTATGGCACAAGAGGCTTAGCCACATCAGCGAGAAAGGACTTAATGTTCTAGCCAAGAAGAAATTATTGTCAAATTTCAAAAGTGCTAAATTAGAAAAGTGTGAGCACTGCTTGGCTGGTAAACAAAATAGAGTTTCCTTTAAGTCTTACCCTCCTTCAAGAAAGACAGAGTTGCTTGAATTGGTGCACTCTGATTTATGCGGTCCAATGAAGACAAAGACATTGGGTGGTGCATTCTACTTTGTCACTTTTATTGACGACTGCTCGAGAAAACTTTGGGTCTATGTCTTGAAGACTAAAGACCAAGTGTTAGGTGTCTTCAAGCAGTTTCAGGCTTCAGTTGAAAGAGAAACTGGAAAGAAATTGAAATGTATTCGTACTGATAATGGTGGTGAATATTGTGGACCATTTGACGAATACTGCAAGCATCAAGGCATTAGACACCAGAAAACTCCTCCTAAGACTCCTCAGCTAAATGGTTTGGCTGAGAGGATGAACAAGACCTTGATGGAAAGAGTTAGATGTTTGCTTTCTGAAGCAAAATTGTCGAGCTCATTTTGGGGTGAGGCTTTATTGACTGCTGCACATGTTATTAATTTATCTCCTGCTGTTGCTTTGCAAAGTAATGTACCAAATAGTGTTTGGTATGGAAAGGATGTTTCCTATGACCATTTGAGAGTATTTGGTTGCAAAGCTTTTGTACATGTGCCGAAAGATGAGAGGTCAAAATTAGATGCCAAGACAAGACAGTGCATCTTTGTTGGATATGGCCTTGATGAATTTTGTTACAGGCTATATGATCCAATTGAGAAGAAACTTGTGAGAAGCCGTGATATTATTTTCATGGAGAATCAAACAATTGAAGATATTGACAAAGCGGAGAAGCTAGAATCTTCAAGTTTTGATGGCATAGTTTATCCAAATGAAGTTCCTCACACAAGTATGCATGATGTTATTGGGCTTGATGATCATGGTGACGCCCATAATCATGTATCGAATCAACATGTTGATGTTGATAATAACAATGATATTGTTATTGATGATCCTCCTGCTCATGAAGTTGTGGACGAATCAAATATTCCATTTAGGAGGTCCACAAGACAACGGGTTCCTTCCTCTCGTTATTCACCCAATGAGTATGTGTTACTCACTGACGGGGGAGAACCTGAATGTTACGAGGAGGCCATGGAAGATGAGCACAAGAATCAATGGATTGAAGCCATGCAAGATGAGATGAAATCTCTGCATGAGAACCACACTTATGAGTTGGTAAAATTGCCCAAGGGCATGAGAGCTTTGAAGAACAAGTGGGTGTTCAAAGTTAAAGTTGAAGAACACAACTTGAACCCCAGGTACAAAGCTAGATTGGTTGTTAAGGGATTTGGTCAAAGGAAGGGTATTGACTTTGACGAAATATTTTCTCCTGTTGTCAAAATGTCCTCGATTCTCACAGTTCTGGGTTTGGCTGCTAGTCTTAATTTAGAGATTGAGCAGATGGATGTGAAGACGGCTTTCCTTCACGGTGACCTAGAAGAAGAGATTTATATGGAACAACCTGAGGGCTTCAAAGTAGTAGGTAAAGAAAATTTTGTGTGCAAACTCAAAAAGAGTCTTTATGGCCTAAAGCAAGCTCCTAGACAGTGGTACAAGAAATTTGAATCTGTTATGGGGGAGCAAGGCTATAAGAAGACTTCTTCAGATCATTGTGTATTTGTACAAAAAATTTCAGACAATGATTTAATCATCCTCTTGTTGTATGTGGATGATATGTTGATTGTGGGCAAGAATACTTCCAAGATTGATGAGTTGAAGAAAGAGCTGCGTAAGTCTTTTGCTATGAAAGACTTGGGTCATGCCAAGCAAATTTTGGGCATGAGAATTACTCGTCTCAGAGATGAAATGAAGATTTTTTTGTCACAGAAAAAGTACATTGAACGTGTACTAGAGCGCTTCAATATGAAGAGTGCTAAGTCTGTTAGTACACCTCTTGCTGGTCATATGAAGTTGAGCAAGAAGATGTGTCCTACAACTAGGGAGGAAAAAAAGAACATGGCCAAAATTCCATATTCCTCCGTCGTCGGAAGTCTAATGTATGCAATGGTATGCACTAGACTTGATATTACTTACGCAGTTGGTGTTGTCAGCAGATTTCTCGACAATCCAGGAAAAGAGCATTGGGAAGCTGTGAAGTGGATACTTAGGTATCTTAGAGGAAGCTCAGATGAATGCTTGTGTTTTGGAGCATCAGATCCAATCTTGAAGGGCTATACAGATGCTGATATGGCAGGTGACCTTGATAACAGAAAATCCACTACTGGATATTTGTTTACTTTTTCAGGGGGAGCTATATCATGGCAGTCAAAGTTGCAGAAGTGTGTTGCACTATCTACAACTGAAGCTGAGTATATTGCAGATACTGAAGCCGGCAAGGAGATGATATGGCTAAAGCGATTTCTTCAAGAACTTGAATTGCAACAGATGGAGTATGTTGTCTATTGTGACAGTCAGAGTGCAATAGACTTGAGCAAGAACTCCATGTACCACGCAAGAACAAAACACATTGACGTCAGATATCATTGGATTCGTGATGAAGTGGAGAATGAATCATTTCACGTCAAAAAGATCCACACAAGTGAAAATCCTGCAGATATGCTGACTAAGATGATACCGAAAGACAAGTTTGAGTTATGCAAAGAACTTGTGGGTATGAGCTCTCTCTAAAGAAGATAAAGATACCTCATTCCAGTGAATGGGACTGGAGGGGGAGATTTGTGGGGTCCATCCCCATTATTCAATTATAAGTGTTTTCAACATTTGCTGCACCTTTGACAATTATTATTTTTCAACAATTGCTGCATGCAATTGTCAATAGTTGGCAGCAAATGTTGAGAAACATATCGGTGGATGTTGAAAAAATGTTGTTGATTTCTTCTATAAAAGGAGCCATTTTGCTCATTTCTAAACACACCAATTCACAGAGAGAGTAAAATATTTAGAGAGCTGTGAGGTTTCCATAGACTATATAAGAAAATAGTCTGTGAAGAAAAATAGAGTGTGAGCGATATTTTAGTAAGGTGGAAATCAAAAGAGTGTTATTCCTTTTGAGTGTGTAGTAGTCACTTTAAGTATTGTATTCGTGACTACACAGTGTAAAATTCCTTACTATAGTGATATCAGTTGCTCCTCTTGGCCCGTGGTTTTTCCCTTATTTAGAAGGGTTTCCACGTAAAATTCTTGGTGTCATTATTTTCCCATTTTATTTCCATTACTTTTACCATATATATTTTTGTGTTTGTCCATTTTTTCCCAACATTTCCCACACGTGTATAGGCAATGAAACTAAGTTGTTACAATTGCTGACACTAAAAACTTCCAGAGACCGACAATGCTCTAGCATTCCACTTGGTAAGCTGGTCAATCCATTACAATTGAACTAAAGCAATCTTCGGAGGTTAGTCAAATAGTTCTCTCCACAGGGAACAGGAAAAGAACTGAAATTGGCGCAGTACCATATTTCTAATCTCTTAAGAGAATAGAGATTGTACAAGCTTCGTGGCAATTCACGAAACTCTCTGCAGCATGAGACTGATAGGTATTGAAGAGAAACGTTGTTGCGTAGCATCTCATCTGGAAGACAAGTGAGCTCTTTCACATTCCTAACATCAAGATTCACAAGAGATGTCAAGTTGTTGCACAAGTTCAACAATGGCATTACACTGTCAACTCCTTCAATTCTTAATCCACGCAGGATTTCAAATTGACTTGGAGTACTTTTTAACAGTGAACAGTCTGTAATCCTCAACTTCTCAAGCCTAGGAAACATTCTTACTCCAACTTCATCCCCCTTCCACTCAATAAGGCTGCGCATATCCTTCAAAACTAGTTCTTTTAATAACGGGAACACTTGGATTTTGCTGCTTGATCCAATATTGCTAATCTCAACACCATATAAAGCAGGTCCAATGCATTCCAACTAATGGAATCCTACCAGCTCAAGATGCCGAAGGAATTTCAGTTGGCCAAGGGATGGAATTTCTTTGCACCTTTTGCAACCACTTAATTTCAACTTGACCAAATTTGGTAGCAACTCTTCACTGAACCATGAAGGAAATTTAGTCCCTAAATAGTCCACCACTAATAAGTCTTTCAAGTTAGGATGCGATTGAAGACCATCCAACACATGCTCATCATTGATCTCACAGCCTTCTGATTCGTCATGGGACCACAAATATGCCAGCTTGTAGATATTTGGTTTCTCCTGTAAATATGTTGTTTGAGCCTATTCTTTATTTCCAACTAATTGGAGATGTTTGATCTTCAATTCACCTCTAAGGTTTTTCAAACGACCTGATTCTTCTATCCGATGACCTTTCTCTGAACGTACGTAAAAAAACTGTAGCGTCTGAAGACTAGTCAATTGCCCCATATTAAGTGGCGTCTGCATATCTGATCCATAACGTTCGTACCAATATAT
Organism: Solanum verrucosum; assembly: GCF_900185275.1. NCBI lineage: Eukaryota > Viridiplantae > Streptophyta > Magnoliopsida > Solanales > Solanaceae > Solanum > Solanum verrucosum. The sequence continues at coordinate 404,945 of NW_026020112.1, read as the reverse complement.
GTGTCTCAAACTTATCATATTTGCCATTTCTTCTGGAAGCTTCCAGAGTGAACGACAGTCATTGACTCTAAATGTTTGCAAATTGTAGAGCTTGCAAATGGAGTTGGGCAAGGCATAGATCTCAGTGTTGGAGAGATCAAGATATCTCAAGTATATTAGCTTGCCGATTGAGGCTGACAACTCCTCGATGCGTGATCCGGATAAATTTAAAACTCTCAAGAACTGAAAGCTCAATAGCACATCATCAGATATATTGCTTTTCCAGAACAATGTGCACAAACGTCCTGGCTCGTTTATCTTATCTATCTGATCAGTTGGTGAGTCCCATCCAAAGTATCGAACTTGAGAAAGATTTTTACCTCCAACACTTTCCGTATCAAATAGTTTAGATTTTAATGTATCTCCAGCCAAATCGTGCACAAGATCATGCATCTTACATTGTGTTATATTGTTGTGCTCATCTAGCTCAACATCTTGCAGCAAGGAATATTGCAACAGTATTTGAAAAAACTTGTTCCCGATGTCTTCCATAACAGGAATCTCTTGACTTGGACGAAGAAACCCTTCTGCCATCCAGAGTTGGATTAGTTGGTCCTTTTCAAACTTAAAATCTTTTGGAAACATTGCAAAGTAAGCAAAACATTTTTTTAGATATGGAGATGGTAGATTAACATAGCTGAGTTTTAGGATGTTCTTCAAGCTATTTTCATCTGCAACAAGGGGGTTTCCATCAAGAATTGCCCACCATTCATGTTTCTTTTTGTTGCGGAAGAGGCCTCCCAACACACTTGCTGCCAACGATAGACCTTGACACATTTCAACAATCCTGTCCTCCACACTCAGTATTTCCTCTGGAACTTCCCCATCAACAAATGCTTTTTTTTTTTAAAATCGACCAACAATGATCTTTTGCTAACTTTTCCAACATATGAGGACCTACTGCTGCTACAGTGGATGCCACCAGTTTCATACGAGTCGTCACAAGAATGCAGTTTCCTCTGGAAGTGTTTATTCCTCTCAAGCTGTCCATGAACTCATCCCACACTGGAAGGTCAACATGCCACAAATCATCTAAGACAAGCAAATATCTTTTTCCTCCTAGCTCATCTCGAAGTTTCTTGACTATCATATCCCTGGTTGGGACCTCAAGTTTTCGCCCTGTCAATGATTGGAGGATCTGTTCAAGAAAGCTCTTAGTGTCTGACATTTCAGGTAGACACAACCAAACACTCTTTTCAAAGTGCTTTATGATCTCTTCATCATTGCAAATTCTCTTAGCAATAGTAGTTTTCCCTAAACCCCCCATGCCCACTATGGGAATGGCACACAGAACAACTTCTTCTCTCATGTTCAACATCTTATCCTTTATTTCAGCAACATCTTTGTCTCTACCAACAACATCCGAAGCAACTACTATGGAATCTGTTTCTCGAATTGGTAGCATTTTCCGAGAAGGAACCATCAGTGATTGGAGACCGAGGTTGTTGGCTAACTGATTGATATCCCTCAGGTCTTCATTGATGCTTTTTATTTTTCGAGACATTTTGTACTTGAAAGCAGTATGAGAAAAGAAGTGACTGACCTTTTCCATTAGTTTGGTTCGGTTGTTCATCACCTGTGCTTTGAGAGATTCATATGTGAATTTGTCAAACACATTTTCAGCATCTTCAGCAATTCTCTCAAGCATCTTAAGCCATTCTTCCACAGCCTTATCTTCAATTTGTCGTCTTTCAGCATCATGAATGAAAGCTTGGATCATGGTTACATATTTTGTCAGCATTCTGAGATTTTTCTTGCAGTTCCTTAAAGTTTTGACCTCCTCAATAAAGAGAGAAAGCAGCTTCTCAAGCACAACTTGAACAGTAGCACCAATTACAGGATCGGCCATTGTTGCGTTTGCTCCTTCACAAAGTCGTCTTCTTCCTTAGCACCAAAGTTTTCCCAAGTTTTCTTTTGCTGGTTGTTTATGGCACCAAAAGAAGGACAATAATTGATAGTATACATACAATAATTCAAACAGTGAAAAAATTGTGTGGTAGTCATAGACTCCAATGACAGAAATATCTCTCTAAGAAATAGTACTGTACGGATTGTTTGGTTTGAAGACGTGTTGAAATTAAATATGTTGGGATAAGTTATTCGCGGATTATTTTTTATTGATTATTTGGTTTTTCATATTAAAAATAGAAAAGGTTAAAAAATGTTCTCAACCTCGACACATTAGAAATGATTCAAAAGTGTCCTCCTTCCACCTATATCGGAGAAGGGGTACTTATTTTTGCCCAAGTTACCCAAAATATTTTGGTTAAGTTGGCGTTTGGACATGCGATATGATATCATGAGATGAAATCAGCGTTTGGACATGCGATCTCACGCTAATTTCATCTTATGATTTCATGTCATGAGATGAAATTCCAAATTCTCCAAAAAAAAACATGATTTGGGAATTTCAAATCATGATTTGAGATTTTTTGTCACGCCCTGAGCTTACACCCTGGGCGTGGCCGGCACTCGAGAACCATTGTTGGCCCTAAGCGAACCCTTGGCCTGGCTTACTTACTAAGCGGAAAAATTTAAGCATTAAGAAAAGAACTCAAATGCAAGATAACTCAATTGTCTCAAACTTAACTCATAATGTTTTAGAAATAAACATTTAACTTAGCCAAAGTGGCAACTCAATTCTGAACATAAGCTAATAAAAAGTAAAGGCAAATGAACTAACTGACTGTCTATCTACGAAGCCTCTAATAACTGAGATGGATGTCGGGACAAGACCCCTAACTTCCTAATGAACTAAAATGATAAAGTAATGAAAAAGGGGATCCTCTGGAAAGCAAGGAGGCTCACCAACGGACTCTGAGTGCTCAAATGGGTCAACGATGTGCTGGATGTTGATCCTGGTTACCTGTGTCTGCATCATAAGAGAATGCAGGCCAACTGGCATCAGTACATTGAATGTACGAGTATGCGAGGGGAATTCTAAAACAAGACATAAGCTTGAAAGGAACTGAAGACCTTACCTGGCTCAACTCAACTCAACTCATTTCAATATAAAGCAGTGTAAATAAATGCAGTATAAAGAAAAGGTTTAAAACATGGTTTTCAACTCTGTGTATTTAGAAATACAATAATAACTCTGTATGTATGCAAAGATACAATATGAACTCTGTTTGTATATGAAAATACAAGTATTTCTGATGTATATAAAAATACAAAATATTGTTGTGGGAGTTTCTCTAACCGACAACCATCACTTAAGAGCTATCGTGATGATACATCATTTTGCCTCACACTGCAAGGGGCGTCCTATACCTTGCCATGAGTATAGAACCTGAACTACTAAGTGGATCCACTAGTTGTCATGCCCCGAGCCTACACCCTGGGAGGGACCGACACTCGAAGACCATTGTTGGCCCCAAGCGAACCCTTGGCCTGACTTTCTTAACACAGCGGAAACTTAACTCAACAGAATCACTCAATGCAATAAAAGGTCATAAAGCAACCTAAATGATAAAATCTGGCCAAAAAGGCAACTTGTCTCAAAATAGAATATTTATACATGCATAGATGAGAGACTCAATACTAACTGACTGACTGTCTATGAAGCCTCTATAACACTGAGATGGATGTTGGGACAGACCCCGCAACATCCCAATAAAGCAAAACTAGGGAAAACGAAATAACAGAGTCCTCCAGAATGCAAAGAGGCTCACCACTGACTCTGGAGTGCTCAACTGGATCAACGGCGTGCTGGATGATGATCCTGGGTACCTGCGTCTGCGTCATAAATAGATGCAGGCCAACTGGCATCAGTACATTGAATGTACGAGTATGCGAGTTGGAATGCTAACAAACAACTTAAGCTTGAAAGAAATACAAAAGAACACTTACCTTGGCTCTATTCAACTCATGAATAACTGAACTCAATATAAAGCAATAATACACATGCAATATATAAAATTTGTAAAACTATTTAAAACATGACATCAAAATCATAGTCATAATATCATAAAAATATACCATGCTTCCTCTCAAAGTCTACTTGTGCAATGCATGAATGAAGTCTCATACCCCCATTCATACTAAGCAGAACTCCTTGAGGAACCATGCACTTTCTACTGTGGGAGTTTCTCTAACCGACAACCACCACTATAAATCTAAGTGGTGATACAGCGTCTTGCCCACGCTGCCAGAACTGTCCTATACTTTGCCGTCATATAGAACTACTTAACTTAGTGGATCCACTAGCTTAACTTACATGATCATCTAAAAAGTATGACCCGTTAAATCCCATGTTGGCCACATGGTTCTTATGGAGAATTGAGTTAATATGAACTCGTGTCCCCAATTCGGTGCTCAAGACTACTCCCCAAAATATACTTTAGCTCAGAAGCCTTAAAAACAAACTTATTTCTTTAGTTTGAAATAATTGCTCAAACTACCCTCTTAAAAGAGGTAATTGCTCTTGAAAACTCTTTCTAAAAAAAACATATCAAAATCATATTTTAATATGATCATTGATGACTCGGGAAGTTATACTGCATAAACATTGATGGTATATCTAGAGACCATACTGTTTAAACATTGATGACATACTCGATTGTCATACTAATCATGTTTTAGAAACTCTTTTGCAAAACTCATCTTTTTCTTAAAAGAGATAGTACTCAAACTGCTCAAAACTCTTTTGGAAATCTCAGTTTCCTCTCATCTTAAATGTGAAAACATTTATAAACTTCTTTGGGAATACTTAGTTCCCTAATAACTTTTGAGAGATGAACTTGACTCTATACTCTTGGCTTAACTTGAAACTTGAGCCTTAAAACGAAGTTAAAACGTTCAATAAAGACTCTAAAAAAACTTTAAAGACTTGCTTTGACTTGCTTCTTAACTTCTAAGCTTGACTCTAACTTCACTTGACTTTGATCCTAACTTTCCTCGAATTGGATTATGGATTCAAGGTGCATGATCTCATGTTTATGAATGAGTTTGTGATGTCTAGATGTACCTTAGAGTGTTGAAAACAACTATAAAACATAGGTACATTACCAAGGAGCATGTATGAAAAAGTGGGGAATGAATGGGAAGGATTGGCGTCCTTGGCGCTCTGAGAGGCGCGGGGCGCCAGCCTTCAGACTTCAGAGGGGCCTGCTGGGAGCTCTGCACGGTGCGCTGCCCCAAGGGGGGGACTTCAGAGTCCCTTTTGGGGCGCGCTGGCAGGCGCGACACCCCACTCCTGTTTCCAAAAAAAAAAGACTTTCCTCCTTTGTTTTTTTCCAACTCTAAACCTTCTTAACTTCAAAGGTTCCAGCCCCAAACACTTAGAGTTATAAAACCCCTCAGCATACAATAGATTCAACTTGGAAACACAACCGGAAATATGTCCCAAATCAACAAGAATTTCAACACAACCACAAGACTTCAACAAACACAACCAAATCTTTTCTCGGAAATTAAAACGAGTATGGCGTGTGGGGGAATGAACCAACCCAACACTATGATCTCATATACCTTAATAGGGATCACCCCCGACGAAATTCACGACGATCTCTACGAACCTTGCTTCTTCTTCTCCTCTTCTCACCCTCACTTTTAAAAAGGGAAACTGATTTAAAATCAGTCTAAACCCTTAATATAACCAAAAAAAATGGTTAGGGAAAAGACCAAACTACCCTTACAAATTCGGAGAGAACTGCCCTATGCCAACAGCCCAACTTCCAGAGGGCATAACTCACTCATACGAACTCAGAATTGCGCAAACTCGGCGGCGTTGGAAAGATCATTCCAAGGGATTTCCAAACATAACTGGAACTACACCTAAATCATCCTGATCTAGGAGTTATGACCGTTTGAAGTTTACCAAAAACTCACTTTTTCCATACTTAACTAAATTTCTAGATTTTGAATTCTTTCCAAAAATGACTATTTCCAATTACAAGCTTCTTCGTAGTTATTTCAGATTGTGGGATGTTACACTAGTCTATACTAAAAAGCACTGAGGATTCATCTAAAAAGTGTGACCCTTTTCTACCCATGGTGGCTACATGGTTTATGGGGGCTGTGAGTTGTCTGAACTCTCCCCCATACTTGTGCTCAATACTACTCCCAAAATATTATACTAGCTCTTATGTTTTAAAAAAAACATACTTCTTTCTGTGATTTGAGATAATTGCTCAAAAACTTAGCTCGAAGGCTATCTTGGAAATCAAAGTTTCCTTTCTTGCTTTATTGTGAAAGCATTTACTCTTTAACTGAAAACTAGCCCAAAGGCTTTTTACTAAAAACTAGCTCAAAGGCTCCTTACTGAAAAACTAGCTCAAAGGCTCTTTGGAAATCAAGGTTTCCTTTTCTTGTTTAAATGTGAAAACATTTTAAACCCTTTTGGAATACATAGTCCCCATATACTTTTGAAGAAATGAACTTCAATCTTTACTCTTTACTCAACTTGAACTCAAGTCTTAAAACAAAGTTAAAACGTTTGTAAAAGACTTTTGAAAAACTCTATGAACTTCTCTTGACTTGACTCTTAACTTATCTTAACTTCTCTTGACTTGACTCTTAACTGATCCTTGAATTGAATTATGGATTCAAGGATTGTGATTTGTGATAGGAAAGATCTGAGTGTTTTTAGATAGTTAAACATGAGAAAAGATCAAGAAATCACTGTTTGGAAGCAAGCCCGCGACGCGGAGATGCATTAAATTATTTGGTTGCAAAATAAATTTTGAGGCAGAACACTCCGTGACACCCCCGTGACGCGGAGAAGATTTTGACAATCCTGAGGAACAGGTCTGCGACCTGGTACCCAGTTTTGCCTGACTTTTTCCTTCTTCATTTTCTAGCCCCAATTCGCCTAGATTCAATTCTTTTTCTCAATATCTCTTTAGATTCAGGTACCCATAGCATATACACAAGAATCTAACTCAAAGAAACTCTAATAATCGATCTTAAACTCTCAAGAACTCCTCAATCTCATCCCATATTCAAGAACAAAAGCAATTCAAGAATACAACTCAAGAACATCAAATTCTCAATCTTTTTAGGACGAAATTACACTGAATAAAACATGTTTGGCGCATGGGTGAACGAACCCAACACTGTGTGAAATGTACCTTGTAGGGATCACCCCCGATGCAATCCACAAGCTAAACTCGACGATCTTGACGAATCTTGCTTCTCTTCTCCTTTCTCCTCTTCTTTTCAATTTTCTCCAGGCCCTAGCGTATTTTGGTAAAAGCGTAAGCTGATCTAATTCTGATTAGACCCTAAATTAATTACCAAAAATGAAATAAAATAATTGGGTATGGAAAGACCAAAACACCCTTTAAAAATCCGGATTGGACATTTCCTTATTTGAACAACCCAACTTCCAAAGGGCATATTTCACTCATACGAACTCGGAATCGCGCAAACTTGGCAGCGTTGGAAAGATTATTCCAAGATCTTTCCAACCAAACCTGGAAGTACACCTAACTCATCCTGATCTAGGAGTTATGTCCGTTTGAAGTTGACCAAAAACTCAACTTAACCAATTTTCCAGATTTTTATTATTTCCAAAAATCACTCTTTCTAATTCTAGCTCTTTCTAGTTCTTTCAATTTGCGAGATGTTACATTTTTCAAATACAATAATCAACCCACAAGTATATATATTTTGTAAAAATAACCCCCCCCCCCCCCCTATTTGTATCTACTAACTATTTATTTCATATGTTAATAAAATTTATAATACATATCATTACGTTTTAAATCATTTATATCTCATATGATGATTATTCTCACTAATATAAAATTTATTAATACTTCAAATCAATTCCTACTTTACTATTTATATTCACCAATTTTATTACTTTTTATCAAATTTATTTACCAACCAAATTAACCAACAAATGGCTAAAAGTAACAATGGTGTTCGTCTTCTCAGTCATATGATCGAGAAATGCAAGTTCAACGAGAGAAGATATTAAAGACTAGTACACAACTACCACTTATGTTTAATTTTATTTTTTATTGAACTAAAGTTTGATCAATAAATGTTGTATTTTTTAAGAATAGCTTTGTGATAGTGTATTATGCGATTTTATAAACTTTTGTTTATTTGGTATGATTGTATAAAGAATTGAGACTATTTTAGTACTTTTACAATTTATGAGGTGTTTTATCATACAACATAAAAAAATCTAAATTATATGTCGAAACAAAACTTCAACTTTATCTCATAATTTCATATTATGATTTCATGTCATAATTTGAGATCACTTGGCCAAACAGGCTCTAAATTTTGAGCATTTAATCGGCTCATTACCTACCATCACATCTTAATTTCTCCTCCATTCATGTATAATGGCCAGTAGCCTTTCACCATCCAATCTTTCATCCTCCAAAAGAAGAATGTAAAAATGCTAAAATTTGAAACAGACTGTAAACTTCTTGTGATTATGTATGTATATTTAGCAAAATGGACTTTATAATTATTACTCTCCGTCTTAATTTATGTGGTACATTTTGGATATTTTAAATTGTCATTTATTTTGACTTATAGTACTTTTTACGTAGTTTCCAAATATATAAATTTTATTTCAAAAAATTTAAAGATTTCAAGCCCGAATTTACAATCAAAATAGATTGTTTGACTCTAGAGAAATGAAAAGTGTCCCATAAATTGGAGCATACAAAGTACTATTTTCTCAAAAACAAGAACTAATTCTATTTGTAACGATGAATCTAACTCAATTTCAAAAGTTAACTCAAAGAGAAAAGGCATAATAATAAATATGCTTTTTTACTTAGTTTCAACTGATATCTATATGCTCTCCAACTTTGGGTATACACATATAGACACTTAAATTTGTATAAAATTGAATACATACACATGTTATATGTGACATAATATATGTAGGACGCTACATAGGACACAAAATTGTCATGTAGAATGAGTGTGTCTATTTATTCAATTTTAAGTATCTACTTGTAACATACCCAAAGTTAGAGACCGTAAATGTAAATTAAGGCTAAATAAGAGAATTGAGACATGTCTACTTATACACACATAAAGACATGTTTATGTATTATGCCAAGAGAAAAGGATTATACTACAACTCCATTAACGGCTTCCAAGTTCAAATCATGAGAGTAGGGTTAGAAAATAAGAGACAAAGAAATAGAAGAGAATTGAGAGGGAAATAATAATATTAACGGTCCAAAATTGAATGTCACGTCTTATTTTTGGAATTAAAAAAATAGTTTTAGAATTTTTTTCCTAATTCATATGTTAACAAAAAACGTAAACATGCATCATTTGTTAAACAACGAGGATATATGGAATGAAACATTTTGATGTTTGTTGTACGTAAACTTTGCTAGTATTTGTTTATATGAAGGGTTGTTGTACCCAATGTAGATGTGGATAATTTTATTTTGCACTTGCAGTAGAAAAAAAAGGAATCATAAAAGGATGTGGTGCAGTGGATGGGGTGCTCCTTGGCCTTAACCAAATGTTTCATATTTGAACCCTGGATATGGAAAAATCCCTAGTAGGGAGAGTTTCTCCCCAAATGGGGCCATATGCGGCGTAAATCTAAAATAGTCGGGCTTCAATACTGATACCAAATACTAGGTGGGAAACAAAAAAATAACATGAAAAGATCGAGGACATATTCTCTAGTAGAAATACTTAAAATTGGTTTCGTGTGTTATTCTTTTTCTTCTTCTTTTTTTTTTGGAAATATATGGTATGCCCTCACAACATATATATGACATAACTTGTGGAATATTAAAATATAAACTTATACTGCGAAAAAGTTGTTTGTTATTTCACTGTCAAGAGCGAACACCTTTACATCATTACTTAGGAGATATTATGGCACGAACATATAAACTTATTCCTCAATTTAGAGGACACATATTCATCATTTGACATATTCTTTAGCAAAACTTGAACAGTAGCACCAATTAATTAGAGGGTCAGAAATTGTTGTTTTTGCTCCTTCACAAAGTGGTCTTCTTCGTCAGCACCAAAGTCTTCCCAAGTCTTCTTTTGCTAGTTGTTTATGGACCACCAAAAGGACAATAATTGATAGTATACAATAAATTCAAACAGTGAAAAAGAATGTGTGGTAGTCATAGACTCCAATGACACAAATATATCTGGGTTGTTTGGTTGGGAACAAATTATTTCGAGATTAATTATTCAGGATAAATTATCATGAGATAAGTTATTTCATCATGTATATGTGTTGGGAAAGACAAGACATTAACAAGAATGCCAGACAGGATAGCAGCGGAATAATACCCAAATCTAAACTTTCCCTTTCAATTTGAACCAAGAGAAGATAAACCAAATCAAGCAATATGAAGAATGGACAACAAGTATATCAGCCAAACTAAAGCAACAACATAAGAATAACTCAATCACACAAGACACAACGATTTACGTGGAAAACCCTTTGATGTGAAGAGTAAAAAACCACATGACCAAAAGCTCCACTATAAACACCAAGAGTTACAAAATTGTTCTCCAAAATTGGCCACAAAACAAGCGCCAAACAACGAGTAACAACAAAACAAGATTGCACCAAAACTAGAGAATTAAAGAAGAGATTTTACCCAAAAATGCGCTACTGTTCGCGCCGCAAAATCAGAATCTACAGACCTCCAAATCCGATCTCCACCGTTGAATTGCAAGAACCAGATGCTGAGAACTCCCAGTTCAAATTTGAGCACAATCCAACGGTTAACGAAGCAGCAAACTTTGTCTGAAGCGGACTGCCTGAGCAGAAAATTTCCAGAAGCAAAAACGGGATTTTTCTCTTTTTCTCTCAATCTCTAAAACGAAACTCTCTTGATTTTTCTCTCTTGTGTTTTTGAAAATAAGACCAAATAAGCCTTATATATGCCACATAATATTTTGGGTTATGGGCTAAAGTGGGCAAGTCCTAATAAGACCTTTATTTATCCACATAGGAAGGGAAAAAAGATCCTAAACCCAACAATATGCGATAACTTATCCCATTATTAAGATATAAATGGTGGGATAAATATTCTCATGTCTGCTTAATACCTCTAACCAAACATAGGATAAAATAGTTCTGCATTTTATCTATGGGATTAATATACCTTATACCTCACACCAAACGACTCCTTTTACTTTTGCTAGGATAAATTATTCTGGCATTATTTCTATTGATTTGATTTGTCATATTCATAAAGGAAAAGGTTCAAAAATGTCCTTCTTCAACCCTATTTTCGCCCAAGTTAGCCAAAATATTTATTTTGAACATTTGGCATCTCCAACCCTATACTCGATTTTACTCTTCAAATATAGAGTTCTCTATTTTTTCAGACAACCAACTCCAATTCAATTCTCTATTTTACTCTTAAAAAAGAATATTTTTATCTCTTCTCAATATTATATTATTATTTCTATTTTATTCTCATTTTCTTATTTCATAATATAAATCCTTTTTCCTTCTTCTTTTTTCAAATAATCACTTTATATAATTTTTATGTAATATTTTTTCAAATTCATTATTTAATGTAAGATTTTATTTTATTCTAAATTTCTAAATAACATAAATTTCAAGCTAATATTATGTAATATACAAATTAATGGACAATTCAAATAAAAGTGAAATCATGAATAAAATACAATTACGAACACTACATAAATCAACAAGCACAACCTCAATCACAACCAAAATAGTTTTCTAGATCATATACTAATTTCCCCCCGAATATTGTTAAATCTTGAAACGACCTACCGGATTACTAAATTATTGTTGTGATAAAATTATTATATTATGTATTGTATTGTTATCTTGTATTTAAATTATTATGTTATGTATTATATTTTTAAATCAAAATTTCCATCTTATCATTTTATTTTTGTGCATTCTTCATTGTGAAAATTAATAATAATATCAAATTATATTAAAGTGACGAAAATTTAAAAAGTAATATTATTAATTCGGGATGAAAGTAATATATATCAAATAATATATTATTTAAAATGTTATCTTACATTTAAAAAGAATTACGAATATTAGAGATTTAATTAATGACCTTATATTAAAAATAATATGTTAATTGCAAAATAATAGAAATAATAATAAAATAATCAAAAAGTGAATAGAGTGTGTGAATAGTAGTTCTCCAAATTTGAAGAACTAGATGGAAAATAGAGAGTTAATTTAAAAAGAATTACGAATATTAGAGATTTAATTAATGACCTTATATTAAAAATAATATGTTAATTGCAAAATAATAGAAATAATAATAAAATAATCAAAAAGTGAATAGAGTGTGTGAATAGTAGTTCTCCAAATTTGAAGAACTAGATGGAAAATAGAGAGTTAATTTAAAAAGAATTACGAATATTAGAGATTTAATTAATGACCTTATATTAAAAATAATATGTTAATTACAAAATAATAGAAATAATAATAAAATAATCAAAAAGTGAATAGAGTGTGTGAATAGTAGTTCTCCAAATTTGAAGAACTAGATGGAAAATAGAGAGTTAATTTAAAAAGAATTACGAATATTAGAGATTTAATTAATGACCTTATATTAAAAATAATATGTTAATTGCAAAATAATAGAAATAATAATAAAATAATCAAAAAGTGAATAGAGTGTGTGAATAGTAGTTCTCCAAATTTGAAGAACTAGATGGAAAATAGAGAGTTAATTTAAAAAGAATTACGAATATTAGAGATTTAATTAATGACCTTATATTAAAAATAATATGTTAATTGCAAAATAATAGAAATAATAATAAAATAATCAAAAAGTGAATAGAGTGTGTGAATAGTAGTTCTCCAAATTTGAAGAACTAGATGGAAAATAGAGAGTTAATTAAAGAGTGGTTGGAGAACCCATTCTCTATTTTACTCTCCAAATATAGAGAATGGAGAGTAAAATAGAGGTGGGTTGGAGATGGTATCGACTCACTACTACTATCACATCTTAATTTCTCCTCCGTTCATTTATAATGGTCGGAAGCCTTTCACCATCCACCCTTTTCATACTCCAAACGAAAAGAATGTAAAAATGCTAAGATTTGAATTTTCAAATTGGCTATAAACTTCTTGTGATTATGTATGTATTTATGTTTAACAAAATGGACTTTAATTATATTATCTTTTGGAAAACAAGAACTAACTTAACCTCGAAAACTAACTTTACCTAATAAAACTACCATGTTAGCAATGTACCCATTTTCTTGATCTAAAATTATTTAAAAAATTATCTAAATACACAACTTATTTTACCATATTCTTTAAAATTTTCTACCATTTAAAAAGTTATAAAAATCCCTACTCTCTCCTATTCTCATATAAATCACTCTTACGCGATGTATCGGGACATGTGTGTCTTATATCAACAAAGGTAATGTATCGACATACGATGTATCGAGACGTTGAGCGAAATATCTGGACATGTGTGTCTTGTATCAACATAGGTAATGTATCGGGACGCTATGTATCGGAAACGTTAAGTGATGTATCCGAAATCCTTAAATTTTAAGGATTTTTTGTAATTTGAAAAAGAGTAGGAATATGATGTAATTAGCTCTTAACGTTATAAGATTTGTGTAATTTTAAAAAAAAAATATCCCTGTCAACACATTAATAAGATAGGTCATATTGTCTGCTATCCTAAAAATCTAAACACGACCATTGCATTGAAAGAATTATATATAGGCAAATTGATCCTGAGCTGATACTACAACTCCGTTAATGGCTTCCAAGTTCCAATTATGAGAGTTGGGTTAGAAAATGAGAGACAAAGAAATAAAAGAGAATTGAGATGGAAATAATAAGGGAAAATTACGCGGATAAGCAAATATATACTAGTTAATTAGTTAACATAGCTACAGTTTGTTTTAATTACAATTCGCGACCTACTTTTAGCTATAATTATGCAGCTCAGTTTTTTAGTTTTGTATAATCCTCACATTTGTATAATTGTATAACTTTTGTATGATGTAATTTTGTATAATAAATTTGTATAACTGTTTAAAGTTCAGATGTTTGTGTTTGTATAAACTCGTTATTTCGAGTTTATACAAAAATAGTTGAATTATATAAACTCACCCGCAAATTATACAAATGAGACAATTTAGACTGTAGCTATAACCTGTAAATATGCAAACCATAACTATAAATCATAATAAAATTTATTATAGTCGCTACTTGCGAAAATTTCCCAAATAATAATACCGGTCCAAACCTGAATCTCATGTCTCATTTTTGAATTAAAAAAAATAGTTTAATTTTTTTTTCTAATTCAATCTGTTAATAAAAGACATAAATATGATGAAAAATGATGGTATATGGAATGAAACATTTTGATGTTTGTTGTATGTAAATTTTGCTAGTATTTGTTTACATGAAGGGTTGTTGTACCCAATGTAGATGTGGATAATTTTATTTTGTACTTGCAGTAGAAAAAAAAGGAATCATAAAGATGTGGCGTAGTGGATGGAGCTGTTTTTTTCTTATTCAGATGTTTCGGATTTGAACCTTGGATATGAAAAAATCCCTAGTAAGGAGCGCTTTCCCCCGAGTAGGGCTCTATGCAGCGCGAATTCAAAATAGTCGGACTCCACTGTTGATACCTAATACTAGGTGGGAAACAAAAAAAAAAAAATGAAAAGAGGACATAATCTTTAGTAAAAATACTTAAAATTGGTTGTGTGTTGTTCTTTTTTCTTTTCTCTTTTTTAGAAATATGTTAGGCCCTCACGACATATGGCATAACTTGTGGGATATATTGATATAAACTTATGTTGCGAAAAAGTTGTTTGCTATTTCAATGTCAAGAACAAACACCTTCACGTCATAACTTGTGAGATATTATGACACGAACATATAAACTTATGCTGCAATTTAGAGGACATATTCATCATTTGAAATAATTCTTTAGCAGAAATACTTCAAATTGGGTTTATATGTTGTGTTTTTTTGTTATATGGGCTTAAAGTTTTATGGAGAGGCCCAATAACTGAAACATTCAGACAAGCCCACGAAGCCCTTTACATCTTTTGGCCCTTTAATTTCTATTTCTTATAAAACGGCAGCTCATTAGGGTTTCAACTTCATTGAGATACTGTAAAGGAGGGCGGCTCGCTACAGCATCAACCATGGTTCTCAAGTAAGATTTCTCCCGTTTATCTTTGTCATTCATCTCTACTTTATGCATCCGATTATTTGTTTCTGTTGTATTCGTTGAGAAAATTTGGTAATTTATCCATAAATGGTATCTACAATTCCTAGATTTAGCTCACGGAGAAGAATCAATGGTGGAACTGTGCAAAAATCCATAGTTAGATTCATAATGTAGATGAGAGTGTGTAATTCCGGAGATGCTCTCGGCGGAGCTCCCTTAAAGATAAATGTTGTTTCACTATGTATGCGTAGTATGGCACGCGAAAACCATGAGGTCTCTTATTCAAATCCAGCGCAGACAAAAACACTAGTATGGAGATCAAAAATTATTTTTTTTGGGTCGTTTTCTGTGGTTTGCATAAAAATAGCATACATTTCTTAATCATACAAGGATTACCTTAGGAATAAGGATAGTTATGTGATGGTGCACTTTTGAGTATTATAGGATTTGTAACAATGTCTAAATTATGATTTGAGCAAGAGTAAGATTGGAGATAATTGTATTTTGACTTTTAGGAGAATATTTTGCTGGGATGATCGTTTTTCACGATTCAAGAACACCCTAATTTTCATAGTGAACACTCTAACTCATAGTTCGATTTGATGAGGTTGGAGTTTGCTCGTGAAGCTCAAGTTCTGCTTGCAATTTATTTTCTCATTTGAAAGAATATTCATGCACAGACAGTTGATGTGGTCTTCTTATTCTATATTCAAGTCAGACCACACATCTAGCATAGTTTATTTCTAGAGTGATCTTCCATGTTTTTTTGCGGGTTAGTTTTCTTTTGAAAATCTGGTCTGTTCTGGTCTTTGCTTAGAGTAAGGGGAATTGTGTGGGAGGGATGAAGTGATAGGTAGGGAAGTGCTCCAGGCAGAGTGTATGACCTTGCAACTAGATTAAAATCATATTAAGTAGTATTGGTGATATCCATCTTTTCACTGCTCCATAGTTATGTGCGTTGTCGCACTGGTTGATTTCAAACCACATTAGTTCTTTTTAAGTACACCTGGCTACTAAAACTGTAGCCACCATCAGATGTGAACTGCCTTGCTGGCGGACAGCAGTTGGCAATTATTTTCTTGGTCATCTGCTATGTTTCAACTAGGCACTACATAAAAATAGTGATGTTAACCCAATTCAATGTTCAACTTAATTTTCTTGAGCTTGCTCATTTCCTGTAGTTTAGATTTTTCCCTGGTAATTCCACTGCCATAAATTCAAAGTGATGATTCATTGTTGTCTTCTTACATCAATTTCAGGACAGAACTTTGCCGTTTCAGTGGTGCCAAGATTTACCCTGGGAGAGGCATCAGATTTATCCGTTCAGATTCTCAGGTATTCTTTCAACAGATGACATGCTACTTCTCTTAATCTAGTATAAATTTGCTTGTTTTCTTTGGAATTGGAGGAAAAATCGTGCTAGTTCTGCTATCACTTTATTGATTTCTTGATACTTTTAGGTGTTCCTATTCGTCAACTCAAAATGCAAACACTACTTCCACAACAAGTTGAAGCCGTCCAAACTTACATGGACAGCTATGTATAGGAAGCAACACAAGAAGGTGAGTTTTCTGGACTTTGAACAACAGTAACTGTGGTCTGCCCCCTAATTGAAACTAAACTAGGGAATATGCCTTTTCTTCATCATATATAGTTTTACTTGTATAACTTGCATTGTGATGCTGAACTTTTCTAGGACTTCCCTATACTTGCTTATAATGACGTAATTTGATTGCGACCTGTGTTCATTTACAATAGGATATTGCACAAGAAGCTGCTAAGAAGAGGCGACGTACCACCAAGAAGCCTTACTCTAGGTCTATTGTGGGTGCAACCTTGGAGGTAATCCAGAAGAAGAGAACTGAAAGGCCAGAAGTTCGAGATGCTGCCAGGGAGGCTGCTCTTCGGTTAGTTTCTAGTAATTCCTGATTTTGTTTATCAGTGTGTGCGCCAGCAACTTGCATATAGTTGGTGACTTTTTGGATAGTCTGATCTGATGATCCTTTATCTTGTATACCAGACTTGGTCAGGTATTAACATTTTCACATGTGGTTAATACAGTTACTAGTCTGGGAAATTAATTTTGTGTCTATCGTTACAGATGTGCTGATACCTTTCAAGCACCTTCTGTTCCATATGGGCCCAACATGAACTAAAAACACCTAGAGCCTTAAGTGTACTACACAATGCTTGGTATTATCATCTTGGTGTGAGGGGACAGTAAATTATGGTGTTAGTCATTGAAGTTTAAGAAAGAAGCGTTTTTTTTTTCCTGGGTTAATGGGGATAAACTGATCTTTGTGTGTATGGATTTTGTGTAGTGAAATTAAGGAAAGGATCAAGAAGACAAAGGATGAAAAGAAGGCGAAGAAAGCAGAGGTTCAGGCCAAGTCCCAGAAAGCTGGAGGAAAGGGAAATATGTCCAAAGGAGGTGCATCTAAAGGTCCTAAGCTTGGTGGTGGCGGAGGAAAACGTTAAGCTGTTGTTTATGTTGTTTCCTTATTAGCAATAGAGTGCCTTTGTTTGAAGAGACTGTAAGCGAAGACCTTCATTTACAAGTATCTCATACATCTGCAGACAAATTTCTCGTTGACGGTTTTGCATTTGGTTGCAAATGCAGCTGTTGATTCTCCACATACTATTGACTGCTTGTGGGTTCATTCTCTATTACAGATGTAGTTTTTTGACTCCTAAACAATATATTTTTGAAATCTGTTTCTTCGAATGCGTGTGCAAACTCGTGCAGTAATTTACCATGCAGCAATCTGACTGAGCTAGAATATAATTAAGATGAGTTTAAGTTGGCCCTTTAACGTCTGTTTTTCTGCATACTTGAAGAATTACTTTCATGATGATTAAATTGATCAAGGAAGATACATAAGAATCAGTAGTGTTTAACATGATTGAATTCATATTCCATTTAATTGTGTAATTACTATTTTAAATGTGGATGTTGTTAAACAAGTGTAGATCGATCATAAAACTGATCTAAACCAAATAAAAATCAAGCCTAATGACCATAAAAATGCAAGGCTTAATACGTGACAGCCTTTTAAACTAACGCACACGGACTGCAATTTACTATTAAAATTGATTACGGATAAAGTGTTCCTTTAGACATGTTCAAATTTCAACAAAAAAAGCTATTGTTTGCAAGTGCATGTAAATGAGTTGAATACTTAAAATATGTTATCTTCTTTAAAAATACGCATTAGCCCTAATAATCTGTAGAATTTGCGTGCCAAAAAAATCAAAATCTAAAAAAGTATCTAGTTTGACAATTTATAATTTGAGTGTCTAAATAAAATTAAATTTGAAGATTTACTACGTGTATATGAAGCCAAAATTCAAACATGTTCTTTCAACCTGACAATCTTTTTAAATGATCAATAATATTTGATTTGATTCAGTTTTAAAAGTAAAATGAATCAAACCGCCTATATCAATAATAAAAATTTACCAAATTGCTACCAATCCGTTTTTTCTTCTTTCGAGAAATAAACAAAAGTAACACATCTTTTGATTTTTGGAATTGATTTGGTATTAGATTTCTTTGTTTTTTATTCTTTTCTTTTTTTTGGACAAGATTGCGTAAATAGGTAGACTTTGGGAAAAAGCCCACAATTTGATTCTACCATGTCAACTTACTCAAATGATGTGGAAGCCTTACCCAACTTGACCACCACAATACAAATAAAATTATGATTCAAAATAGGTGATAAATATTTACGTGGTTATAAATCATCTCATGAATAAAATAGGCATTTTAAAGTTAATGTTGTTACTAAATATAGAAAGAGGGTAGGTTTTAAGGTCGCCTAATAAGAAAAAGTGTCGGGTAAAAAATGATCATATACTACAATACAACAACATATCCTGATATCCTGAGTATAATTCCACATGAGGGGTCTGAGAAGACTATAGTGTACGGAGACCTTCACGTAATAGTAATTGAACAAGATATTACCAAAGATCACTTCACACGTTAAATGGTAACAAAACACTGGTCAAGCAGCCTGTAATGTTCCCAATAATAGATTGATTAAAATAGAAGAAAAATATCACCATCTGATGCGACATGGATGGAATCAAATATGCAGTATTTACGGACAAAAGTATTCGGTTATTGGGGAAAAAACAATATACTTCTAATGTCGAATCAGGATCAATCAGAGACAGCATATTCTTGCAGTTCAAAACACATTGACTTACAAAAAAAATGTAAGTGAACAGCATTCACAGCACATAGAAAAGGTTGTTAATGATCAAAAGATGTCATAATAACCAAAGAAGACGCAACAAAAAGACTATAGTAAACAACATAAGCATATGAGAGAGCACAACGACACGATTCTACCAAAGTTGAGATCTTAAAGCACTGAAATGTTGTGTTGCTCTAACTCTTAAAAAGTATTGTTGAATGTGTGGCGGATCCTCGAAAAAGTTATATATTTGGAGGATCAGACAAGGATGTGACATTTTTTTTGGACAGTCCAATCTCCAAACAACATAGTTGAATTGTAAAACATGCTATAAAAGTGGAAAGAATTCAGGGGCACAGATAGAAGCCTCGATATGAGTTCAGCCGAACCCAGTTAATTTTTTTCTCAATCTAGAACCCAAAAATTGAATTCCAGGCTCTGCTACTGGAAGAATTGAGCCATATTTTTCTGTACAAGAAAAAACTAGAATAGTTGGACCTTTTCTCCAATGAAAAATGAGCAACCTATCTTTTCTTGATCTTCTGCAGTAGGTATTCTATGCAACAAAACTGGATCAAGAACAAAACAGTATCATTTACATGGAGAGAGAAGACATACTAAGGCAAAAAATAATTTTACAATGACTACCTTCTCAAATGTATTGTTTTTAGGCGGTTTAATGGAACCCATAGAAAATTTTCTGAGAGCATTGGCAAGAAAACATGTCACTTACAGATACTTTAAACCCCTTTTCTAGGATGGACTTTCAGATCACTAGGGGTAATTGATACAGAATCAACACAGAGCCCGCCTTTAGAATGTGTGCAGTCAATCTGTTTCATTGAAAATCTAACTTCCGTCACAGGATCTGATGCACTGACAATAAATTCACCCACCTTGTACTCAATCCAGCTCCCACGCCTGATATTCCCATTTGGGTCGTCTTGCCCAGTGTCATCTATGAAGCACTCACTAACTGCATGTTGCCCATCAGAAGTAGACAGTTCATAACGTACTGTCCCCAAATCCCATCCATGAGTATGCTCAAAGTTGCAAGCACGCCGGCCGAGTCTTTTAAATATTTTCCCAAGGTGAACTCTGAATGTTACAGTGTATATACCTGGAGGAAAAGGAAAATTCACTGTGCCACTCAATTCAAACCACCATACCTGCTGGCAATACGCCACAACATGGAATCTGCAAGAGTTCAAAATTTGCGATATCCCTCATCATCAACAACGATCAGTTGTGCAAAAGTAAAGAGGGAAAAACTAGTATGTTCATGTATAATTCAATGGAGAAAAGGAGGAGACAACAGGGGCAGGACAGCCTGTAACACCTCCCCACCCCACCCCAAAACACACACACACACAGTGATAGAGGATAACATGAACAGTTCCAAGAGAAGAAAGCTCGGAGTTCATAAACTAGCACACATTGGAACAAAGAGAATAAAAAGGACAAACATCTCATATCCATGAGATTACCATATATTTCACCCTATAAATTAGCATACTGTTGCAAGCAGTACCACAATCTGATACCAGTGGTTCAGTTTCATACTCTCAAGACAGGAAGTTCATTGACAAAAGGCTGAGACATAAAAGCCAACTGTTGCCACTACTCAATCAGCTGGAATCAATCAAAATTAGAAAAGGAATGAGTAAGTTAACTTCATTTCTAACCAGAAAAATAACTGGACATTTTGAACAGACAAATGCTCCGACAACATCCTAACAGAGCTTAGTCAAAAAGTCATGTAGCTAGCAAAATAACATCCTAACTACAGCTGATAAACTCATCAATATATCATCTCTTCTACAGCTGAGAATTAAAACTCATACTATCCAGCAGAAGCAATAACGACCTAGGTCCAACATTCTATCTCATTTTTCGTTCTTTTCCCTATTATGTATATTTCTGTCTTAGATCTAATTACTACACCAACATATCAACTGATGAAGAAAAGCCACGTAAACGCACTCGGAGACAAGGGAGCATGATTTCTTTAAAGAGGGAAAATGGAGAATATTTTACAAGACTGGTTCAATGCATGGATTTGCTGTTTTCTTGTCTCCTTCAGGGGGGAAACACTTTCAGATCCTTTTGAGAACATTGCTTCAACAATTTCTCAAATGGATGCAAAATGGCATCTAATAACTCATTTCAAGTTTCAGTTCATTTAGGAATATACCATGGCTATGGGAGGCAAAGAAGAAGAAAGAGGAAGTGTCATATGCACTGAGCATTCTAATCCATCACCACATTTGCATCTAACTAACACCATCTAGAGCATAAGTTCACACACTCTGTATATTTGCTACAAAAGATTGATCAAACTTCGGCCTTCCTACCAAGTACAATCTCATTTGGTAGAAAGAAAAATTAAAAGCAATCTACTGATAACTCAAATCAGGCATACAAGCAGGAGGGTATAGAAAGTCAAGCAGTGTCAACACAATATATTGGAAGGCAAATCAGAATGTTTTCCACTTAAGAATCCGCTACAGCATTGTCTATTTGTCAGGTTTAGTGAGAGAAAGAGCTGGAAGTTTAATAACTACTACTCTAATTGAATTAACTTATATTCATTTTCACCTCATGGTGAATACATAAACCTTGTTTTCACATGTCCCCAAGGGATTGGTCTGGTGATTGAGGCAAGGGAGTAACAACTTGGAAGTTTTAGGTTCAAATTCAACATTTGGTTTGAGCCAATCTGCTCCAACCTAAGTAGGGATGGTTACCTTTGCAACGTGTGCTTGTGGACTGTAAAGTTTGCCGAGTGGATTAGACAAGGTGTCCATAAGTTAGCATGACCAATATTTTTAAAAATCAAATAAAGAACATTAAAGAAAAACTCATTTTCACATGTATTGCTCATAAAAGATTATCATGTGATGCATGGGAAAATCCCAATGATATGTAGTCCAACTCACTGCAGAAAGAAACTAGTTCTTAGTATCATCTCATAAGAGGATATAACCATTTTAAAACTCCAAAATCATTTTATATCACTGCAACAATAAGCTTAATAATGACATTGTTACACATAGTTTCAACCAATTAATCTAACCTTGATTCTTCTGTAGGAAACCAGTTCCAGTGTCTCCTGTCTTCCACATTAGTTATCAACATTGCTTTCGAGGAGATTGACATACAAATCTTTCCACTTATTCTTTCCAACCATACCTCCTGCATTTTGTCCCCCCATCAAAAACATACAGTTTAGTGACAACAAACATCACTCCAAAATATTGTTGCTACAAGTTCAACTCATAAAACATAGCAAATTCAACTTCATAAAAAAGGTCAACTTATTCCTCAAACGTCCCTTTCCAGACCTCAAGAGCAAGTGTGACGCGAAAAGCACTACGCAGAGAATTAAGCCGTGGGAACCTCAAATTTCACAATCCCTCCCAATACAAGCAATTGAAAAAAGTACCATCCCCCAAAACCTATAATCATAGCAAGCTGGCCTAGACTCCATCTTTATCAATTTAGCAAAACAAAACATAATTATAGTTAGCCAACACCACTCATCCATTTGCTCATAAAAGACATGGGAAAGAAGGAACTAACAAAAGAATAAAGATATGGGTAAATAACGCATCAGCGATAACACTGTTTCACAATCGAAAAGAAGCAAACTTGGAAGCTAAAACTTGAACATTAACCACTGTTCAACCACTGAACAGAGATTCTCACTCCAGCTCAACTTGAAAGCTAAACTTGATACTACATACATAGCATCATTTCTAACATCAAAAACAGTCTCAATCTATGACTGCTGCAGGAAAAACCCAACATCAATTTTGACCCAAAACCCCATTAAACAAGTATTTACTTACCACCAAAACTGAAAATCCTTTAACCTTCCAAAATGTATAAAAAAATGTCAGCACAAACTAAAAAATAATGTAGAATTAACGAACTTCACAAAAATCTACATGCCTTATTGCCATCATCAAACGGCACGGAACGAGCGAGGAAAGCAAATATATCTTTCTTAGAGAGACCGTCGTAATTTTGCGGAGGCAAAAGGTCGAGCAAGTGGTGGTAGTTAGACGGAAGTTTAGATTCCCAAACAGCATCAGAAGAAGCGGCACCACGAAAAGCGCGATTAAGCCGAGCTAGATTACAAATTTCAGGTGGATTTAGGTACATAAACACACACGCCACGCAATTTTCCGGTATATCACCGAGTCCCGGTCTGCCGTTGGTTGACCCGTTTTCCGTCAGGTTGGATAATGATGCGCCCATGCGATTATGGAACTTTTAGCTTTGAGAAGTAAAAGGGCAATTGTGTCAATTCATGGTTTATCACGGTGGTGATGCGGTGGCCGCCGGTAAGGTAGAGTGGTGGAGGGATGGCGGAGAACGGCCGAGTACGGAGGTGATTAACAAAAAATATTTTCTTAACTACTCATCTCCGTTAGTCCTTTTATTGGAGAAATAAATATATTTTCCATATTTTTATTTGGGTCAATTACATTAAATACTTCTACAACATAATTCAATTTCAGATTTATTTTTTATATTTTAAAATCAAACATTTATATCTTTTGTATAAAGAGCACTCCCGATAAGATTTGTTTGTAATTAAGTATATTAAAATATAATTACTAAACGACAAATCAAAACTCTAATATATTTACAAAATTTTAAAACGAAAATATTCATGTCTTGATTTAAAAATTTTAGTATTGTTGAGATTATTATTTATCTTTAGAAACTCACAAAAATTATTGAATGAGATATATCAATTATTAGTAATAACTTTTTTGGGAATTGTAATATAGAAGATGTAAATATTTGATTTTAACATACTGAAAGTTTTTTTCATGATTAAATCATAGTATATGAATATTTAGTGCAATTCACAATTTTTTATTCTTAGAAAGATATGTGCAAATTTTTATTTTTATTTTGCTTGGCTTTTAAAAAACAATAATAAAAATATTAATAATAATAATAAAATAATATACTCAACGAAATTTCATAAGTAAGATTTGGGAAGGTAGAATATACGTCTACCTTACCACTATTTCCTAAAAATAAAAAAATTATAACGAACGACCCTAAAATAAAGTGCAACAAAAATATCGGATATGAAGTTGCTAATAAAAAGGGACACTCTGTTTACAGCTAGCACCACTAGTAAACAAAAATTGGAGGGATATTATAGTACGTAGAACATGATTATGCAACACAACCATAAAAAGTTTTGATATAAAAATTTAGGGTGTGTTTGGTATGAAGGAAAATGTTTTTCATGGAAAATGTTTTCCTAGAAAATGTTTTTCTGGAAAACAAGTTGATTTTTGACTTATTTTCTCATGTTTGGTTGGTGAGTAGAAAATATTTTCCGGAAAAGATTTTTAGTGTTTGATTTATGAATGATTTTTTTTTTTTAGAAATATCTTTTATTTTTACTAGGGTAGAAAATATTTTTTGAAATTGAAAATATTTTTAAAAACAAACTTAAATTTTTTTGGGGGTGGGTTGAGGGTAGGGGTGAAAAATTGAATTTTTGAAGTTGAAAATATTTTTTAAAACAAACTTAAAAAAAAAAAATTTGGGGGGCGGGGTGGGTCAAGGGTAGGGTGAAAAAAAATGAAATTTTGAAGTTGAAAATATTTTTTAAAAATAAACTTAAAAAAAAATTTCGGGGGGGGGGGGGGGGGGGGGTGGTAGGTTGGGTGGGGGGCTGGGTAGGAGGTGCGTGAGCGAGGGGGGTGAAGGTAGGGTGAAAAAATGAAATTTTGAAATTGAAAATATTTTTTAAAAACAAACTTAAATAAATTTTTTTGGGTAGGGGTGGCGAGTAGGGGTGGGGTGGGTTGGGGGGCGGGGGAGGGATCGAGTGTAGGGGTGAAAAAATAAAATTTTGAAGTTGAAAATATTTTTTAAAAACAAACTCAATTTTTTTTGGGGGGGCAGGCCGGGGAGGGGGCGTGGGTGATCGAAGATCGGGATGAAAAAATAAAAAATTGAAGTTGAAAATATTTTTTAAAAACAATAAAAAAAATTGATAGGGGGGCGAGGGTAGTGGGTGGGGGTAAAAAATAAAAAATTGAAATTAGAAATATCTTTTAAAAATAATTTTTAATATTTTTTTGGGAGGGGGTGGGGATAGGGGTAGGGTGAGGGTGGGTAAAAAAATTGAATTTAAAAACAAGCTTTAAATTATTATTTTTTTGGGGGGATTGGTTTGAGGGTAGGGACAAAATAAATTGATTTTTTCAACAAAAAAGTAATTGTAGTTTGAAGTTGGAAGAGAGTTTTGGAAAATATTTTCCTTAAGTTTTGAAGGGAAGTCATTTTCCTTAAATTTGAGGAAAATGAGTTGATTTGGAAAACATTTAACCCAACCAAACATGGAAAATGTTTTCCGTCATACCAAACACACCCTTAGTATTTCTCTTTTTTTTTGTGCTAATAGTTTTGGATAAATTATATTTGGATTAGTATTACCATCATCCACTTTAATTATCATAATTTCCTCTTTTGATATGTAAAAAATTGAAATTTATAGTACTTTTTGTACAATTTTTGAATATCTAAATTTTTATTTAAAATATCAAATTAATGTAATCTAATTTAACTTAAAAAATTAGTCAAATTAACTTTCGAAAAGCGCAATATGACAATTAAAAGTGAACAGAGAAAGTAATTAGGAAAAAAATTACTCTATCATGATAGAGGCCCAACCAACAAAAGGTGTGTGAGGCTCCATTTATTTTTTGACACATGGACAAGTGGGCCATTTATGTACTTGTTGCATTTGTTCAACTCAATTTATGTGTAAATATTATTTTTTTCTCTTGTTATTTGTAGAAAGTTCTTGCTTTAAAGTAGAAAAATACATAAATAACCCACTTGTCCATGTGTCAAAAAATAAATGGAACCTCACACACCTTTTGTTGGTTGGGCCTCTACCATGATAAAAAAATTTAGTAATTAGTATTGTAAGTTATTTTTGTGGGGGGTGAAATAATACACCAACATCAATTATCTCGAAATAAGAAAAGTGAAAGTGACAAAAATGCCCTTAAGGTCACTCAAATCCTTTTTTCTATTAAATAATGTGGAGGATATATTTATAACCAAACAATTTTTTCTTAAAAATTATGTAATGTATATTATTTTATAATATTGGGATAACTAATTTTAGCATAATCAATCTCAATATAATTAATTCCAACATAACTCATTTTCAAAACAAACGAACACCTTGTTTGGATGATTTTTATTCATTGCATTGTTAGTTTAAATACAATGTTTGTTTTTTATTATTACTGAAATTTTATTGTATCGTCTCGTTTAAATCATCGTTAGGTAACGACGAAAGATTTTATTTTGTGTAACGATCAAGTTGATGTGATCGTGAAGCTACCTTAGTGTTTTCTTTTCATTTTGTCTTTACTTATAATTTAATAATGATATTTATCTTTTATCTCACCTTTTTCAGAATGTCTCTACCCAATACCCTACGTTTCTTGTTCAAATTATTGATGTATGACATTATGTAACAATAAAGATCAATATAATCTATTCAAACATTGTATTTATTTAACACAATACACATAAAGTCGAAGATATTTTGATTCAACGAAGGGGGAGGATATTAGATGTTTTCTTTTTCTTTTTTTTATACATAATTAATTTTTTAATAGTATTACATATGATAAAAGATCATATATATTACTCCCTCCGTCTCATAATAACTGATCACTTTTCATTTTACACGATACTTAAAAATCATAAATAAAATAATCAATTTGACTAATTTACCATTTATCCATATTGATGGATATCAAGATAATTTATGATGAGATAATGCATACAAAAGGTATAAGTACTCCAAAGTGGGTGAGAACAAAAGCATAAAGGAGTAATTAAGTATTTAATGAACTCTTTGGAAAGATAAATCTAGGAACTTTAATTTTATTTAAGCTTCCAAAGAGAAATTAAGGGAACATCAAGCATGATGATGATAATAATTATAGGGATAAAATGAGAAAAAAAATTAATCTATCTTGAATTATAGTAAGTAATCAAGTAATTTGGAACAAATATTTTAGAAAGATAATCAGTTAATATAAGAGTTAATATAAGACAGAGAAAACAATAAATTAAATAATTGAAGTAGGTGAAAATTATTTTAACATCATCTTTGCTTGTTCGATGACTTTTACAATCTCTAAAAACTCCCTGATGTCTCCTTCATGGTTGCAATAGAACCATTCCCGTTTAATAGTAAATAAATAATTTTATATTATATGGTCAAATTCTTTCAATAAACAAATAATATATTATAGAGTATAGACCAATAAAATTAAGCATATCTCATTCACTAACCTAATTGAAAAGAACTTGTGAGTCGTGCATCACATGAATGATGAAACTTATTAAAAAAAAGTGCGAGAAAAGACATAAAGTGACACCTGAAGTTATCTCAAATTTTCAAAAAGACACCTAAGCTATGCAAGCATCCTATTACCCCCTAAACAATCCTGAACTGATATTATTACATCATTTTTTGTTCACCTGGCATGGAGAGTATATGCACTCTCTTAAAGAGCGTGAACAAACAGAAAAACGAATATAATTATGTTTTTACAAGTATTTTGCTATAAAATATATTTTCTTGTTTTTCTTATTATTTTAACTTTTTCTCCTTATTATTTTTTTATTTTTCTTTCTTCCTTCTTCTTCAAAAATTCATTGTCATCTTTATTGAAGCTTCTCACTTTCAATGTCACTTTTACCACAACTCCACCTCCCCTTTTTACTACTATTAGTTTAACTCTCTTCAATTTTAAAATTATATCTAAATATTTTATTACATTTCGAACAATTTGATAAACCCATTAGATTTCAAGATGATTAGTAGGTATTATTTAGTTTTTTTTATCCAAATTTCAATTAAACTTTTTCAATTTTCGGAGAATTTTGATTCTTTCAAAATTATCATTTTTAGTTTTGAAGTTATATGAAACTAAGATAAATTAATTGATGATACCTTTAAAATTTTGATTTTTCTTAGAAAAATAATTAGTTTTATTATCAATAACTCAACAAAGTCTAGAAAATAGTATAATTTTGGAAAGAAAGGAATTTGACTGAAGAAGAAGAAGAAGAAAAAAGAAAGAAAATGGAGGGGCTCAACTTGACGTGGGGATGGGGTGAGGTGAGGGTGGAGGTGATGAAGAAGAAGAAAGAAAGAAAATGGAGGGAGGGATAGCTTGAAAGTAGGGGTGGAAAATGAAGTAGAATTTAAAATGAAATTAAAATTAAAGTAATAAAATTAAAATAAGTCAAAAGGTAAGAGAGAGAAATAAAGAAAAACTTAAAATGAAAAAAAAATTCAAATTAAATTAACACGTGTCATACAATGATTGGTGTGTGATAACACTTGCCATTTAAAATCTGGAATTGATCGAAAAATGATGTAATAATATATGTTCAGAATTGTTTAGGAGGGTAATAGAACACCCGTATAGTTAAGGTGTTTTTTTTAAAATTCGAGACAACTTCAGGTGTCACTTTATGTCTTTTCTCAAAAAAGTGCAATTAAGTGAGTAGGTTTTGTTTGACTTATTAGGAACCAAGATTTTTTTCTATCCGCAAATCAATAAAAAATTTATATTATAAAATATTATTTTGTTACTATATAATATCGAATTAACTTACTCGAAAAATACATAATGAAAAATAAGTTTTCACTGAAATATTAAAAAGTTTTTTGATTTATCTATGTGAAAACGCTATTTTTATTTTTTTCACTGACTATCAAAACACCTATTGGACAATTTTCCTTAAAAAGTTTGAAAAATTTTATAGTGGCTGAGGATTGAACATTATATATTTTACTAGTTTTTTAGCAGATAAACAAAACTAATATTGTCTTTGTATAAAGAAAATAATATTATCTTAAAGTAACCAAATATTATAATTAAGGAGATATAAACTTCAACCTTTAGTATTTGTTACTGCTAAACATTTTTCACAAGTACCTTAATTTGGCTTAATTTTATATCAGTTGACCAATCACGTACCAATATTTTATTTATTTTACATTTTTATTATGTTAACCGATTATGACTAATTGTGGTCCTAATTCCTTTATTATGAATAGTAATAAATTTTCACTAAAATTTTGAGACGTTTTTAAATTCTTTCGTACGAAAATATTACTATTTTTTTGTCCTTTCACTATTTCAATCAAAATATCTATCCGAACAACTACTAACTGCTAAACATTTTTCAGTGAGAAATTTCAATGAAAAAATCATAATTTTTTAATAGTGTATATTATGTTGACACACCTTTACCTCTCCGAAAACTTAAAAAGTAAAATGAAAAAAAAAAAAAAACATGTGAGACTGTAAATGAGTTTTATGCCTTTTATGTAGATAAGGCCATTTTGGGTAATTTAAGTGAAAAGCATAAATTAAGTAACAAGAAAGAGACATCTTATAAAAAAAATGCATGTTATTTTTTATATATAGTATAATATTCTATTTAATATTATTTATATATAATATATTATTTATAGATTCTATTCAATATTATTTTTATACCTAATAAATTATGATATTAATAATATTAATATTTTATACACAGAAAATCATGACATTAATAGTATCAGTAATATTCTTATACTTATATATTTTATTTAATATTATCTAAAAACTATATAATGCATGTTATTTTTAAGATAACAAGCGAAAAATAGCACTCGTTTCTTTTTGTTTCAAAATTTTTAATTATAAGATGTAATAATGGCAAACATTAAACTTGGTTCCTTTATTATTCTTTATTACTCCACTGCATATTATTGCTCTTAGAAGATAAATAAATAAAATTACGATATCTTTTATATGTAATTTTATTGCAATGAATTAAATACCCCACCGAAAATAATTCATGAATTAATTACTAATTCATATATTATAATTTTTATATAACTTGTCTTTAAATCAAATAACCCCGAGTTGCTGAGTTTACTATTTGATATTCAGAAATCACTAATTTCATATCATGTAAGATCCTATAACACGGAAAAACACCTTCCATCTAATTAATCTTTTTTTTTATTTTTAAAATTAAATCTGAAATCTCTCGTGATAATCTTTAATTACTAAGATAAATGTCTCCCTTGTTGCTGCTGCTAATGAAATATTAGTACTTGATCAAAGATTGGAGTTTGTGACTTATTTTGATCATATAAATGATAGAGGCTGAGATATGTGAATATATTATATGGAAAAATCCTTTTGGCTAGAAAATTTGGTCAAAATTTGACCAGAATGATATTTTACTTATGTTATTTTATCTTTTTGAACATTTTTACCCTTTTAACTTTAATATATATTAACTAAAAAATAGAAAAAAGATCATTTTGTAACATTTCTGGCCAAATTGTGATGCATGCTAGAAATTTGGCCAGAAAATTAAAAAAATATGTTATTTTACCTTTTTAAATATTTTTACCTTTTAAACTTGAATACATTTTAATTAAAAAATGGAAAACAAATCAGTTTAACTTTAAATAAAAAGAATACTATAGACTTTTTTAATTTTCTGGCCATTTAGCATTACCCATAAAGGAAAAATCCTATCGTTAAATTAAGTTATCAACATGGAACAATTTAAGAGCAGACAAAAGTTGCTTTTGTAGAGAACATTTTACCCCCTCCATATTTCTTCTCATTAATGATTTTGAGTATCAATAAATATCGTTAAATTAAGTTACCAACATTGAACAATTTATGAGCAGACAAAAATTGCTTTTGCAGAGAACATTTTACCCCACCCTCCATATTTCTTTTCATTAATGATTTTGAGTATCAATAAATATCGTTAAATTAAGTTACCAACATAGAACAATTTAAAGGCAGACAAAAGTTGCTTTTGTAGAGAACGTTTTACCTCTCCATATTTCTTTTCATTAATGATTTTGAGCATCAATAAATATCGTTAAATATTGGAATTGGTTAATTGATCAGTTGATTAATTCAATTAGTTAGTCGAGATAATTAGCTTTATTTTAAGTTGATTAAAAAGTTAGTTAGGTTGTCAGATAGTTAGTTAAACTTGTCAGAGATCAGTTAGATCTAGAAGCTGTATATATACACATGTAGTGTAGCTGATGTATAGTTAATAGTGATGAATGAAAGTTTTCAGTTTCCATCTTAATCTCTCTGTAAAAGTCTACATGGTATCAGAGCACTGAACTGCTAATCAGTCAGTTCAATACGATCCTGTTGCAATTCAATTCGATCATTGAAGAACCAGAGAGATGGGAGATGCTGAAGCTGTCACCATTGATGCATCACAAACTATTACAGTTGAAACTATCGATGATGTCGATCGAAAGCGAAATCATCCACTTCACCTTCATCACTCAGATACTCCTGCTAGTGTGCTCACCACTGTGCAGCTTACAGGGATGGAGAATTACTCTCTATGGAGCAGATCCATGTTGATTAACCTTCGAGCCAAGAGTAAGTTGGGATTTGTGTTGGGGACTTGCAAGAAGAGTGCTTATCAAGGTGAACTGGAAGAGCAATGGGAGAAGTGCAATGCATTTGTACTTGCTTGGATCATGAACACTGTGTCGAAGGAGCTGCTCAGTGGGATTGTCTATGCTACAGATGCAGCCATGGTGTGGACAGATCTGAAAGAGAGATTTGATAAGGTTGACGGATCGAGAAGTTATCAACTGCACAGGGAGATCTGCACGATTCATCAAGGTAATTTGACAATTTCAACATATTTCTCGAAATTGCGATTGTTGTGGGATGAGTTTGATGCACTGGTTTCTCCACCTTCATGCAAATGCGATAAATCTAGAACTTATGTTGATCACCTAGCTTGTTTGAGACTATTTGCTTTTTTGATGGGATTGAATGAAGTGTATGGTCATGCACGAAGTCAAATCCTGATGATGAACCCTCTACCTACTGTTGGAAAGGCATATGCTATGTTGATGGCAGATGAAGGCCAACGTATGACTGCAAGTTCACATGCAGTGGGGGGTATTTTAGATCCAGATCCAACTGCTCTGTATGCAGGGAAAAGAATTCTAGATCCAACTGCATTATATGCAGGGAAGGGGAATTCTCAGAGAAAATTTCAGGATAAAAAGAAGAATTGGGATCAAATATGTGATCATTGTAAATTGCAAGGCCACATCAAGGAGAATTGTTTCAGGTTAATTGGATACCCTGCTGACTGGAAGTTCAAGAAGAAGTCAGGACCACCAGCAAATCAAGTTCAGAATAATAAGCAACAGGACATGGTAAATCATGCAAATGCTGCTAGATATGATGATTCTGATGATGCTTTTGGCCCTTTGCTCCAAGAGAAGAACATGTATCACAAGTATAAGCACATGATGGACAAGGAGGTAGAAAGATCAAGCTCCAAAGGTGCATTGGATATGGCTAACATGGCAGGTATAATTTCAAAACCCAAAGCATTATCAGTGACAACTAGAGAAACAGAAAATGGAGATAGATGGATAATGGATTCAGGTGCTACATGCCATATGACATCTAAGCTCAATAAATTGACATCTGCATCTAGTTGTCTAGGCATGAGGGTGCATTTACCTAATGGTGAATCTACTTCGGTGTCTTATGTTGGTAAATG
Organism: Solanum verrucosum; assembly: GCF_900185275.1. Classification (NCBI taxonomy): domain Eukaryota; kingdom Viridiplantae; phylum Streptophyta; class Magnoliopsida; order Solanales; family Solanaceae; genus Solanum; species Solanum verrucosum. Next base: position 371,908 of record NW_026020112.1, on the reverse strand, counting down.
TGAGACTATTGATGGCAATGTGTTGAATAATGTTTTGGTGGTACCTGCATTCAAACATGATCTTATTTCAATATCACAGATTACAAGACAATTGAAATGCTCAGTTAACTTCTTTCCTGAGTTTTTTGTTCTTCAGGACCTCTCCAATGGGAAAGTGAAGGGGATTGGTAAGGAGATTGATGGACTCTACTACTTCCCTATTCAGAACCCATGTGGAGAAGGAAGGAATGATGATATGGTGTCCCTCACTCAACACTCAGATGCACACAAGCTCCTTTGGCATTACAGGCTAGGACACCCTTCAATAAAGGTCTTGAAATATGTAACTCTAGGAAAGGAGAATATAGACATTACTGCATGTAATAAATGTTCAATATGTCCCCTTGCAAAGCAAACCAGATTGCCTTTCCACTCAAGTGTATCTAGAGCTGTTGAGGCTTTTGACTTGCTTCACTTAGATATTTGGGGACCATATAGGACTGCTACTCATAATGGTTGTAGATTTTTTCTGACAATTGTTGATGATAATTCAAGAATGACCTGGTTGTATCTGTTGAGAATGAAGAGTGATGTCTTCCAAGTTCTAAAGTTTTTTTTTGCTTTAGTCCAAACTCAGTTTAACAAGCATGTCAAAAGGATAAGATCAGATAATGGCACAGAATTCTTTAATAATGAATGTAGTACTTTGTTTAAGTCTCTTGGTTGTCCTCATACTCCACAGCAAAATAGAGTGGTGGAGAGAAAACACAGGCACATACTTGAGGTAGCAAGGGCACTAAGATTTCAAGGTGCTATTCCCATCAGATTTTGGGGAGAGTGTGTATTAGCTGCTGTTTATCTGATTAACAGATTACCTACTGAAGTTTTGAAGGGACAAACTCCTTATGAAAAATTCAATGGCCATAAGGCAAATATTGATCATCTCAGGACAATAGGATGTCTATGCTATGCAACTAGAATGGTTAAGCCTGATAAGTTCACTCCTAGAGCTGAGGCATGTGTTATGATGGGATACTCAGCAACTCAGAAGGGTTATATTCTGTACAGTCTGTCTCAACAGAAGCTCTTGGTAAATAGAGATGTTGTTTTCAAGGAGGATGTATTTCCCTTTTATAAGATGACCAACACACAACCACCAGTATTCTCAGAAAGTAACAGTCCTCCCATGATTGATGATGAACTTGATAAGACACCTATGTCCATAGAAGACAACTTGGTAGATCTGAATGTTGAATGTTCTGAGCATGATGGTTCTTATGTGGAAAATATTACCAATGATCAACCAGGTATAGCTGAAGAAAATACAGAGAATGAGGATCATGCAGATGTTGATGAAAGAGCCCAGGCAGGAGGAAGTAGACAGTTTTCCAGGGTTTCTCATCCCCCCATTTGGATGAAAGACTATGTTACTCAAGGGTCTAAGCCATCTCACCCTTATTCTCAGAGCAACTATGTGTCTTATGATGGTGTCTCTCCTCAATATAAGGTTTATTTGTCTCAGTTTTCCACAGAGACTGAACCTAGGAACTATGAAGAAGCAATAAAAGACACTAGGTGGATACATGTCATGCAACAAGAGATTCAAGCATTAGAAGAAAATGGTACTTGGGAGATAGTTCAATTGCCAAAAGGAAAGACTGCTATATGATGCAAATGGGTGTTTAAAATCAAGTATAAGGCTGATGGTGAGATTGATAGATTCAAAGCAAGATTAGTAGCTAAAGGTTATAGTCAGACTGAGGGGATTGACTATCAAGAAACCTTTTCACCTGTAGTGAAAATGGTGACTGTTAGGGCAATCATAGCCTTAGCTGCTGCTGAGAACTGGAAGATTTTTCAGATGGATGTATTCAATGCTTTTCTACAGGGTGATTTGTCTGAGGAGGTATATATGGAACTGCCTAAGGGATTTTGTGGTCAGGGGAAGAATAAACAACTTGTCTGTAAACTTGTTAAGTCACTCTATGGACTTAAACAAGCATCAAGACAATGGAATGCCAAGTTGACAGAGGCTTTCTTTGATTCAGGCTATACACAGAGTCACCTCGATTATTCTTTGTTTACTAAAAGGAGTGGATCTAGCTTGGTAATAATCTTGGTATATGTTGATGATCTGTTGATTACAGGAAATGACATTGAGTTAATAGAAGAAACCAAGTGTGTACTGCACAGTTATTTCAAAATTAAAGATCTAGGAGAACTTAAATATTTTTTGGGAATTGAGTTCCTTAGATCTAGCAAAGGTTTTGTGATGAACCAAAGGAAATATGCTTTGGAGTTGATAGCTGAAGCAGGGTTGGGAAATGCTAAACCAAGTTTGACACCACTAGAATGCAACATAAAGTTGACCAATGTTGAGTTTGATCAAGATATCAAGACTACTGACATTTTATTTGAGGATGTTTCTAGATACCAAAGGCTTATAGGTAAGCTGCTTTATCTTACCAACACAAGGCCGGACATAGCCTTTGCAGTACAGACCTTAAGTCAGTTTATGCAACAACCAAAAATGTCACACTGGATTGCTGCTCTAAGGGTGATAAAATACATTAAACTGGAACCAGGGAAGGGACTGTTGATGAGCTCAGATCACAGACCTCACTTAACAGGCTACTGTGATGCAGATTGGGCTGCCTGTCCAAATACAAGAAGATCTGTTACTGGTTTTGTATTGAAGTTTGGTGATTCGCTCATTTCCTGGAAATCCAAGAAGCAAAATACTGTTTCTAGGAGCTCTGCAGAGGCTGAGTACAGGAGTTTGGCTAGTTTGACAGCTGAAGTAGTATGGGTTGCTGGCTTGTTCAGGGAATTGAATGTAAAATTGATTGAACCATCTTCTATTTTTTGTGATAGCAAGGCTGCTATACAAATTGCTGCAAACCCAGTGTTTCATGAACGTATTAAACACATAGAGATTGACTGCCATTTCATTCGAGAGAAGATTCAGAAAGGACTCATCAAGACAACCTACATCAACACTAAAGACCAACAAGCTGATTTGCTTACTAAGGCTTTGGGAAGGACGCAACATGAATTCTTACTAGACAAGCTTGGAGTATTGAACTTGTTCAGTACATCCAGCTTGAGGAGGAGTATTGGAATTGGTTAATTGATCAGTTGATTAATTCAATTAGTTAGTCGAGATAATTAGCTTTATTTTAAGTTGATTAAAAAGTTAGTTAGGTTGTCAGATAGTTAGTTAAACTTGTCAGAGATCAGTTAGATCTAGAAGTTGTATATATATACATGTAGTGTAGCTGATGTATAGTTAATAGTGATGAATGAAAGTTTTCAGTTTCCATCTTAATCTCTCTGTAAAAGTCTACATTAAATTTAAGTTACCAACATAGAATAATTTAAGAGCAGACCAAAGTTGCTTTTGTAGAGAACATTTTATCTCTCTATATTTCTTCTCATTAATGATTTTAGATATCAATAAATATCGTTAAATTAAGTTACCAACATAGAACAATTTAAGAGCTTACAAATAGATATAATGTGACAATTGTTACAGTAATATCTTGACAAAAAACAATGATGATAGAAAAATAAAGAGAAATTAAAGGAAAGAGAGCAATTTACAAATGTTGTGTGTTTCCAATAGAGAAAAGGCCCAAAATAGTCCCTCATCTTTGGGTTAACACTCAAAGTCATCCTTGAGTTTTCACATGGAGCACTAATAGTCCCTCATGTTTGCAATATTGGTGCACTTTTGGTCCTCCCCTAAACTTTTGCCTATTTTTTAACATTAATTTGTTCATAAATTTATGTAAGGAATGTCTCATCGTCTTTTTATATATTTAGTAGAAATAATAATTCTATGTAAGAGAAGGTGAGAAGAAGAACACATTGTTCTGTTTAGTATAAATATTACTGCAGCTAAACTAAGAACATTTTAACATATGACATTGCAAGAAAAGAAAAATTTGTACTATTGTACGTGAAATTGTCGTGATGAACCTCTCGACTTTACCTGCAATACGATTTCTACTAAACAAAATAAGGTGTTTTTCTTCTCACAATCTCTCACATGGAGTTATTATTTCTACTAAATATATAAAATGACGATTAAACATTCTATACATAAATTATGAATAAAATCAATGTTAAAAAATAGGCAAAATTTTGAAGGAGGGCCAAAAGTGCACCAATATTGCAAACATGAGGCACTATTAATGCTCCATGTGAAAACTGAAGGATGACTTTGAGTCTTAATCCAAAGATGAGGGACTATTTTGGGCCTTTTCTCGTTTCGAATAAGTATGTTTTGTTGATTTGAATAATGACTTAAGTAATATGGATTTGTTATAATTTTATTAAATCGATGTCAAATAATTTATCATTTTATCGGGATCCACACGTAGCATAAGTTTAGGGTAATGGTAAATGGCCAGAAAATTTGGTCAGAATTTGGCCAGAAATTTAAAAAATCTATAATATTTTTTTATTTTAAAATATACTGATCTTTTTTCCATTTTTTAATTAAAAGATATTAAAGTTAGAAGGGTAAAAATGTTCAAAAAGGTAAAATAACATAGGTAAAATACAATTCTGGCCAAAAGGATTTTTCCTATTAAATGTACCGGACTTTTCTTTGATGTTAATTGACAATACTAATTATTGCGCTTTAGATCATTTTCTTGTTTGTTGGTATTGCTTTTCTTATTGTAGCTAACACGCGCTAGACTAATAAGATAGAAAATGTCAAAATGCCTTCAATTTTGTCGTGTTTGAAGCAAGGATCAATCACTGCACCATGTTTATATACACATTTTGTAAAGCTTAATCCCCTCCCCTATTTAAGTGAAATAAGACTGAGCGGTCTATAATAAATATATCATAGAAGGTAGCTATACAAATATAGAAGAAAGAAAATGACATCGATAGTCATTATTATTGCTTTTTGAGTTTCACTATAAGCTTACGATAATATTGAAAGAAGGGAAGTTTGGGTGTGGGGGGTTGTGGTCCGAGGAGGGTCGTTTAGTAGGGAGTATTAGGAGAAATAGTCCTTGTATTATGTGTGGTATTATGTAGTACTATGTTTGGTAGGAATTTTGGGCCTATGTATAACTAATCCATGGATTAGTTATATATCCTCCATGGTATTATAGGGTGTATAACTAATACATTCCCTTTGGTTATTAGTAATACATGGATCTAATACCATGGGATTAATATATGCAAAGACAAAAATACCCCTCAAATCCTTTCATTTTGTTTATTTTCTTGGTTTTATGTTTTATATTTGTACTAATAAATTTATTTAAATCGATTAGCTTGCAAACTTTATTATTTAAATAGAGTTATTTGTAGCTAAAATATGAGTTATTTAATCTAATTATTATTAATATAAAATATTATAATCGGACAAATATGCTAATGTTGATGTATGAATTTAAGAGCTATTTTTACTATTTAAAAACATCTTGAGTATAAAAATAGTTTAATTTATTTTGCCATTTTTTTATTTTATGATAAAGAGCGATTTTTGTTTGATAAAAGTCCTAAGTTGAATGATTTTATTGATGTAAAACAATGTTCAATACCTTTTTTCTATAAATTCTTATAGTTGTGTGAACTTTTGAGATATTAACTTCAATTTATTAAGATGACAATTATTTACCCTCAAATAATTTAAGTGAGAAAATAGTGAACATGGTGATAAAATTTTCCTTCTCCTAGCTAGTTAAAAGGCTATAAAAAAATAATATTGTTTGTCAATTATCTATCTTGACCCAATTACATGAAATAAAAAATCTCATAATAACTCAAGGGTATAATTGGAAAGAAGTTTTTTTGTAGAGTTTTAAACCCTACACAAAATTAGGTAGGAAGCAACGAACCAAACACTTGATAAAAATAATCCCTGCATTACCAATTCCTGCATTACTAATCCCTGCACTATTGATCTTTGTACCAAACGGCCTCTGTATTAATCAAAATCCAAAGACGTTGATCTCTAACTAGAAAAATAAATACTTGAGTTTAAATCAGAAATCTTGAAATTGAATTTTATTAAAGTTATTTTATTTAAGGTAGAAAAGGAAAAAACTTTTTAATTATGATTGTGATATATTTGTGATAAATATATTTGGTATAATTTAATACACCAATTGATATCATTTATATCACTAAAACAAAAGATAAATTATCCTAGACATAGATAAAGCACCAAAAGGACATATTTATCCCCGACTTTCCTATAAACATATGGAGGTCAAGCATTTGAGAGTCGCATAATTATAAGTGTAATGTTCTTAGAAAATAAATGATTATTTTATATGATGTCTTGTATATTTAATTTTAGTATAATGAACCGAACACTCAACCCAAAAAATTCACATATTATTTACTAATTTCTACATTATCATTCTTGTTTAATTTATCTTTAAACTAAATAATCTGTAAATATAATCACTAATTATATTCATTTGTTATTTTAAAATTCACTAATTATATTAATTCAAATTTACATCTCATAAGATTCTATTAGTTGAAAAAAACACTCTACTTGTATTTTTTATTTTATTTTAAAGATTCAAATCAATAACAAATAACTAAGTGATTTGACATATCAAATGCTGTGAAAAAACGTGGGGAGAAAAACTGGTCCATGTTAGGACCCAGTTGAGAGGGATTTTGACCAAATGACCCACATTTATTTATTTTTTCGCTGAAACGGAGAATATTTTTAGGGAAAAAAGATAAATATATCTTTGAACTATTGTAAATGATAATGCAAATATCATCCGTCATACTTTTAAGATATCGGTGCCCCTGCCGTCCAAAAACTAGAACATATATACTCCCTCTGTCCCTATTTACTTGTCCATATTTCCTTTTTTAGTTGTCCCTATTTAGTTGTTCATTTTGACAAATCAAGAAAGGACAACAGATTTTTTCCTATTATACCCTTATTTACACTTCTTGAAAATTGTAAAAGTGTATGTTGTTTCCCTCCAATTTATTTCACTTGAATTCAAATAAGTGGTTGTAATTTTGAAGTGAAAAGTTGTCATAAGGGTAAAATTGTAACTTCACTGTGCTAATCATTGTTGCCTTAATCTGTGTGTCATTTCTAAAGTGGACAACTAAAAAGGGACGGAGGGAGTATCCTTTATACTAACGGACGTACACGTGTCATAATCTTATCCACTGATCAGACATTTATTAAATATCGGATGGACGGATAAGATTGTGCCACGTGTCCCTATCTAGTCTTTCGTTAGAGTGAAGGACATATATGCTCTAGTTTTTAGACGGCAGGGGCACCAATGTCCCAAAAGTATGACGGAGGGTATCTGCATACCATTTACGATAGTTCGGAGGTATATTTATCATTTTTCCCATTTATTTATAAAGCGAGAAATTGCGATGAATATTTTTATTTTATTGTGTGCGGAAATAGATCTAAACGATGTTATCTCTAAAATGTTATTGCTTAAATATGACATTATATTAGGAGGAAGGACATTAGACTTGTTTTCCCTGGTATATGATCGCCTTCAATGACAGGACTTCATAAACAAGTAGTTATATGCGACATTTGATTTTTCATTCTAATTCATGTGATAGAGTAATATTTTATTATAATATTTAACTTAGTATAAGTTTAATAAAGCTCGTTTTAAATTTTACGCGAATTGATCTCGAAATTGAATCTCAATACTAGTTATTATCCAAAGGTACATCAAATTGGTGTAATAATTAGGTTGTATTTTTATTCCTTGGATCTACGTTGGAGAGAAGAACATGTAGAATGATTTTTGTTTGTTGTTGGAAATTTCTAAATTCCAATGTGTAGTGTAATTTGTGATGAAATCAAGAAGTTTACACTTTACAGCTAGCTAGTAATTAACACAATAATTAATCCTCCAAGATATAATATATGGGGCTCCATTGATATATCCCACTATAGATGCATATGTCCCTTGCTCTAATTTCTCATGCAATTCTTCTTTTTGTTAAGTTACTTCATTCACGATCCCCGCCATTCCACCCACAAGTGAAATAACATGATTAATCTCGAGGGTTATAATGAGATGGATAATTTTTTTACATATTTAATCAAGGAAAAAGAGTATGATATACTTCTTAATTTTGTTATTTAGAGCTGAAATACCCCTCGTTATGAAAATGACTCATATATATCCCTATTGTTACACAAATAACTCACATATACCCTTGATTCGCTTCTACTTTTTTTATGCCAATGTTGGTGACTGGAGATAACTCTCTTCAATTATTCCTGGGATGGGAGGGAGTAGGTCTTGCTTCATATTTGTTAATTCATTTCTGGTTTACACGACTTCAGGCAGATAAAGCAGCTATAAAAGCCATGCTTGTCAATCGAGTAGGTGATTTTGGATTAGCTCCTGGGATTTTGGGTTGTTTTACTCTATTTCAAACAGTAGACTTTTCAAACATTTTTGCTCGTGTTAGTGCCCCCAGAAATTCTTGGATTTCTTGCAATATGAGATTGAATGCCATAACTCTTATTTGTATTTTACTTTTTATTGGTGCTGTTGGAAAATCTGCACAGATAGGATCGCATACTTGGTCAATAGTCGGAAATGAAACTAGTAAAGTAAGATGCCGAAACTCTTGCTTTCGTCTTGTCTTTACTCTTCCCCCCATCCTCCCATCGCCTGTCCGCTCAACTCTGATACCCGAATCTCCTTTTGTTTGAAGTTTATTGGACATGAATGAACCCGAACAGACGTACCCGCCGCTTCTGCTTTCTGCCATATGGGTTCAGTTTCATATTCTTATGAAATAAATAATAATTCCTTGGCATGTTAAAATAAAGGAAAAACTACGTAGTTACACAAACAATCCTACCATATTTAGTATTTCTCTGTATAGTTTGAAATAATTATATATTGTCTCACTAATGAATAATTTCATACCAAATTTCAAGTCAAGTACATTTAAATACATGAATTTTTACTATCAGATACACTGAAATAAGGAGAGAGGCGAGAGAAAGAAGGAGAGATGCGAGTGAGATAGTCTATGGATTCTAGATGCATGCAAAGTACACTAGATACATGTATCCGATATACCATATACATTTTGACATACAAATACATAAGGAGAGAGATGAACGAGAGATGACAGAGGCAAGCGATATATGATAGAGAGAGAGTCAGATACATGCAAATCCACTTGGATATAATGAGTCTGGAACAAATTACACCTAAATTTGAACTCATGTACCAGAGATGCATGTATCTAGATGCGGCAAATACATGTATCCAAAGTCCGAATTCTAATAAGATTCATAATATTGAAAACTCGCGTGAAGGAAAGTAATTTACTCGTAAACTAGTGAAATTTGTATTGTTTGCTCTAAAATAAATAAAGTGCCCCATATTTCCTGAAGTTCCAATATGGAAGAGCTGAAAGAAACACCATTAATGGGCCAAGCTCCGACTGTTAGTTTGGGTCAGTACACCCTAGCCCAGCAAGAACCTGAAACTCATGGTAAAATGAACCAAATGGGCCTATGGGCTGGGGAGTCCAATAATGGGCCCAACTCAATGATTCATATTGGGTCCGAGATCCAAGAAAATTATTTCTTCTGTCTCAATTTATATGACACGCTTTCCTTTTAATCAGTCTAAATAAAAATAACACATTTTCTTATTTAGCAAATACATAAATACATTACCGACATTTTACTTATGTTGAATCCTACTGACTTGACAATGTACTCTTTTTAAGGATAGTTTCAAAACAGTGCAGAATCTTTTCATATTTCTTAGACTCTGTGCTTAATCAACTACATCACAAAATTTGAGACAGACAAAGTATCTGATGGGGAAGGAGAACTAATAATAAAAGGGATAATTGACTGCACTTAGAGCCCGTTTGGATTGACTTAAAAAAAGTAACTTTTTAAAGTGCTGGAACTTATTTTTAAAATAAGTAGTTATGTGTTTGGATAAAAGTGTTGCAGTTGAAAAAAAAGTTGTTGATGTGTTTGGCAAATAAGTGCTGGTAAACACTTTTTTTTTTATCAAAATGTCTGAAATACCCTTTAAGTTGTTAACATGATAAAAAGTTGATTAATTTAAGGTTTTTATACTTAAAAAAAAATTAAAACAAAATTAATTTATGTTTTACATCCATAAGTAATAATATTTTTCTATCATTCACATATTTCTTTACCACCTTATAAGAGGAATATCAATTCATATTTCATAAATAATAATAATAATAATAATAATAATAATAATGTAATAATAATAAAATAATAATAATAATAGTAATAATAATAAAATAATAAAATAATAATAAAATAATAATAGTAATAGTAATAGTAATAGTAATAATAATAATATAATAATAATAATAAAATAATAATAATAATAATAATAGTAATAATAATAATAATAATAATAATAATAGTAATAGTAATAGTAATAATAATAATAATTATAATAATAATAATAATAATAATAATAATAATAATTCAATATGGGCAATTTGGAAATTGTATAAAAGAATTAAGGGCAAAAAGGTAATATACTTGGTCAACATAAAAGGACTTTTAAGTTAAAAAAAAAAAAAAAAGCTCCCCTCCCCTAGCTTTTAGCTTTTGGCTTAAAATAAGTCATTTTTGACTTAAAATAAGTCACTTTGATAATTGCCAAACACTCTAATAAGTCAAAAACTGGCTTTTAAGCCAGTTTGACCAGCTTAAAAGCCCATCCAAACAGGCTCTTACAAAAGCTTTTAGAACCTTTCATTGGATACAATAGTCTGTAAAAATATTATGAGCTATTTTATTTGAAGATCGTTATTTATTTTTTAAAATTTTTATACGTTTATCACATCAAAATAATTTCATATAAATGATGTGTGAATTCGTATGATTGACATTCCATATTGATAGTGTCACTCCACCCTCTAACCAGGGGCGGCTCAAACCCGTTGGTGGCCTAAGGCCAAAATCAAACTAGAGGCCTTAAAAAAAAAATATAAATGTTTTTATTTTAAATCTATTTTTCTAGCTTTTTGAGATGCAAAGTTGTTAATAATTTTTGTGTAGTCAATCTCTTCTAATAATTCTTTTTCAATCGATAATATAGCCAAACCACTTAATCTTTCTTGAGACATTATCGATCTTAAATAATATTTTATTATTTTTAATTTTGAAAAACTTCTTTCGGCTGAGGCGACTGTTACGGGAATTGTTAACACTATTCTATAAGCAATGTAAGCATTTGGAAAAGAATCAAGTCTTTTTATTTGATTGAGTATATCAATTAGAGTATTGTCTTCTACTTTTATGATTTCCCTTAACACTTTTAATTCAGAAAATAAGTCTAAACCGTCAATATCGGAGTGAGTATTATGTTTTAAGGAACATTCAAGTTTAAGACAATATTTTTTCAAATTCTCATCATCTAATGATCTCAATTTTTTCCCACTAAATAGAAAACCAAAAATATTTTCATATACTTCAAATTGTTCAAATCTATTTTGAAGTGAAAAGATGGCTTGGTCTACTATGTATAAGAAGTAACCAACTCTAAATGATTCTTCAAGAGATCTTGTGATTTCATTATCAACATTCTCATCAAATTGTTTTTTTCTATAAATACACGTTTCTTACGAAATACAGGTTCTATATTCATCTCTAATGCAATTTCCTTAGCCGAAATCATAGTACTTGTAAATCCTTCTTCTCTATATGTTTTAAAAAAAGAAATTAAACCTCTTAATTGATCTATAGCGACATCAAAATCTAACAAATATTTTAAAACACTATTTACAATATCAAATAAAAAATATAATAAACATAAGACACAAAACAAAAATAATATTAGAAATTAGAATGATATTACCGAATCAAAAGCTATGAAGACTTGATTTCCAAAAATGAATCGGGCTGCTGCAATATAGTTTTCTCCAAATTTAAAATATAAACTATCAATAGAACGAGTAAATTTTTAAGCTTTGAATAAGAGAGAAATGTAAGATTAGAAAAAAGAAAGTGAGAAGAAATAGAAGGGAGGAGGATAGAATATATAAAAATAAAATTAGAAAAAAAATAAGGTAAAAAAAAGAAGATAACTTGTACATTAAAAGAAAAAATACACAACTTTTTATTGAAAAGTCAAAAAGTCATAGTCATTCCTTCCTAATTAACTAAAAAATGGGGCCTTTGCATTTATTGTCTTAGTTCTAATATTATTTTTTTAAATTTAATCTTACCTAATTAACTAAAAAATGGGGGCCTAAGGCAAAAGACTTTTTTTTAAGTCTTACCAGCCGCCCCTGCGGCTCTAACAAGTCCCATTTATACCACTACTTCCGTAGCCCTTAACCTCACCACCTCACACCCTACTTTTTTTAAATATTTATCTAGATTTTATATAAAAATACTTTTAAAATATTATTTTTTATTTACAGATCAAACAAAAAAATATATATTTAGTTACTTATTTTTTTTATAAAATATTTTTTATCCGCACCGAACACACCCTTAGATTCCTTTTATATTCGCAACACTTAGATGTCATTACAAACAAACAATTTATTCCTACCAAAATTATGAAAATATTCCTTAATGAAATACTTTGTCTCTTGTACCTTATATTTTGGCTTTTATCAATATTGTCCTCGTCTATTTCAATGCTGACATAGGTATATACTTTTTAAATCCCTTTTTTTTCATTACTCATTACTTGAAAATTAAAATACAATTTTTAATGATGGAGAAATTTATATTTATTTATTAAGGCCAAGTCAACTATTAATGCTGATTTTATCAACCAAAAAAAAAAGGTCAACTACTAATGCCGGCAGAATTTAGGAGGAATTGAATCTTTTTTAGTTATTAACGATACAAATTACAAACTTAATACAATACATGATTAATTATGATATTTGTTAGATATTTACTTGCCAACAATATTATGGTTAACAATCCATTTAGTTTGTGATATTTCATTTAATTAAAGACTAAATCTACTTAGATTAATATCTTAAGAACTAAAACTAAGATTTTTTCGATATTTTAAATACGGCATAATACATAAACATGACCCTTAACTTGATGTCGGCTGTCAACTATGACCTTTAACTTTGAGTATGCACAAGTAGACACTTAAACTTGTATAAAATTGAACAAATGGTTACATTCGCCCTACATGTCACCATACACGACAATTTTGTGTCCTACATAGCATCTTACATGTATTATACCATGTAGGACACGTGTGTCTACTTGTTCAAATTTATACAAGTTTAAGTGTCTACTTGTGCACACTCAAAGTTGGAGGACATAGTTGTCCACCGAAACCAAGTTAAGTGTCATGTTTATGTATTATGCCTTTAAAATACTAAGAGAGCAAAATCCCCCAAAACTTAGCTAAGAAAAGGTTAAGGAAACAACTGGTTACTTTTGAAAAAGACATAATCCGTCAACTCACGTGCATAGTTTATTTAGTTTGTCACCTTATTTTTACGTGATTTTCAATGATATTTTTCTTATCAAATCTCAACGGTTAAACCTATAACAAAATCACTTACTATCAATAACGGCTAAACCGTTACTCGATAAATTAATATCTTAATGGTTCTATAATGATTTAACATGTCTACAATCTGATTATCAATAAGTCAAACTGATATACTTTAAAGCCGAACTGAACAGACTGGTACACAACCTAGACCTCCGTAAGATTTTGTTTTAATACATTGAACCTATAAATATGTTTGTTGCTGCCTGCCAACTACTACTCAGGGGCGGTTGGTAAGACTTAAAAAAAAGTCTTTTGCCTTAGGCCCCCAATTTTAGGGGGCCCCATTTTTTAGTTAATTAGGTAAGATTAAATTTAAAAAAATAATATTAGAACTAAGACAATAAATGCAAATGCCCCATTTTTTAGTTAATTAGGAAGGAATGACTATGACTTTTTGACTTTTCAATAAAAAGTTGTGTATTTTTTTTTTTAATGTACAAGTTATCTTCTTTTTTTTTACCTTATTTTTTTTCTAATTTTATTTTTATATATTTTATCCTCCTCCCTTCTATTTCTTCTCACTTTCTTTTTTCTAATCTTACATTTCTCTCTTATTCAAAGCTTAAAAATTTACTCGTTCTATTGATAGTTTATATTTTAAATTTGGAGAAAACTATATTGCAGCAGCCCGATTCATTTTTGGAAATCAAGTCTTCATAGCTTTTGATTCGGTAATATCATTCTAATTTCTAATATTATTTTTGTTTTGTGTCTTATGTTTATTATATTTTTTATTTGATATTGTAAATAGTGTTTTAAAATATTTGTTAGATTTTGATGTCGCTATAGATCAATTAAGAGGTTTAATTTCTTTTTTTAAAACATATAGAGAAGAAGGATTTACAAGTACTATGATTTCGGCTAAGGAAATTGCATTAGAGATGAATATAGAACCTGTATTTCGTAAGAAACGTGTAATTTATAGAAAAAAACAATTTGATGAGAATGTTGATAATGAAATCACAAGATCTCTTGAAGAATCATTTAGAGTTGGTTACTTCTTATACATAGTAGACCAAGCCATCTTTTCACTTCAAAATAGATTTGAACAATTTGAAGTATATGAAAATATTTTTGGTTTTCTATTTAGTGGGAAAAAATTGAGATCATTAGATGATAGAATTTGAAAAAATATTGTCTTAAACTTGAATGTTCCTTAAAACATAATACTCACTCTGATATTGACGGTTTAGACTTATTTTCTGAATTAAAAGTGTTAAGGGAAATCATAAAAGTAGAAGACAATACTCTAATTGAGATACTCAATCAAATAAAAAGACTTGATTCTTTTCCAAATGCTTACATTGCTTATAGAATAGTGTTAACAATTCCCGTAACAGTCGCCTCAGTCGAAAAGAAATTTTTCAAAATTAAAAATAATAAAATATTATTTAAGATCGATAATGTCTCAAGAAAGATTAAGTGGTTTGGCTATATTATCGATTGAAAAAGAATTATTAGAAGAGATTGACTACACAAAAATTATTAACAACTTTGCATCTCAAAAAGCTAGAAAAATAGATTTAAAATAAAAACATTTATATATATTTTTTTAAGGCCTCTAGTTTGATTTTGGCCTTAGGCCACCAACGGGTTTGAGCCGCCCCTACTACTGCTTACTTACTCTATTTAAAGAGTAGCATGTGCAATCACTATACTCAATTCAATTCATGGAGTGGATTTGGGGATATATCTTTTGTTCTATTACTACTGTGTTGTTCCTAATCCTCCATTTCCGCCGGCGAACGTTATTAATCAACGATCGCCGGCAGCTGCCTCCCGGGCCACGAGGGTGGCCCGTGTTCGGCAGCATGTTCGAGCTCGGAAACGAGCCACACAAAACACTAATGGATCTAAAACAGAAGTACGGTCCAGTAGTTTGGCTAAAGCTCGGTTCTATTAATACTATGGTGATTCTCTCCGCGAAAGCCGCAACAGAGTTCTTCAGGAACCACGACATGGCTTTCGCGGAGAGATCAGTAACCGAGGTGATGAAATCACACGGTTATAATAAAGGATCAATAGCTTTAGCTCCTTACGGTACTTACTGGCGGATCATGAAACGAATCATGACCGTTCAAATGTTAGTTAACAAACGCATCACTGAAACAGTGGAAGTTCGTCGGAAATGTATCGATGATTTAATCGAATGGATAGAAAACAGAGAACTCAACTCCTCTGATGGAATTCACGTGGCGAAATTTGTGTTTCTAGCCTCGTTTAACATGCTGGGGAAATTGTTGCTATCGCGCGAATTAGTTGACCCAAAATCTGAGAAGGGGACTGAATTTTTCACGGCGATGGTGGGGTTAATGGAATGTTCTGGACACCAGAACATTGTGGATGTGTTTCCATGGTTGAGATGGCTTGATCCTCAAGGTTTGAGGAGGAAGATGGATCGCGGACTTGGAAAGACGATTGAAATTGTATCGGGTTTTTTGAAGGAGAGGTTCGAAGAAAAGGAAAGGACCGGAGAGAAGAAGAAGGATTTTTTGGAAGTTCTACTGGAATATGAAGGCAAAGGGAAAGATGAACCAGAGAAGATATCAGATCAAGAACTCATCTTGATAATTTTGGTAATTTTGCATTTTACATAACAAACATTATCATATATATTTTTTTGTCTTAATTTAGTAAATAAACTAATTGAGTGAGGTCATTAGGTGATCCGATGATCGTCTCTTAACGATCAGAATAAGGTAAAGTTTGAAAACAAGTTATGTACTCAAATCATTTCTCAAATCAATCTAGTTTGGTAGACACGGGGAGGCAGAGTGTTACTTATGGATTTAGATAAATCAGTAGCTTTTGCTTAGATCCTGTATTAAACTAAGATGAGCTATGAGTTTGGTGATAGTTCAAATCCCATAAACTTCGTATTCCGACTGATTTTTCTACCCGTCAAACCTACCGTTCAAGCTAATTAGGCTCTAAAGTCTGCCTGTGTGAATTAAGTTTTATAGACTTTAGGATAAAGAATTTTAATGTGCAATATAATTCGCTATAACAAATTATTACTTGATTTTTTTCGATTAGGTTATTGAATTTGTTGTGAAGAGTTATTTCTTCTTATAAGTCAACTTAATTATATAAAAAAACGATATACATTATGAATCGGTTGAATGCAGGAAATATTCTTAGCTGGTTCGGAGACTACGAGCAGTAGCATAGAATGGGCGATGACAGAGCTACTATGTAATCCAGAGGCAATGGACAAGGTTAAATCCGAGCTATCCGAGGTTCTTGGAGATACCAAGAAATTCGAAGAAGCTGACATCGATAATCTCAAGTATTTGCAAGCTGTTGTAAAAGAAACGTTAAGATTACATCCTCCAATTCCATTTCTAGTCCCAAGAAAGGCAATTCAAGATACTGAATTCATGGGGTATCATATCCCTAAAGGCACACAAGTTTTCGTGAACACTTGGGCAATTGGAAGAGATCCCGAGTGTTGGAAGGACCCTTTGGATTTCAAGCCAGAAAGGTTCTTGGATTCGAATATTGAATACAGGGGCCAGAATTTTGAGTTTATTCCGTTTGGTGCTGGGAGAAGGATTTGTGCTGGAATTCCGTTGGCTCATCGGATGTTGCATTTGGTACTCGGATCGTTGTTGCGTGAATTCGATTGGGAGATTGATGTTTCTGTTCTTGATGAGGCTTTGGATACACAGGATAGAATGGGAGTAACTGTTAGAAAATTAAAGCCATTGAAAGCAATTCCAAAGAGAAAAAACAAAACTCTATAATTAACGAAAGGCTCGTGGGCGTTTGGACATAAGAATTGTGGAATTTAGAAAGCAGTAGTATTTGTTTTCAAGTTGAAAATTAGAGAAGTTATGTTTGGACGTGAATACGAATTAAAGTTGTTTTTGAATTTTTGTAAACTACCTTCATATTTTTTCCTGTTTTAGGAGTCGTCTCGTTTAGTTTTTTGTTTTTGGAAATTAAACAGATGGTCTTAAAATATCAATGTAGTGAGAATTCATATAGTCGGCATCAACTGGTCTAAATGAGACCTCATGGAAGAAAGGGGTGGGGATATCAAATAAGTGTAAGAACGAGAGTTTACTTGACTATTCGTCCAAAAGAAAATTAAGTAAATTCGGATTATTGGCATTTGTAAGTGTTGGGCTGAACCAACTTAAAAATATTCTTAACAAGGTGTGATATTGCTTGTTTTGGGCCAAACCTGCACGGTTATCTCAAAAGGCCTCACACCATTAAGAAATTTCTACACCTAGGCTCTCAATATATTCAACTGTTAAAGTGGGACTGGACTTTGTTCGTACATCGAAAAAAATTTCCCTTTCGACCTAAGTTTCACGTGGCCCATCACCATGATCCACGAGTCTCCCACTTAAACCTTAGTTCCATGTGGCCTGTTACCATGATCCACATGATAATCTCCGAGATTCACTGTGTTACCCACATCGTTAAAGTGTTTTTGAAAACCGAAGCGCGCAACTAGCTTCTTCCTGTGTGCACGCACATATCCAAGCTTGAAAGCATAAGCAAATCGAGCCTAGCACCCCATCACTCTGCCATCCCCATACTCATCCTGCCGAAGCTGGATTTTGATACCAATTTTCAAGCTGAACCAGCCCATAGATACTCTTAACAAGGTGTGATATTGTCCATTTTGGGCCAAACCCACACGACATTTCCCAAAAGGTCTCACAACATTAAGATATTTAACACCTTATATGTAAGCTCCCAGTTTGTTCAACTATTAATGTGAAATTTTGTTCGCAAACTCAACAGTTAAGATATCCATAAAGAAGAATAAGGAACTATAAGTTCTAGCAAACAAAATTCTAAAGACAGCACACAAATATGCCCTTAACTTGACCTATTTCGCATTTACCCCCTCCAACTTTGGATGTGCACAACTAGACATTAAACTTGTATAAAGTTAAACAAATAGACACACGCGTCCTATGTGGCATCCTACATGGTGTCCTATGCGTATTATGCCACATATAACTCATGTGTCTACTTGTTTAACTTTATACATGTTTAAGTGTCTACTTGAGCACATCCAAAGTTGAAGGGCATAAATGTAAAATAAGACCAAGTTAAATGGTATATTTATGCATTATGCCAATTCTAAACAATTACTGACTTTCCAAGAATTCATAGGATTTTCCTTCCTTGTAATACTGATTAGATTAATACATGAATATGCCCTTTAACTTGGCCTCATTTCGCAGTCATGCCCTCCAACTTTGGGTGTGCCCAAGTAAAGAGTTAAGCTCGTATAAAGTTGTACAAATAGACACACACGTCCTACGTGGCATCCTACATGACAATTTGTCCTATGTGGTGTCCTACGTGTATTATGCCACATAGGACTCATGTACCTTTTTGTTCAACTTTATACAAGTTTAAGGGCCTACTCTAATCTTATGCATACCCAAAGTTGGAGGGCATGAATGTGAAATGATGCCGAGTTAAAAGACACGTTTATGTATTATGTCTTCTTAATTTCAGTCAACTTACTAATTATGGATTACCATCAGAATAATTATTTTTTTCAAATCAAGTTCTTGTTTCAGTTTGACTAAGTTAATATGAATAATTTGGCAGAAAGTTGAATTACTGACCATAATAAATTACATACGATCTAGTCAAGATTATATACATCTATTATAAATTAATTATATGTTAATTTAACTGCATTATATATGTTCATTTTGCTAAATGTGATAGTCACCTAAAAAAACATGGATCTGAAATTCATTTCTACTTTTCTCTGCTTTGTCCTACTTCATTCATCAAAAACATTTGGTGACCATTTCACTAATCAAAGTGATTTAGAAACTTATATAGTACATCTTGAATTTCCTGATCAACTTTTCTCAAATTCCAAAGATTTACTTCTCTGGCATCAATCATTTTTGCCTACAAATTCGAATAACTCATCACGCATTCTATATTCCTATCGTCATGTGTTCAATGGTTTTGCTGCTACGTTGTCATCAGATGAAGTGAGAGAAATGGAAAAGAAGCCCGGTTTTGTGTCAGCGCGCCCCCAAAGAATATTTCAGTTGCACACCACACACACACCAAGTTTCCTTGGCTTGCACCAGAATGTTGGTTTGTGGAATGCATCAAATTCAGGTAAAGGTGTGCTTATTGGTATATTAGATACTGGAATTGATCCTCAACATCCTTCATTTAATGATAATGGAATGCCTAATCTACCACTTAAATGGAAAGGCAAATGTGAATTCAATGTTACAACTTATTGTAACAAGAAGCTTATTGGAGCAAGAAATTATGTGCAACCGGATAGGTTTCCGTTGGACTTAGCTGGACATGGGACACATACTTCAAGCACAGCCGGGGGGAACTTTGTGGATGATGCCAATTTTTTTTGGTAATGCTAATGGCACGGCTGTTGGCATTGCTCCCCGAGCCCATGTGGCCATGTACAAAGTCTGTTTTGCAATTTTTTGTCTAGAATACAAGATTTTAGCTGGTCTTGATGCTGCAATTGAAGACGGTGTGGATGTGATTTCCCTTTCACTTGGATTCGGACACTCTCGGTCACCTTTATATAATGATACTATAGCTATTGGCGCATATAGCGCGATGGAGAAGGGGATTTTTGTAAGTTGCTCTGCAGGAAATGATGGACCGGGTAGTGGTACTGTGCAAAACGGGGCCCCGTGGATTCTCACAGTTGGTGCTAGCACAACAGATAGAAAGATAAGGGCGGTTGCAGTTTTGGGTAACGGAGCTGAGTATGAAGGCGAATCAGCTTTCCAACCAACGAATTTTTCGCGAAAATTATTACCACTTGTGAATGGTAAGTACTGTGATTTGTTGCATTTAATCGATGTCAAGGGTAAAATAGTGTTGTGTGATACAAAACGTGGCTTGTATAGAGAACAAATAGCAAGAACAGTGAAAAATGCTGGTGGTGCTGGCATGATTCTCATGAATAATAAGGAAGGTGGCTCTACAACATTGGCAGTATATGATGTCTTTTCCATGACACAGGTTAGTTACAAGGATGGACAAGAGATCATAAACTATATGAAATCAACATCAACACCAGTTGCAACAATATCATACAAGGGAACAAAGATTGGAGACAAGCACGCGCCAACGGTTGGTTACTTTTCTTCTAGGGGACCATGTCTGCAGAGTCAGGGCATACTAAAGCCGGACATTATTGGCCCTGGAGTGAATGTCCTTGCAGCTTGGCCAACCCCTATAGAGGGTGAGACAACATCTGCATCGGCATCTTCATCATCGACGTTTAACATCCTTTCTGGAACGTCGATGTCTTGCCCTCACCTTGCAGGAGTTGCAGCATTGTTAAAGAGTGCACATCCAGATTGGTCTCCAGCTGCAATTAAATCCGCAATTATGACCACAGCTGATGTCGTTAACCTTGGAAACGATCCAATTCAGGACGAGACACTAGAACGTGCTGATCTACTTGCAGTCGGATCAGGGCATGTGAATCCATCAAGAGCAAATGATCCAGGACTCATTTATGACATCCAGCCCGAAGATTACATCCCATACTTATGTGGCTTGAACTATACCGATGATCAAGTCAGTGTCATTGTGAAAAAGAAGGTACATTGTACATCAAGCATACCTCAATCAGAGTTGAACTACCCATCATTTTCAATTCCCAAGGAATCAAGTGCTCAAACTTATACAAGGACTGTGACTAACGTCGGAGAAGCAATTTCAGCTTACACAGTTAAAGTATCTGGGCTCAAAGGTGTCGAGGTGACTGTTAATCCTAAAATCTTGAAATTTACTGTGTTGAATCAGAAGGCATCGTATAATGTAACAGTTAAGACATTAGATCTTACAGGTCATTCCCAAGGGTACATAGTTTGGTCTTCTGATAGGTATTCTGTTAGAAGTTCAATACATGTATTTCCCCATATAAGTGTGATTTAATTGATTGGATTTGTTATATGAGATAACTTCTTCACGGAGTATTGTTTAGACAAATTTCCATGTTTTCTTATCTGGTTTATTTATTTTCTAAAAATTCAACATGAACAAGTTTTACAATAGCATTAGACTGTAGATCAAGTAATCTATATGCTTTCTAGTGTTGTGCATATCCTATAAATATACTTTTTATTCCTCTAGGACCCAACTTTGTTCTTGGATGGTCAGGAACTCTATAGAAAGATATACACCCAACACTTTAAAATAAGAAATATTTGGTGGTGAAACATTCATACTTTTTGAAGGTACTCTATGAAAGATTAAGAAGATGGCGCTGAATTATCAATTTGTATTCCCATATTGTTTCAGTATTTATACAAGAAAGCAAGAGATAGCCTACCAAAAATAGAAGATGCTAATTGCAATGAAATTCTTATCAACTTAATTACAAGAAGATTATAATCAAGCTATATCAATCACTTGATAATAAGATGCTTTCCTTATATGCCCCCTCAAGATGGCGATCGATCAGAAACGCCAATCTTGCACCGAAGATCTGCAAATAGAGAGCTAGGGAGAGCTTTTGTGAGTAAATCCACAAGTTGATGTTTTCCAGAAATATGAGAAACTTGAATCTGTCCATTTTGAACCATTGTGCAAACAAAATGATAATCAACCTCGAGATGCTTCATCCGCGAATGAAAGACTGGATTAGCAGCGAGATATGTGGCACATAAATTATCACAGTAGACAATTGGCTGCCTTGGCAAAGATACAGCAATCTCACGAAGTAAGTTCTGAATCCATTGAATTTCAGCAATAGCATAGGCAACCAGACGGTATTCCACTTCAGTTGATGATCTAGCTACACTCCTTTGTTTCTTTGAGCTCCAGGAGACCAGATTTTTACCAAGATAGATAAGAAATGCACTGGTGGAAGCGCAATCATCCTTATTTCGCATCTGAGAAGGCATGAAGATCAAGTGGAGACTTACGATGCAAGAAGAGACCATAGTTCACCGTTCCAACTAAGTAGCGAACCACACATTTGACTGCAGACCAATGATTTTCAGTTGGACAATGGGAAAATTGTGCTAGCTTGTTTACCACAAAGGCTATATTCCCACACTCATCCTTAACAAAAAAAAAATACTCTTAACAACTAACAAGGTGTGATATTATCAAAAGGTCTCACAACATTAAATGTTTCAACACCTTATATGTAGGCTCCCAATCTGTTCAGCTATTAATGTGAAATTTTGTTCGCACACCCAACAATTAAGATATCCATAAAGAACATTAAGGAACTGTAAGTTCAAGCAAACAAAATGCTAAACTATTACTGACTTTCAAAGAATTCATAGGATTTTCCGTAACAACTCCAATTTCACAATAGAAACAAGCATTCAAATATTATAATCACTAAACTCGAAGTTACAACAAGAAAATGGAGCTAACAAAGAATACTATTGTAGAAGATAACTAGAAGGGAGATGAGAAGCATAGACTCAAAGAAACGAGATGAGAGGACTAGACATTTCTCTCAACAATATGCATAAACCTCTTTTTCTCATCCGTCATCCTTTTAGCTAGTTGTTAATTGGGCCTGAGTCCTAAATCAGCCTTTGCAAAGGCCTTCCAGTTTTGTTGCTTCTTCTCAGCCCAATAACTAGTTGTGTGATGTCCGTATAGGTATTGACATTGGGCCGAGGCTGGTTCATAACATTTTCCTTCCTAGTAATACTGATTAGATTATTCTTATTTTCAGTCAACTTAATAATTATGGATTACCATCAGAATAATTAATTTTTTCAAATCAAGTCTTTGTTTTAGTTTGAATAAGTTAATATGGATAATTTGGCAGAAAGTTGAATTACTGACCTTAATAAATTATATACGATCTAATCAAGATTATATACATCTATTATAAATTATGTGCTAATTGAACTGCATTATATATGCTCATCTTGCTAATGTGATAGTCATCTTAAAAAACATGGATCTAAAATTCATTTCTACTTTTCTCTGCTTTGCCCTGCTTCATTCATCAAAAACATTAGGTGATAATTTCACTAATCAAAGTGATTTAGAAACCTATATAATACATCTTGAATTTCATGATCAAGTTCTCTCTAGTTCAAAAGATTTACATCTCTGGCATCAATCATTTTTGCCTACAAATTCGAATCACTCATCGCGCATTCTATATTCTTATCATCATGTGTTCAATGGTTTTGCTGCTATATTGTCATCAGATGAAGTGAAAGAAATGGAAAAGAAGCCCGGTTTTGTGACAGCACGTCCCCAACGAATATTTCAGATGCACACCACACACAGTCCAAGTTTCCTTGGCTTGCACCAGAATGTTGGTTTGTGGAATGCATCAAATTCAGGTAAAGGTGTGATTATTGGTTTATTAGATTCTGGAATTGATCCTCAACATCCTTCATTTAATGATAATGGAATGCTTAATCCACCACTTAAATGGAAAGGCAAATGTGAGTTCAATGTTACAACTTATTGTAACAAGAAGCTTATTGGAGCAAGAAATTTTGCGGATGGGGCTACGTCCCCTTCGGACGAAGCTGGACACGGGACACATACTTCAAGCACAGCTGCGGGGAACTTTGTGGATGGTGCCAGTATTTTTGGTAATGCTAATGGCACGGCTGTTGGGATTGCACCCCGAGCCCATGTGGCCATGTACAAAGTCTGTTATGGATATACTTGTGAAGAATACAGGATGATAGCTGGTTTTGATGCTGCAATTGGAGATGATGTGGATGTGATTTCCGTTTCAATTGGATTCGAACACTATCGGCCACCTTTATATGATGATACTATAGCTATTGGTGCGTATAGAGCAATGGAGAAGGGGATTTTTGTAAGTTGCTCTGCAGGAAATAGTGGACCGGGTAGTGGTACTGTGGCAAACGGGGCCCCGTGGATTCTCACAGTTGGTGCTAGCACAACAGATAGAAAGATAAGTGCGGTTGCAGTTTTGGGTAACGGAGCTGAGTATGAAGGCGAATCAGCCTTTCAACCAACAAATTTTTCGCGAAAATTGTTACCACTTGTGAATGGTGAGGATTGTGAATCGTTGTTTTCAAGTCTCAAGGGTAAAATAGTGTTGTGTGATACAAGTGGTTACACGTCTAGAAATGAAAAAGGAGGAAATGTGAAAAAAGTCGATGGTGCTGGCATGATTCTCATGAACGAAAAGTATCGCGGCTCTACAACATTCTCAGAATATGATGCCGTTCCCACGACACAGGTTAGCTACAAGGATGGACAAAAGATCATACACTACATGAAATCAACATCAACACCAGTTGCAATGATAACATTCAAGGGAACGAAGATTGGAGACAAGCATGCGCCAACGGTTGCTTACTTTTCTTCTAGGGGACCATTTGTGAAGAGTCAGGGCATACTAAAGCCGGATATTATTGGCCCTGGAGTGAATATCCTTGCAGCTTGGCCAACCCCTATAGAGGGTGAGACAATATCTGCATCTTCATCTTCATCATCGACGTTTAACATCCTTTCTGGAACGTCGATGTCTTGCCCTCACCTTGCAGGAGTTGCAGCATTGTTAAAGAGTGCACATCCAGATTGGTCTCCAGCTGCAATTAAATCTGCAATCATGACCACAGCTGACCTTGTTAACCTTGGAAAAAATCTAATTCAGGACGAGACACTTGAACCTGCTGATCTACTTACAATCGGATCAGGGCACGTAAATCCATCAAGAGCAAATGATCCAGGACTCATTTATGACATCCAGCCCGAAGATTACATCCCATACTTATGTGGCTTGAACTATACAGATGATCAAGTCAGTTCCATTGTGAATAAGAAGATACATTGTAAATCAAGAATACCTCAATCAGAGTTGAACTATCCGTCATTTTCTATTCCTAAGAAATCAAGTGCTCAAACTTATACAAGGACTGTGACTAACGTTGGAGAAGCAATTTCAGCTTACAAAGTTAAAGTATTTGGGCTCAAAGGTGTCGAGGTGACTGTTAATCCTATAATCTTGAAATTTACTGCATTGAATCAGAAGGTGTCGTTTAATGTAACAGTTAAGTCATTAGATCTTACAGGGCATTCTCAAGGATACATAGTTTGGTCTTTTGATAGGTATTCTGTTAGAAGTCCAATAGATGTATTTCCTCATATCAGTGTGATTTAATTGATTGGATTTGTTATAAGAGATGACTTCTTCATGGAGTATTATTTAGACAAACTCCTATGTAAAGAGGTTTGTTATGTGAAAAAAATTGTCATTAAAAATGAAAAAGGTATAATGGATAAGTAACAAGTAATGAAAGAACCATCATTATCAATACCATCATCATTGTTTTTTTTAAAACAAATATTCTCTATCTGATTCCTAATACTCGCATGAAGACACCGACTAATTCAAATTGACATTGTGTAAGATCCCTGAGGCCCTTACATTTCTAAAAATCAATTACACAGTTTCATGACAACACTGATGAGTACGGGAGCAAAAATCACCGGAGATGATCCCAACCAGATGGTGTATAAAAGAAGTTGAATGAGTTTGAATAAATTTTGACTTTAGGTCTCCAAATCTTTTTTTTTTGGTAATAATGTGAAATATTACCATACCAATGCAAATATTTACAACCTAAAGAGCCCCGTGTTTTCAGCCACCTTCTAGGAAGGGTACCTCGAATCACTAGATCTTAGGAAAACAACCATCTAGTTACATATTTTTGAAATCAAACTCTGACATCTATTTGCTCCATTTGTGTATTTCAACATGTAAATTCATTGACATATTTCCCTCTGTATTTGTGTGATGACGAACTCAGGCTGTACGCTTGTTTGTTGAATTTTTTTTCTATTCCTTCACTTCCATGTGTAGTATATCATTGTCCTCGGACTGATGCTACTATGACAACTATCTCCTTTTGGAACTGTTTCCATCTTCTTCTCTTGATCCATTGGAGTGTGTTACAGACTCCTGTGTACTGTATTGTTATCCCAAATCAACTACGTATCTGACTTTCCATACCCAGCCACACTCTGCAAAAAGATGCAATGTGTCTCTTCTTATATTAAAAAAATTATCTCATTACACTTCTTCAAGTCTTCACCGCTAACGGCTAGTGCAACGCCTTGCATTATGAGTTTATCTGTTGACAGCTTTGGTCCCCCAGATCTTCCGCCCAACCCAATGCGGAAACCACTCTTGCTCCAGTTTAAATTAACTTACCAAATCTGCCATGACACTACTATGAGTGGGATGCACTATGTCGAATAGTACAACCTATTGGCACTCCATTATTCATGGATAAGGCTACTGCCTTAAAAACCAGACCGACTACGGCGAAGTTGAGAGTGGAGATAGACCTGGCAAGGCCCCTCTTGTATGAGGTTTATGTGGAAATCAGAAACAACCAAGGTCAACTGGAAAAAAATATCCAAAAGATTGAATATGAGACTATACCGTGTTTTGCTCCCATTGCAATGTGCAGGGCCACTCCACAAGCAGTTGTTGGACACGAAATCCTCTGATTAATATTGGAACCCAAGAGGAAAGGAGATGTGTGTTGACACCCAATTTTGACCCTCCCCGATAATAATTAATTCACGAGCTTCTTAATTCCCAAACGATTTAGAATAATTAGTTTTATAAAATTCAAATAATTTTCAAGTCATTTTAAGTAGTTTTGTCATTTTTATAATTTTAAATAATAAATATGATATTTTATATAATTATGTGTCTAATTAGTATATTTTATGAATATTCGAAAATTGTCTCTAAAGGATTTTAGTTTCATTTAAATATTTGGTTATTTAGTTTAAATTAATTAATAGCTTATATTTTGAGTTAATTAGTTTATAATTCAGTTAATTATTATATAATGATGTGTCGAATTAGTATATTTTATGAATGTTCAAAAATAGTCGCAAAAAGATTTTTGTTTAAATCAAATATTTGGTTAATTAGTTTAGTTACATAATATTTTATATTTTAAATTATTTGATTTATAATTAAGTCAATTATTTTATTTTGTTGAAATTAAGAAGCTTATTGATTAATCTATATTAATTCATCTTGCTTAATTACTAGTCGAACTTATCCTAATTAACTAAGTTTGACTACATTTGGCTTAAATTTAGATTCATATCGCCAAAGTTTAAATTCAATTCTAGCTTAATCAATTTTTAAAGGACCAAATTTTGGTCCTTTTCTCAAATTTGATCAAAATCATGGCCCAACATTCCATGTCCAGCAAATATACACGTACAGCAGCCCACAACCGACCCATTCCAGCAAAAAACAACCAGCATACATACAACAGCCCATATCCAACAATATAATACCAAAATAAACAACAACACAATACCAAAACCGACCCCTACACTGTTCTTCTTCTCCAGCAGGTTCAGCAAGCCCAGACGCAAACGAGCAGCTGCAAAACCCGGCCAGAATCGATCAAAAACAGTGCAGTCCAGTAGCGACACAGCCCAGAATCGCGAGGCCCAATCGCTGTGTCGTCTTCCTCCCGTCCCTTTCCAATCTGTACCTGCAACAGAGTAGTGAAGCACGCGTTTCCGTCCTCTTGGCTCGAGATCGAGCCACGTAGCATAGCAAGGACGAGGAATGTAAATCAACCGTCGATTCGCCCTTTCCTCTTTCGGAATTGGGTGAATTGCAAGAAAAAGGTTGTTTGTCCTAAATGGTGAAAGGATTTTGGGGAATTTAAATTTTAAATTGTTCCTTGTTGCTGAAGAGGTTTTTCAGCCTCTTCCCTCCCAAACTCGAAACCCTAGTGATTCCCTTCTATATATATAGTTGCTTATTCACTTTGAAAGTGGATTTTTTTTTTTGGGAGAGTTGGAAAAATTTTCAGAGCAAACACAAAGGAGAGCTTTGAGCAAAATACTTTAATACACTCTAAATACGTTTCATAAGCAAAAGAGATAATAGTTTTCGGTTCTGTGTTTAAGTTTCTGCCCGGATTTTTATTTGGTCATTTGTGTCTGAGTTCTTGCGGTGAAGGTCGTTGCCCCTGCCCGTTTGTTTCAGCTCGCTGCACACAAGAAGGTAAACTCCATTTTATTTTTATTTCCAACTCTTTAGTCGATGCACTATTGCGATGACAGTGGTGGTTGTTTGTTAATTTGTCTTTCTTCTCCCTTTCTCGGCTTTTGTTGTTGCTCGGATGAGTCTTAGAATTCCTCTTTTGAGTTAGCTATCATGTTAAGGGTTTATTTTGTCCTAATGAAGTCTCTAGTGTTATCTATGATGCTAGTGTCATCACTTCGCTAACGTTAAGAATTTTTGCATTATTAATGGATATTGCATTTGATCGTTATTGTTGAGTTGGGCTGCTAGCATTTGCTTGTAATCCTAAGTGTTTGGTTTACTGTTAATGGCAATAATGAGGTAGTTTTAGCTTAAAGTTCATGCTTGGCTTAGTGTGGTTTTATTTCGGTTTGAACAGTAAATGGGCATGTTATTCTTAGACCTGCAATTTCATTAGTTTTTCCCGTAGTTTCGAGCATCGTTAATTTTGTTGTATTGCCTGAGATGCGTTGCATTCTTATTGGTTGTCTCTATTGACGTTTTAAAATTACCCAAGAGTAGTTCTGCACTGCCTTTGTTTGGCTTGCCTTAGCTGCAACTTGTTTAGGATCAGTGTACTTTTCTATCTCTGAGATACATGTTTTGTAGTCTATATAATTTTTGGTGTTGACCATTTTGCTTATTCTGTCCAGTAATATTATTTTGTCCCGTATTGTTAGATATTAGTTATCATTCATAGTTCATTAGCGTTTCATTTAATTATCAGTTACAGTTATTCTAATTTTCTTTCCTCTTTCGTTGCATGTGAAATTGGCCCGAGTTCACCCAAACTCCTATCCTCTCCCTTGCATTTTCGAGAAAGCCATAAAGGCTCAAATTCCTCCTATCGAGTCAGCCGATAAGAAAATTTGAAGAATCGGCCATTAAAAATTGACGAACAGGTCCCGAGGTTGAAAGGAGCAACCGATTGAGAAATTTGAAAAGATTGGGCCAAAGGCCCACTCTTAATTCATAATAGTTGTATTTTGTTATTTTGAGCCTAAGCCCTTGTCATTTAAATTGTTATTGTTGTATTAGTTTAGGACAGGTGGAAGAATTGGGACTAAGGTCCAAAATATAGAAAATACTTCTATTATGCTAGAATAGGACATGTACAAATGACTTAAATGGGCCGAAGGCCCAAAACGAAAATGGGTCCAAATACTGGTCCAGGCGGACAGAAACCAAATTTGGGTCCAACCCTCTTTCCCTCTTTACTTTACTGTGTTTGTTTTGCTTGTTAGTATTTGTCGTTAATCTTA
Source organism: Solanum verrucosum (assembly GCF_900185275.1). Lineage (NCBI taxonomy): Eukaryota > Viridiplantae > Streptophyta > Magnoliopsida > Solanales > Solanaceae > Solanum > Solanum verrucosum. Next base: position 342,068 of record NW_026020112.1, on the reverse strand, counting down.
GGATTGAAAAGTTCAAATCCCCGAAAGACGCTTATTTCGTTTTAACAATTTAGCTAAATCGATCATCTTTCCAAAGACTTAAAAGAATAAATTTTTAGAAGTATCTCGCTTAAATCATAGGTCAATATTTCCCTTTTTCCCTTTTTTGACCGTCTCAACTATAAAATAGTTCAATCGTTCTATTCAAATTAAGTTAAAATATTTTTAGCCAAAATTTAATTGTCGGATAACCACATTAGTGGATATTCTAGGTGCTTTTAAAACCTTCCTAGAATGTTAATAAGAACCTCGAACCCCTTTATAGATTTTCACTAGATTCCTGTTTTAGTCTTGTGGAAATGAATAGTTTTCTTAATTTCCCTTTAAAAATTAAGTGGCGACTCTTAAAACCGGTCCAAAATATATTTTCCTAATAAAACAATGTGAATTAGGAGAAGCTAGTGACAACACCATTCGAAAAGAAGGGCTAGAAACTCCACCACTTCAAACCTCCAAAAGGCAGAAGCACAAATCAAGGTAATATAAGGAACATGGTAAGCTTAGACACCAAGGCGGCAAAGGGCAAGGCTAAAAATAGAAGGAAATTCACAAGAAAAATTAGTATACCAAAACAATGTGATCTTACCTGGTGAAACACAAGATGAGAACGGAAAATTCTTGAGAAAAGAAGTCCAATAGAAGTACAGGAACCAGTCAAAAGAAACATAAGAAAGAGGCTCACTCTTAGCAAAATTATGAGTGATCCACAGATCTCTACAAAGCTACCATGGCTTTTATGGCTGGTGCTTAGCTCCCCAAATTCATTACTCATACTTTTATCATTAACTCTGAGAAACAGAATAGTCCCTTGTTGGAGTAAGTGTGTAGCTTTCTCCTTGATACCAACATGTCATCTGAGCTTTCAAAGAGTTTAACTTCTTTTGGTAGCAGCTGCAATCTGTTGGTGGACTATGATCCCAAATGTTTCCATTCGACTTCATATATTATACACCATTTAACCCACAGGATGTCCTTTCTTGCTAATTGCCATAATTATTTCCCCACTGAAGCTATATTCCAGTTGCAGCACCCCTTGATATTAAGACCACCATATTTCTTTTGGATACATACTTTGGTCCACTTTACAAACGCTAGTTTCCTTTTACCATCAGTAGCTCCTCATAAGAACTCTCTGCATTTTTTGTCAATCTCTTTTAGTACATACACTCTGGGGCAATATGAACACTGCCTCAGAGTACAGCCATTATATTCTGTAATCTCCCAGCATAGGATAGGCATTTTGAGTAGGCCACTCCAATTCTGCTAGTAATTTTATCTACCATTTGCTGGCAATCCATTTTATTACATTATCTTGAAGTAAGTGGCAGCCCCAAATACTTAATTGGTAGTGAGCCAAGTGAGAATCCCGTTTTAGTTAAGATGTTTTGTTTGACACTTTCAATCACGCCCCGAGCCTACACCCTGGGCGGGACCGGCACCCGGAGACCATTGCTGGCCTCAGGCGAACCCTTGGCCTGGCTTTCTTAACTCAACGGAAACTTAACTCAACAGAACAACTCAATGCAATGAAAGGTTATAAAACAACCAACTGATGCATAACATGCCAAAAGGCAGCTCGAGTCTCAAAATAGAATATTTACATATATACATAGATGAGAGACTCAATACTAACTAACTGACTGTCTATGAAGCCTCTAAAATACTGAGATGGATGTTGGGACAGACCCCGCAACATCCTAATAGAACAAAACTAAGTACACAAAATAATTGAGTCCTCCGGAAAGCAAGGAGGCTCACCACTGACACTGAAGTGCTCGGCTGGATCAACGATGTGCAGGATGCTGATCTGGGGTACCTGTATCTGCATCGTCATAAGATGCAGGCCAACTGGCATCAGTACATTAAATGTACGAGTATGCGAGCTGGAAAACTAAACCACAACTTAAGCTTGAAAAGAGTACAAGAGAACACTTACCTTGGCTCTGTTCAACTCACGAATAGCTGAACTCAATATATAAAGCAATAAGACACATGCAATATATAAAGCTTGTAAAACTCTTAAAACATGACGTAAAAATCATATTTATAATATCATGAAAATACCATGCTTCCTCTCAAGGTCTACTCGTGCAATGTATGAATGAAGTCCCATACCCCCATCCATACTAAGCAGAACTCTTGAGGAACCATGCTCTTTCTACTGTGGGAGCTTCTCTAACCGACAAACCACCACTATGAATATGAGTGGTGATACAACGTTTTACCTCACGTTGCCCGAGGACCATCCTATACCTTGCCGTGATATAGGAAGCTAATGATACAATGTTTTACCTCACATTGCCTGAGAACCATCCTATACCTGGTCTTGATATAGAAAGCTAACTTTACTAAGTGGATCCACTAGCTTAACTTTACGGGTTCATCTAAAAAGTATGACCCGTTAACTCCTATGTTGGCTACATGGTTCTTATGGAGAGTTGAGTTTAATATGAACTCGCGTCCCCAAATCGGTGCTCGATACTACTCCCAAAATGCTTTTAGTTCATAAGTGTTTTAAACACATCTTTCTTTAAATGAGATAATTACTCAAAATCTAGCCCAAAGGCTCACTTGGAAACGATGTTCCTTTTTCTTGAAAACTAGCCCTAAGGCTCTTTTGGAATCATAGTTCCTTTCTTACTCAAATGTAAAAACATTTAGAAACTTCTTTGGGAATACATAGTTCCCTAATAGCTTTTGAGAAATGAACTCAACTTACACTCTCGACTTAACTTGAGTCTTGAGACTCTTTACTTAGCTTGAAACTCTAAGCTTTTTGCTTGACTTGAAACTTGAGTCTAAAAATGAAGTTAAAACGTTCAATGAAGACTCTTGGAAAGCTTGGAGGACTTGTTGAACTTACTTCTTAACATGGCTTGACTTGACTCTAACTTCTCTTTAACTTGATACTAACTTGCCTTGAATTGAACTATGGATTCAAGACATATAATCGCATGTTTATAGATGAGTTCGGGATGTTTAGAAACATTTTGGGGTGTTGGAAACTACTAGGGAACATAAGTATAACACTTACGAACATGCATGAGAAAGTAGGGAAAGAATGGGAAAACTTGGCGCTCTTGGCGCTCTGAGAGGTGCGGAGCGCCAAGCCAAAAACTTCAGAGATGGCCTGCTGGCGCTCTGAGTGGCGCGCCGCCCCAAGGGGGAAACTTCAGAATCCCTTTTGGGGCGCGCTGGCAGGCGCGACGCGCCAACCCCCTTGCCCAGAAATTCGACTTTTCTCCCTTGATTTGCCAACTCTAAACCACTCTTACTTCAAGGGCATCAACCCCAAACATTAAGGATCATCATATCCCTCAACATACCATGGATTACAACTCAAAACACAACCCAATCATGTCCCACAACCAACAATAACTTCAACAACACAACTAATAACATCAACAACAACTAACAACTTCAACAACAATTCCAATCCTTCCTCGAATAAAAAAGGAGCTTGGTGTGTGGGGGAAAGGATAACCCACACAAAGAACTCACATACCTTGAAAGGGATCACCCCCGACGACAATCCATGTTGATCTTTGACGGAAACTTGTTGATCTCCTCTTTCTCCTCTTCTTCTTCTCCTTCTTCTCTTCTTCTTCTCTTTTTCTTCTCAAGCCCTAGCTTTTACTCTTTAAAAAATGGGACAAAATGATCCAAAGATCAGCCCTATACAACAATATAATCCCAAAAGACTTGGCTAGGGAAAAGACTAAAATGCCCTTAATTTCCCGGACAGATTTCCCTGCCAACTGCCCAACTTCTAAAAGGCATAACTCGCTCATACAAACTCGGAATCGAGCAAACTCGGTGGCGTTGGAAAGATCATTCCACAAGCTTCACAACCATAACTGTAACTACTCCTAAATCATCCTGAGCTGGAAGTTATGACTGCTCAAATTTGGCCAAAAATTCATTTTTTTCCACACTTGGCCAAATTTTTTTCCAGATTTTCAAATTCTTTCCAAAAATGACTATTTCCGATTCTAAGCCTCTTCCAAGCTATTTCAAATTGTCGGATGTTACACTTTCTTCCACTCTAGATAAGAATATGTTTGAGCAAGTGCTTTCATAACTCTCGAGACAGAGCTCATATTACTTTGAAAAAATATCATAAGATCATCTTTGCTGTCTCTTGCAATAAGTATAAGTTAGGTTTAACAAATCATTACTCTTTTTCTTAAATTATACCTTATTAAATTTTTTACAAAGAGTTATTTCTTATTGTAAGTCAACTTAACTATATAAAGAAAAAACTCTATACATTGAGTATTTGATAGCTCAGGCCTGGATGCCTATTTTTGCAAATCAAGATAGTTTTATTACTTCTTTCTCATATTATCCTTAGCATTTAATAAATCAAGAGAGGTATCGATATATTATATTTTTTTTCTGAATGTTGTCATAGCAAAAACCGTTGGATGAGCAAGTGATTCATTCAGTACTTGACGAGAGTCTCCTCGCTAATATTTAATGAGGCTCAAATTAGCTAGGCCCCTCATATTGATGGCAGCTCTCTGTAAATCCTGACTATACTTTTCTTATTTTCAGTCAACTTAATAACCATCATCATAATTATTTTCTCTATTCCAGTTAATGTTACAGTTAGAATAAGTTAATATGGATAATTTTGCAGAAAGCTGAATTTCTGACCATAATAAATTAAATATGATCTAGTCAAGATTATGTTAAATGAACTTAGTACTATATATATGCACATCTTGCTAAATGTAATAATCACCTAAACAAAATATGGATCTGAAATTCATCTCTACCTTTCTCTGCTTTGTCCTGCTTCATTCATCAAAAACATTTGGTGATCATTTCACTAATCAAAGTGATTTAGAAACTTATATAGTACATCTTGAATTTCATGATCGACTTTTCTCAAATTCCAAAGATGTATTTCTCTGGCATCAATCATTTTTGCCTACAAATTCGAATCACTCATCGCGCATTCTATATTCTTATCGTCATGTGTTCAATGGTTTTGCTGCTATGTTGTCATCAGACGAAGTGAGAGAAATGGAAAAGAAGCCAGGTTTTGTGTCAGCGCGTCCCCAACGAATATTTCAGATGCACACCACACACACACCAAGTTTCCTTGGCTTGCACCAGAATGTTGGTTTGTGGAATGCATCAAATTCAGGTAAAGGTGTGATTATTGGTATATTAGATTGTGGAATTGATCCTCATCATCCTTCATTTAATGATAATGGAATGCCTAATCCACCACTTAAATGGAAAGGCAAATGTGAGTTCAATGTTACAACTAATTGTAACAAGAAGCTTATTGGAGCAAGAAATTTTGTGCAACCGGATCTGTCCCCTACAGATGATTATGGACACGGGACACATACTTCAAGCACAGCCGCGGGAAACTTTGTGGATGGTGCCAATTTTTATGGTAATGCTAATGGCACGGCTGTTGGCATTGCGCCCCGAGCCCATTTGGCCATTTACAAAGTCTGTGATGCATTTTATTGTCTAGAATACAAGATTTTAGCTGGTCTTGATTCTGCAATTGAAGACGGTGTGGATGTGATTTCCATTTCAATTGGATTCGGACACTTACGGTCTCCTTTATACGATGATAATATAGCTATTGGCACATATAGCGCGATGGAGAAGGGGATTTTTGTAAGTTGCTCTGCAGGAAATGGTGGACCGCGTAGTGGTACTGTAGAAAACGGGGCCCCGTGGATTCTCACAGTTGGTGCTAGCACAACAGATAGAAAGATAAGTGCGGTTGCAGTTTTGGGTAACGGAGCTGAGTATGAAGGCGAATCAGCTTTCCAACCAACGAATTTTTCGCAAAAATTGTTACCACTTGTGAATGGTACGAATTGTGAATTGTTCAATACAAGCGATGTCAAGGGTAAAATAGTGTTGTGTGATTCAAGCAGTGACTTGTCTAGAAAAGACATAGCAAGAATAGTGAAAAAAGCCGGTGGTGCTGGCATGATTCTCATGAATGAAAAGTATGCTGGCTCTACAACATTCTCAGAATATGATGCCGTTCCCACGACACAGATTAGTTACAACGATGGACAAGAGATTACAAACTATATGAAATCAACATCAACACCAGTTGCAACGATAACATTCAAGGGAACGAAGATTGGATACAAGCACGCCCCAACGGTTGCTTACTTTTCTTCTAGGGGACCATGTATGCAGAGTCAGGGCATACTAAAGCCGGACATTATTGGCCCTGGAGTGAATATCCTTGCAGCATGGCCAATCTCTATAGGAGGTGAGACAACATCATTGACATTTAACATCCTTTCTGGAACGTCGATGTCTTGCCCTCTCCTTGCAGGAGTTGCAGCATTGTTAAAGAGCGCACATCCAGATTGGTCTCCAGCTGCAATTAAATCCGCAATCATGACCACAGCTGATATCATCAACCTTGGAAACGATCCAATTCAGGACGAGACACTTGAACCTGCTGATCTACTTACAATCGGATCAGGGCACGTGAATCCATCAAGAGCAAATGATCCAGGACTCATTTATGACATCCAGCCTGAAGATTACATCCCATACTTATGTGGCTTGAACTATACAGATGATCAAGTCAGTGCCATTGTAAGAAAGAAGGTACATTGTACGTCAAGTATACCTCAATCAGAGTTGAACTACCCATCATTTTCAATTCCTAAGGAATCAAGTGCTCAAACATATACGAGGACTGTGACTAACATTGGAGAAACAATTTCAGCTTACACAGTTAAAGTATTTGGGCTCAAAGGCGTCGAGGTGACTGTTCAACCTAAAATCTTGAAATTTACAGAATTGAATCAGAAGGCATCGTATAATGTAACAGTTCAGTCATTAGATCTTACAGGACATTCCCAAGGATACATAATTTGGTCTTCTGATAGGCATTCTGTTAGAAGTCCAATAAAAGTATTTCCCCAAATCGGTGTGATTTAATTGATTGGATTTTTTTAGTAAGAGATGACTTCTTCATGGAGTATTATTTAGGCAAAGTCCTATTTGTTCTTATTATTGGAACATCACGAGTCAACTTAGTTATTTAGTCGTATTAAGTATGAGCAGTCCCTATCCCTGTTTATTTAGGATTAAGTTTCAGCAGTTATTGTCTAGTTAGGTTTTATTACTTCAGTTCGTTTAGGAGTCTTTTCGCTGTAATTCTATTTAAGCAACTTTCTGTCTTCATTAATAAACTATCGTCTTTTAACTTATACCCAGTCTTTATATGGTATCAGGGCTCTTCACGCTCTAACGAGAACGATCCAATTTTTTTTCCTTCCTTCTCCTCACACAGATCAGCAATAATGACCAATCCCAATGGGAACAACAATGGCAATAATCCAACAGTTGTCAATGCTGATAACACAATGGGTAGTAACATAATCATTCAGTTCAATCCTGCTTCCCAACTACCCATTAAACAAAGCGGTGGTCACAACTTCGCCACCTGGAAACCCAATTTTCCATGCTTATGTATGGCTACAACCTCTTTGGCCATCTCGATGGGACCACTCCGGCCCCCAATCGCACGATTGCCCTCGGTACGAACATAGCTCCTAATCCTGCCTTCTTACCTTGGTTCCGCCAAGACAAACTCATCCAGAATGCCCTTATGGCTTCTGTCGAACCCACCATTGCTTCTACTGTTGCTATCGCTGACTCGGCTAAATCAGCTTGGGATGCTTTGCATACCACTTACGCGAACAAGTCTCAAACTCGGGTGTTCAGTTTGCGTGATCAGCTTTCTCGTGTCACTAAGGACTCTCGCTCCATCACTGAATATCTTCACAATATTCGGTCCCTTTCGGATGAGTTAGCCACTGTTGGTGCTCCTGTGTCCAATCCTGAACTCATAGTCAAAATACTAAGTGGTCTGGGGCCTGAGTTTCGAGAGATATCTGTTGCCATTCGTGCACGTGATACGTCTATCTCCTATGAGGAATTGTTTGAAAAACTACTAGACTATGAACTCTTCCTTCGCCACGAGGATGCTAAGAAGCTGTCTAGTCCTATCACTGCTGCAGTCGCCACTCCCACCAAAAACAACACCAATAATCGCAGGCAGACAACCAATTCTCAACAATGGCGTCAGAGCTCGTAGCCAAATACTCCACCACAATGGCAGTCTAACTCAAATCCAAACGGCGTTACTCGTTGTCAACTATGTAACAGGATAGGCCATACCGCCAATGTTTGCCGCTCGAAGTCTCACAATCACTTTGAAGCCAAAGCCAACTATGCTGCTGGGTTTACTGCTGCCACCAACCCCTGGATGGTTACTCAGGAGCCACCCATCACATCACCACAGAGCCACACAACCTACAACCGTACCACGGTAACGAGGATGTCTCCATGGGTGATGGTAATAAAATTCCTATTTCTCACACTGGTTCTACTCAATTAAATGCATCAAATAATATTTTTAAACTAACCCACACTCTTTGTGCTCCTTCCATTTAACGTAAGCTTCTCTCTGTTTCTAAATTTTGTCAAGACAATCTAAAGTCGATTGAATTTTTTCCTTTTGACTTTGTTGTGAAGGATTTGAAAATGCGGAAACCACTGGTGCACGGTCGGACCAAAAATGGACTGTATGAGTGGCCTGTCCCACCTCCCCAAGCTCACATGACCACTATATCCATTCCTCTCACTACTTGGCATCAACGTCTTGGTCATCCTCACTCTAGAGTTCTTAGTTTATTTTAAATAAGTTCTTGTTACCGTTTCATGAGCGAGACAAACCTTTTCATTGTAATTCTTGTTTATCTAATAAAGCCCATCGGCATCCTTTTTCCCAACTATCACTGCGTAGCTCTAAACCTCTTCAAATTATTTTTAGTGATTTATGGGGGCCATCACCGATTTTATCTCTTGATAAGAAGCTATGTTATTGTATTTTTGTTGACCAATATACTAAATATACTTGGCTCTATACATTAACAAAAAAAAGTGAAGTTAAAGAGATCTTTCAAAAATTCCATCCTCCGATGGAAAAACATTTTGACACCAAAATTTTATCACTTTACACTGATGGCGGAAGAGAGTATAAAAGTCTTGACTCCTATCTTTCACTTCAAGACATTGAACACCTTTCCACCCCACCTTATACGCCTCAACGAGTTGCACTTGCAGAACGACGACATCGCCATATCACTGAAACTGCAAGAACACTCTTTCATGCGGCGTCCCTTCCAACCCAATTTTGGTCCTTCGCATGTCACCACACTGTCTACCTCATCAATCGTCTGCCCACCTCCCACTTAGATAATAAATCCCCATTCCAAAAATTACTTGGAAAATTACCTGATTATAGTTCTCTTCCTATTTGCATCTAACACCATTGTTGGACAAAATTTGAGGTGTTCTTGGCCTCTTTTTCAATCTTTCCCCCCAAATTTCTTCTGAGTTGTTTCATGTCATTAGACTGCTCTCTTTATTATGAAACACGTCATGGAAGGCATAACACTACTACCAAAACATCTTACACTAACATTAGGCACAAAACAAAGCAAAATCCCCAAAATTATTCAACAAAATCATTGTAATCGACTAAAACCCCAAAACAAAACAAAGGTGCAAATAGAAGATCAAATCCAGACTAAACAACAAATAAATTCGAAAATAAATTGAAAAACCTATCTAGATAAGTCGAAAATCAAACAAAAACAACGACAACAAACTCAAATAATTTTCGACATTGACCCTTGTTTAAGTCATCCACCACCCAAATGACTCAATGTTTCAGTTCCAAACCAAACTCAAACTTACTGCCTTCTTCTCGTCCTCCTCACCTCCTCCGACCAAACCACCTTCATTCTCACCGTCTTTGGCAAGCTTCAACCAGCAGCTATAAGCGAGAGCCACCACCAACAACAACAACAAAAACCCCAAACCAACTCCACCAATAAGCCTCGAGCCCTCGACCTTCACAACACCACCAGCCCCGAGATCCAGTGAAATTGTGAACAACTAGAAACAATCAGACCACCCAACAGACACCCACTCTTTCTTAGCGCCACCAGTCACCACCAAAACTCCAATCCAAGTATGCAACTAAACCCAAAATCAACTCCGAACTCCGACGAAATTGTGAACAACCCGAAATCATGCCAACATTTTTACTTCAATGGAAAGAATAGAAGAGGTTGGAAAAAGGAAAAGGGTAAGGAAGATGAGAAAAAGGAATGAAGTGAGATTGTGGGGATGGATACAGTTATGGCAAAGAGAATAAAAATTGGAAAGAGACTATATATATAGGTGTCATTTTATAATTATTTTTAAAATAATGTGTCATGTTTGTGATACACACATAGTGGAGTAGTAAAAAACATATTTAAAATGTTGTGTTTTGATGGGTTCAGGGGCTCAATTGACAAATAGGTAAGTAGAAGGATTCACAATAAAAACTCATACAAGTACAAAGGTCCACCAAAACCCTTTTGCCAACATATAATGGAGATGTAACAACTAATAAAAGAACCAACATCGTCTATATCACTATGATGCTATTGTTTTTTTTTTTAAAAAAAAAAGGTATCTCATCAAATGTGTTATATTTTGGTGTTTTGATGATTTAACTAACTATGGAGGAATAGGATGAGTTCAGAACCTATTTAAGTCAAAGAGATAAAATTGACACAAATACTCTACATTTTTAGGATGTAACTAAAATAGGCGTAGGGTATGTTTGGCATGAAGGAAAATGTTGAGTGTTGGGTGTGAGGATCGAGTCTCGAGTCAACAGTCAGGGTCGGGGTTAGGTCAAGGTTGGTCTCGGGTCTAGTCTCGAGTCGGCTGTCGGGGGCAGGACTCAAGTTGGGTATCAGGTCGGGTCTCGGGTCAGGTCTTAGGGTCGAGTCTCAAGTCGAGTGTCGGGGTCAAGGTCAGGATCGGGTCTCGGGTTGGGTGTGAAGGAAGAGGTCAGGGTCAAGTCTCAATTTTAGTGTTGGGGTCGGGGTCGGGTCTCAGGTTGGGTATAGGGTCAGGGTCGGGTATCAGGTCTCGATCATAGTCAGGTTTGGGATTGGGATCAGGGTCAGGTCTCGAGTTAGATATCAGGGTCGAGGTTGAGTTTGGGTCTCGGGTCGGAGTTGGGTTCAAGATATGGTGTTAGGGTCGAGATCGAGTCTTGGGTCGAGTGTTAAGAACGAGGTCGGGGTCAGGTCTCGAGTCGAGTGTTAGGGTCAGGCTCGGGTCTCAAGTAAGGTATTGGGTTGGGTTTGGGTATCAGGTCTCGATCAGGGTTGGGTCTGGGATCCGGCGGGGGTCAGGTCTCGAGTAACATGTCGGGTCGATGTCAGGTTTGGGTCTCGGGCGGGCCTCGTGATTGGATCTCAGGTCAAGTCTTGGATCGGGGTTGGGGTTGGATGTCAGGATTAAGTCTTAGGAGTTAAGGTTGGGTTTTGGGAGTCGGGGTTAGGTTTGAGTCGGTGTTAGGTTCAGTTCTTGAGTCGGGTGTTAGGGTAGGAGTTGGGGTTTGGATCGGGTCTTAGGTTAGGTCTCGGATAAGGGTTGGGATCGCATGTCGGGGTTAGGTCTCATATGTCGGGGTCAGGTCTCATGTGTCAAGATAGATCTAGGGTTGGGTATTAAGTCTCGAGTCGGGGTCGAGTCCCCATTCTCAGTTGCGGTCAGGGTCATGGTCGGGTTTGGGTTAGGTGTTGTGGTTGAGTCTCGAGTCGAGAGTCAGGGTCAAGCTGGGTTTCAGGTTAGGATTGGGGGCGGGTTTTGGGTCGGGGTTTGATCTTGGGTTAATGTTAGGGTTGAGGTCATGGGTCTCGAGTCGGGTGTTGGGGTCGGGGTCAGAACTCAAGTTGGGTTTGGGTCACGAGATTAGGGTTAGGGTCTCAAATTAGGGTCGGAGTTTGGCCAGAGTCGGTGTCGGGGACAGGGATCATATTCGGGGTTAAAACTTGTTTCAATAGTTTAGGATGTTGGGATCGGGAGTATAGGTTGGATGTCGAGGTCGGGTCAAATTCAAGTCTCGGGTAGGGTTCAGGTTCGGGTGTACGGATCATGTTTGAGTTTGAGTGTCAGCTCTCTAACATGGTTAGTTCATGGGTTAGGTCTTGGGATCGTATCCTTATTTGGGTCATGGTTAGGGTTGGGTTACAGTTCAAATTCTCGAACTCGTGTCGGGAGTAGGGGTTAGGTTCTGAATCAAGTGTCGGGGTCAGATACCAGATCAATTATTGGGGTTGATTTTTAGGGTAGAAGCTATTTTCATAATAAGTATTTTGTCCTCTCTAGATAAAAATAAAAGATTTTCTAAAAAATATTTCATTCATTCAATCATACACTAGAAATTTTTTTCGGGAAAATATTTTTCACTCACCAACCAAACGTGAGAAAATAAGTTAGAAACCAACTTATTTTCCACAGAAAATATTTTCCTTCATACCAAACACACCCTTAACGACAAACGTTAATCCGTTAACGTCTAGATTTTAACATAAAACTAGATGATTTTCTATTAGAAAGGGGACCCACCGCCAATTTGTATACCTAAGGAATAAAAGCCCTTACCGGATTTGTACTCTAATTTATACAAATGTAATATTACCTCTCCTCTCTCCTTCCTAATTCTCTCCTATAATCACTCATATACTTTAAATTTGAATTTCGAAATCTACGTTCTCCCTTCTAATTGTGATTTCACAAATCAAGGTAGCCGCTTAAAACATGATTCAACTATTTTTTCGTTTGTATATGATTTATTTTTGTTGTATTTTGAACAAAAAATTGTCATTAGTTTTCCTAGTTTCAATTTTTTTATAGAGGGTCAAGAACAACTAATGAAGTTGTTTCTGGTTCATTAAATCGTGACAAATCTGAAGAATCTCAGATTTTATGTTTAAACCCTAAGGGGTCGTTTGGTTATTGGTTAGAGTTATGTAGGTATTAATTATACAGGTTTAGTTATGTGTGTATTACTTATGTAGGGTTTAGTTATGCAGGTATTAGTTATGCAGGGTTTAGTTATGCAGGTATTAGTTATACAGGGTTTAGTTATGCATGTATTAGCTATGCAGATATTAGTTATATAGGTATTATTTAGTTATGTTGAGATTACAATACATGAATTATTAACTATTAAATATTGAATTTGTTGAAAATTATTAATATATATTATTTACAAAATAATAATACATGCTAATTAAATATGTGGAATATATTGAATAATATATAATGCTAATATTTGATTAGCATATGTGCCGTCAAATGTATACAATCAAATTTCTAATATTAAGAAAATATTTACATTTGCATAAATAAATAAAAATTGTAAGTACATAAAAAGAAATGAAGACGGTCTATATATAAAAAGAAATAAAAAACAAACATAGTTAGGAAAATAGTAAAGTTTTCAATTAAAAAATAAATACAATAAATTAATAGGGTAAATATGTAATTTATCATTTTAGTGCATGTATAAAACATAACTTATTCCACCTTCTATCCCACATAACTTATACATAGATTTCCTCATAAGTTATGTTGGTATTAATTATGTAGGACTATAAAAAACACAACCAAACAATATATAAATTAATGTATAAGTACATGAATGCCTTTTATACAACATTTAAAATCTTACCAACCAAACATGGTATAAGTTATGTTGGCTTTTATACCTAATACAAAACTTCTACCAAACATAGTAAAAGCTAATGCAATTTTTTATTCAGAATAAGATGTATCTTACACAGTAACCAAACCCCCCTAATTGTATATGGCAATTTGTATATTTTTTGTTATTATCTATACATATACATGATTGTGAATGATTGGTGTATATACATAATCATATGTTCATTATATGTATATACATATTCATATACATATACAATTTATATTATATACAAATTCAAGCTTCTATATACAAGTACAAATATTATAATCTAGCACATATACAATTCAAATATACATATGGAACATATACATTCTATGATAATCCATTGTCAGACAAACACATATACGAAATAAAACGTATAATTTATTTTCTTTTAATGGAGCTTTTCCAATATGACGAATCCAGTTGTTATGGTGTTATTATTGTAGTAGAAGTCAATTTACGCAAAAAAATATGTTAGCGTGAATAATGAGATTCATTATTATTTTTGTTACCGCATTTAGCGCTCATGTATTCATTAATTAAAAGTGGATGATTTGTATAAATTTTTAATAAATAAATTGGGATATACAAACACAAGTTTCTATAGCATCTTAAACTATAGCTATAGAGCGTGATTAGATAAACTATAGCTATGGAGAACAATTTAGTTAAATAAGTTTGCCATTATGGAATTTTTAATATTCTATTTTATTTTATTTTTATTTTCTAATTATATTTTATTTGGCCCACGGGTCAGCCCTACTCATATTGCTCAAGCCCCACAAATCAGCGTGTTTATTCAGGCAGGGGTAAAAAACTTTTTTCTTAAATGGGCTTCAAAATTTTTAGCACCATCCTATTAAATCACAGGTTGGCCAAGCCGGCCCAACGGGCCTAGTCCATATTGATGTAAATCATGACTTTTCTATTCTTATTTTCAGTCAACTTAATAAACAAGTTAATGTTTCTGTTAGATTAAGTTAATATGGATAAATTTGCAGAAGCTGAATTCCTGACCATAACAAATTAAATATGATCAAGTCAAGATTATGTTAAATGTACTTCATATTATATATATGCAAATCTTGCTGAATGTGATAATCACCTAAACAAAATATGAATCTGAAATTCATCTCTACCTTTCTCTGCTTTGTTCTGCTTCGTTCATCAAAAACATTTGCTGATCATTTCACTAATCAAAGTGATTTAGAAACTTATGTCGTACATCTTGAATTTCATGATCAACTTTTCTCAAATTCCAAAGATGTACTTCTCTGGCATCAATCATTTTTGCCTACAAATTCGAATCACTCATCGCGCATTTTGTATTCCTATCGTCATGTGTTCAATGGTTTTGCTGCTATGTTGTCATCAGACGAAGTGAGAGAAATGTTAAAGAAGCCCGGTTTCTTGTCAGCACGTCCCCAACGAATATTTCAGTTGCACACCACACACAGTCCAAGTTTCCTTGGCTTGCACCAGAATGTTGGTTTGTGGAATGCATCAAATTCAGGTAAAGGTGTGATTATTGGTTTAATAGATACTGGAATTACTCCTCAACATCCTTTGTTTAATGATAATGAAATGCCTAATCCACCTGATAAATGGAAAGGTAAATGTGAGTTTAATGTTACAAATTGTAATAAGAAGCTTATTGGAGCAAGAAATGTTGTGCAACCGGGTATGTTACCTATAGATGAAAATGGCCACGGGACACAGACTTCAAGCATAGCTGCGGGGAACTTTGTGGATGGTGCTAACTTTTATGGTAATGCTAATGGCACGGCTGTTGGCATTGCTCCCCGAGCCCATGTGGCCATGTACAAAGTCTGTGGGGTACTTTGGTGTGCAGAATGGATGATTTTAGCTGGTTTTGATGCTGCAATTGAAGACTGTGTGGATGTGATTGTCATTCCAATGGGGTTAGGACACCCGCCTTTTTATGATGACTCTATAGCTATTAGCACGTATAGCGCAATGGCGAAGGGGATTTTTGTAAGTGGCTCTGCAGGAAATCATGGACCGGGTAGTGGTACTGTGATAAACGGGGCCCCGTGGATTCTCACAGTTGGTGCTAGCACAACAGATAGAAAGATAAGTGCAGTAGCAGTTTTGGGTAACGGAGCTGAGTATGAAGGCGAATCGGCCTTTCAACCAACGAATTTTTCACAAAAATTGTTACCACTAGTGAATGGTAAGGCTTGTGAATCATTGAATACAAGCATTGTCAAGGGTAAAATAGTGTTGTGTGATACAAGCGGTGACTTGTCTAGAAATGTCAAAGGAGGAAGAGTGAAAAACGCCGGTGGTGCTGGCATGATTCTCATGAACGAAAAGTATCGTGGCTCTACAACATTCTCAGAATATGATGTCGTTCCCACGACACAGGTTAGTTACAAGGATGGACAAGAGATCATAAACTATGTGAAATCAACATCAACACCAATTGGAACGATATCATTCAAGGGAACGAGAATTGGTGACAAGCACGCGCCAACAGTCGCTTACTTTTCTGCTAGGGGACCATTTATTCCGAGTCAGGGCATACTAAAGCCAGACATTATTGGCCCTGCAGTGAATATCCTTGCAGCGTGGCCAACCCCTATAGCAGGCCAGATGTTTGACCTCTTTTATGGAACGTCCCTGTCTTGTCCTCATCTTGCAGGAGTTGCAGCATTGTTAAAGAATGCACATCCAAATTGGTCTCCAGCTGCAATTAAATCCGCAATCATGACCACAGCTGACATAGTCGACCTTGGAAACGATCCAATTCAGGACGAGACACTTGATCCTGCTGATCTACTTACAATCGGATCAGGGCATGTGAATCCATCAAGAGCAAATAATCCAGGACTCGTTTATGACATCCAGCCCGAAGATTACATCCCATACTTATGTGGCTTGAATTATACAGATGATCAAGTCAGTCTCATTGTGAATAAGAAGGTACATTGTACAACAAGCATACCTCAATCAGAGTTGAACTATCCATCATTTTCTATTCCTACGGAATCAAGTGCTCAAACTTATACAAGGACTGTGACTAACGTCGGAGAAGCAAGTTCAGCTTACACAGTTGTAGTATATGGGGTCAATGGCGTCGAGGTGACTGTTCAACCTAAAATCTTGAAATTTACAGCGTTGAATCAGAAGGCGTCGTATAATGTAACAGTTAAGTCATTAGATCATACAGGACATTCCCAAGGATACATAGTTTGGTCTTCTGATAGGCATTCTGTTAGAAGTCCAATAAAAGTGTTTCCCCATATCAGTGTGATTTAGTTCATTGGATTTGTTATAAGAGATGACTTCTTCATGAGGTATTATTTAGGCAAACTCTTAAGTATCTAATTATATTTTTAAGTAGATTATTTATTAGTTATTTATAAGTTAAGTAACTTTATTTATTATTCTAGAATGAGGTTTATGTTTCATAGTTGATTAGGTTAAACTATGGTTTTAAGCTATGGTTATTAGTTTGGAAAAGGATTTCGGTCTTTACTTTCATAAGAATTAGACTTCCTATTGATGTGATAAGACTCCTATTTAAAAGGGTTTTTGATGAATAAATTAGTAAGTCATATTTCAGCAAAAAGCAAGAGATCAGAGTTTTCACTTTCATTGAACTCTAAGGTTTCAGTCTCCCTTTGAAGAGCTAAGAGATACGAGTTCTCTCTTTTAATGAACTCCAAGGTTTCAACATCCCTTTTTAACGATCTAAATTTATATATCGCCTTGTGAATCGATCCTTCCATAACGATTCATAATTGTGTTCTTATTTGATTCTTTTGAAAAGGGAAATGACCTATTTCGATCTCTCAAATCTCAGTACAACCCTCCCATTTGACACCCCTAGAAAGGGGTTTGATCCGTGGAAATATTTGCATTAAAAGTGGAAAAGATATGATAGAGATGTAACAACTAATGAAAGAACCAGCATCCTCTATATCACTATCATCCTATTGTTCTTATTTATTTTTTAAAAAAAAGTATCTCATCAAATGTGTTGTATTTTGATGTTTTGATGATTTAATAAACTATGGAGGAATAAGATGAGTTCAGAACCTATTTAAGTCATAAAGATATAAAATTGACACAACTAATCCACATTTTTAGAAGGCAGAATGGTCTGGTGGACCCTTGTACTTGTATCTGTTTGTATTGTGAACCCTTCTACTTACCCTTTTGTCATCTGGACCCCTGAACCCATCCAAACCCAACATTTTAAACACTTTTTTTGATGTGGTATGGAGCGTGTTGCACAAACACGTACACATTGGCCAAAAAGAAAAAAATAATAATCCACGTATGATATTATATTCCATGTGGCAAATGACTCACCTTAAACTAAGAATAGTCCTAACTCCGGCGAAATTTTTCAAACCTTCGCGACTTTTACACTTGTCCTCTTCTCCTCTTCTCTTCTCCTCTCCGCGATGTTCATCTGTGATTTTCCAAACCTTCGCTCAGTTGAAACTCAGTTCCACTCCGATTTTCGTTGTAAGTTCTTGCCTTTTGCGTTAGTTCTGATCTTTTTCATTTTCTCGCGCGTATCTGTTTGATTTTAGGGTCGATTGTCATTCGATTTTCTGAAATTTTTTGGGGATTTTACTTTGGTTTGGATGTAATATTATTGTAATATGCTTTCTTAGTTGATGTATGACTTTGAGTGACTTCAATGGCATATTTCGTGAATTCGAGTAGATTCTAGGGTTTATTCGTAAAATCCCAATTTTGACTAAAATTAATATTTTATTTCTGGTCAATTGTCTTGGGTATTGATAGTGTTAGTGGAGAATTATTACAGCAATTACAGTCAAGGTAAGCTAATGGCTTTAACTTTTACAACAATTCATTATTTCCTTAAAAAAATTAGGGATTTTTGTGTTACAGTCATGGTAAGTTTATGGTTTAACTGTAGTTATTTTTTTTTACTTTACAGGCATCGTAATGTAATGGCTTTAACTATAGTGACACTTCAATTTCACTATGGGGGTTGTTTTGTATCTAATCCTACTTTAAGGTATGTCAATGGAATCAGTAGTGTTGAAAAGATTAATATAGATGTAGATGAGTTGCATATTATGTTGTTTCATAAAATAGCAATGGAATTGGGTGTTGAAAATGTTGAGACATTTGGATGTAGAGTCAACAAGAAGGGTACTTTTTACATGTTAAATACTGATTCTGATGTTTTAAACTTTCTGAATGGTTTGAAGGGTGCTGATTTTGTTGATGTATATGTTGTACATCCCATTAGTATACCTTTAGTTGTAGAGGAGATATTTGTATTGCCTAGCACTAATGCTGATGTGTCCTCATCTCCACAACAAGATAATGCTGATGTGTCCTCCCCTCCCCACACAAAAATAGGGCTGATATGTCATCCTCCCCACAAATAGATAGGGCTTATGTGTCTTCATCTCAACCATTTGATGAAAATGAAAATAGGGATTTAAACCAAAATCAGCCCCCTTTAGTTGAAGAGCAGTCCCCTTTAGTTGAAGAACAAGCCCCTGCCCCTAGAGTTGAAGAACATTCTGATTCTGATTCACTCTATGATATTGATAAAAATATTGATGATTTCAGTGATTTGGATGAGGAGTTGCTTCAAGCTAGGCAGTCTAATATTCAAGAACAAGTTAAAGAAAAGACTGCTAGAGTAAATCTAGATGAGATACCATCTGGTCCTATAGGTATAGATGCTGGTTTTGAAGACATTTATAAGGAGAAGAGGGGGAGATTTGAAGGCAATTTGGGTGGTGATGACCCTTATTTTGATAGCTCAGATCCTGGTAGTGACATTAGTGAAGATGAAGGGGATTCTGTTGAGAATGATGAAGTGGTAGATCCAGCACCTAGGAAGGAAAGTACAAAGATCTACTTTGATCCAACTGCTAAAAAGGTTTTATTTCAACTGTATATGGTATTTTTGAATCACATAGAGTTCAGGGAGGCACTGCAAACTTACTCTATTCAGAAGGGTGTTAATATTAAGTTGAAACCTAATGAGATGGAAATGATAATGGCAAAGTGTAATAAAAAAGGTTGTCCTTGGCATATTCTTGGAAGTATTGATGGTAACACTGGAAATTTCAGTGTTAAAACATATTTCCTGTCCATAAGTGTTTTAAAAGAACAAGAAACAAACTGTGTACCCCCATTTGGATTAGTAAACATTACAAGGAGAGGATTATGAGTGAGTCTACCATCAAACTACATCAGATTCAGTCTTTGATACAAAAGCAATATGGTTTGTATGTTAGTATGACAAGTTGTAGAAAGGCAAAACTGAGAGTTATGAATGAACATATGAGAGATTTCAGAGAGGAGTTTGCTAGGTTGTATGATTATGCTGAGCAATTAAAGACCACAAATCCTGGAACTACTGTATCTATTAGGACATCCAAGAACACAATTCCAGGAAAAGAGGTGTTTATGAGCATCTATATTTGTCTTGGTTCCTTTAAAATTGGATGGAAAGAAGGGTGTAGAAGGATTATTGGTTTAGATGGTGCATTTCTTAAAAGTGTATGTAAAGGTGAATTGTTATCTTGCATTTCCAAATATGGAAATAATCAGATGTACCCTATAGCATGGGCAGTAGTTGATAAAGAAACCAAGGACACATGGTCTTGGTTTCTCAAGTGCATCAAACATGATTTGGAGCTTACAGAAAGTGAAGGACTAACAGTGATGTCTGATATGCAAAAGGTATTACTATATTATTTGTTAAATTTATTTCTTCATTTTTGGAGTAATTAATATTTAACATTGTTATATGTCAAATGTTCTTTGTTTGACAGGGTCTTCATCTTGCACTTATTGATGTATTGCCAAATGCTGAAATTAGATGGTGTGCTAGGCATATATGGGCAAACTGGAAGAAAGACTGGAGGGGTAAAGAAAGGAGAAGAAAATTCTGGCAGGTTGCCAGGGCATCATTTGAGGTACTTTTACAGTCCAAACTTGATGACTTGAGTGAGTTAGGAGTAGGCATTGTAGAAGCTTTGTTAAAGTATAACAAAGAAGCATAGTGTAGGGCATATTTTAAAGAACATAGCAAGTGTGATGTGGTTGAGAACAACATGTGTGAGACTTTCAACCGTTGGATTTTAGGTGCTAGGTTTAAATCAATAATCATTATGCTAGAGGATATAAGAGTCAAAGTTATGGAAAGAATGAATCACATGAGAGAATTTTCAGAAAAATGGATTACTGATGTAGCACCAATGGCTATGGTATTCTTAGAAAAAATGCTGAAATTGCAGATAATTGTGAGGTAAAGTTTAATGGTGATCTTTGCTTGATTCATGATCCACCATATAAACATGTTGTTGACCTAAGAAAGAAGGTGTGTAGTTGTAGGTCATGGCAATTAAAAGGAATTCCTTGTGGCCATGCACTTACAACAATTCATTATAAGGATTGGGTTGTTGATACATTTGTTGATCACTGGTATAAGAAGGAAACATACCTGAAAGCATATAATAGGTTTATTCAACCTATGACAAACATGAAGATGTGGCCAAAAAGTGATAGACCAGTCATTGAACCACCTGAAATTATAGCTATGCTAGGAAGACCAGGAAAATATAGGAGAAAAGATAGTGATGAGCCACTTAAGAAGAAGTTTGGAAAGGCTACAAGGAAGGGAAGAAAAATGAAATGTTCTGTGTGTAAGACTTTTGGACATAACAAGAAAGGATGTCCAACTCTGGTAAGTTGTGCTTTGATGTCTCTTTGTTACTGAATTTTACTCTTGTTATACTTTTGACTTTAAAATATGTTTGTAGAAAAATGCTGTTGTTGGAACAAGTGTTGCAACTTCAAATGTTGCTGCTGGAACAAGTGTTGCAAGTGCTGCAACTGCTGGAAGCCAGTCAAGTGTAAATGCAGGTCCAAGTGCAGGTTGCACTCCAAGTGCAGGTCCAAGTGCAGGTCCAAGTGCAGGTTGCACTCCAAGTGTAGGTCCAAGTGCAGGTTGCACTCCAAGTGCAAGTTGCACTCCAAGTGCAGGTCCAATTAGTGATCAACAATCAACTTCTAGTGCAGGTGGCCAAAAAAGAAAGACTAGCACAACTTTGAGAGGTGGTGCAACTCTTGCATATAAGAAACCAAGACCAAAAAAAGCAAAGACAGCTGGTTATGGTCTCTTATTTGGATCAGGTGGCAGTGTAACTGCGAGGGTATGTATTTTATCATTTAAACACATTAAATTTCTTTAATTGATATTAGTTCATCTTTAAGTTAAGATTTTTGTTGTTCTCTCAGTCTGAAAATACTGATAGGGTATTACATAGTGCTACATTGTCAAGTTCAACTCCTACCAATATTGATCTTGGTTACAAACCCAATGGACTAAGGTGGAAGGGAAGAGCTGCAATTACTCAAAGGCAGCTACAGGAGGAGAGTTACAGAAGCACTCAAGGCACACATTAGATTTCACTTGGTTTAGCTTAATGACTTGATCCCAACTAACTTTATTTTGATTAATGACTTGATCCCAATTATTTTGGTTATGCTATTAGGAAGACTTTGTTTTTGTATATGAATGGAGCCTACATGAATTTGTGACATATTGCTATTAGGATGTGTTTGAATGAAGTTGCTATTTAGATTTCTGAAGCAAATGCAGTCCATTTCATTATCAAATAACACCTAGTACAAATTAATATATCTTAAAAATAACGGCTACAAACCAAATAACAACAATCACAATAACAGTGATATCAATACTAGTGTTTGATTCTTGTCTTCCTTGCCTTCTTTGTATTCTATGTCTTCCTTGTCTTCCTTGCCCTGAACTCGTTGATGGATTCTTAATGTTGTATTGTTCTTGGCATGTTGCATCATTTGCATCAGCCCATCGGAAGAATCCACACCCATTACCGAATGAATATTTTTGGCAACCCCAAAACATTCTTCCAGGATTAGTTGGTATTCTTGATGTCTTTAGTTCAACATATATTCCACAGTAGCAACATCGAACCGTCATTGTGAAGACCAACAAAATCAAACCAACAAAAATACAATAGAACCACACACAAAAAAAAAAAGATGAAACAAAAATACAATAGAATCACACACACAAAAAAAATGAGTAGATCGAAGCAAAAAATAAAGGCACCAAAAATAAAAGAGAAAAAAATTTGAAGAGACAAAATCGAGAAAAAGAGGAGAAAAAAGCTCAAATTTGTCCAACAATGGTGTTTGAGTGAAAATAAAGAAGAAAGATGGCCTTTAAAGGTCAAAATCAGACCGTTAGTTTATTTTTAAGGCGTCTCACGCTCTTACCTTGTGTGTATCACACGCTCCATGTGGAGTCTTTCCACATAGGATGCCACATCAAAAAAAGTGTTTAAAATGTTGGGTTTGGATGGGTTCAGGGGTCCAGATGACAAAAGGGTAAGTAGAAAGGTTCACAATACAAACAGATACAAGTACAAGGGTCCACCAGACCATTCTGCCTTTTTAGAATATAACTAAAATAGGCTTAGGGTGTGTTTGGCATGAAGGAAAATGCTATCCAATTTTCTCATTTTGATTGGCTTAAATAATTTGGAATATGTTTTTCAAATAAACTTATTTTCCTCAAATTTAAGGAAAATGACTTCCCTTTAAAAAGTAAGGAAAACATTTTCCAAAATTATTTTGAACCTCACATCTCAACTTTTCATCCTAACTTAAGTCTCATGTATCGATTCTCAATACTAATCATAAATTCAACTTCTAATTCTCAATTCGAGACCCGACTCTCGACCTCAATTCGAGACCCGACACTCGAATAATGAATTGAAATGGGGTTGAATCTAGAGTTAGAATTAGAGGTCAAATTTTGGATCAGTGTTGAGTCTCTGGTCGAGATCGAGTCTCGAGGTAGGGATCGGGGTCGAGTCTCGAGTCGGGTCTCAGGTCGAGTGTTAAGTGTCGAGATCTAGTCTAGAGTCATAAGTTAGGGTCGGGGTTGAGGATGGGTCTCGGGTTAAGTCTCGAGTCAGGTTTCGGGAGCATGTCTCAAGTCGAGTCTCGAGTCGAGGTCGGGATAGGGTCTTAGGTCAGGTGTCAAAAACGAGGTCGGGT
This sequence comes from Solanum verrucosum, assembly GCF_900185275.1. Taxonomy (NCBI): domain Eukaryota; kingdom Viridiplantae; phylum Streptophyta; class Magnoliopsida; order Solanales; family Solanaceae; genus Solanum; species Solanum verrucosum. The sequence continues at coordinate 318,325 of NW_026020112.1, read as the reverse complement.
CAGGTCTCGAGTAAGGTGTTAACAGCAGGGTCGGGGTTGGGGTAGGGTATCGGTTCGGGGTAGGGTATCAGGTCCCAATCATGGTCGGGTCTGGGATTGGGGTCGGGTTCAGGTATCGAGTTAGATGTTCGAGTTGAGGTTGAGTTTGGGTCTCGAGTGGGACCTCATGATTAGATCTAAGGTCAGGTCTCGAATTGGGGTTGGGGTCGGATGTTGAGGTCAGCTCTCTGGAGTTGGGTTGGATCTTAGGAATCGGGGTCGGGGTTGGGTTCGAGTTAGGGTCACAGTTGGGTTCGAGTCGTGTTCGGGGATGGGTTCGAGTCGAGTGTTTGGGTAAGGTATTGAGTTGGGTGTTAGGTTCGAGGTGGGCGTCAAGGTTAGGGTTTCAGGTCGAGTCTCGAGTCAGGTCTCAGATCTAGGTTACGATTGGGTATTGGGTTGAGTGTCGGGGTCAGGTCTCAAGTGTTGCGGTCAGGGTTGGGTCTTGAGTCTCAGGTCGGGGTCAGGTCTCAAGTTAAGGTCGGGGTTAGGTATTGGGGTTGAATCTCGATCGAGTCACGAGTCAGGGTTGGGGTTAGGGGCGGGTTTTGAGTCGGGGTCGGGTTTGAGTCAATGTCAGGGTCGAGGTCTGTAACACCTTGAAAACCAGATCCAAATTTTTTTTACATAAATATACCTGAAGCAGCGAACCACGACAGGGTTCACAAACCAAAATAGGGTCTACGGTCCGTAGACCTGCCCGTGGTCTTGACTTGGAAGTCACCAGGCCCAGACATCAGAGTACGAGCACCTTCACAGTCCGTGGTTTTGATGACGGGCCGTGGTGGCGCTTGTAGAGTCAAAGCAGTAACCCTCCCTAGCCAGCCCCTTAGACCCCCTCGCCTAAGTGATGACCACAAGGACTTTCATGGTCTGTGGTCCTTCTCACGGCCCGTGGGGGCGTCCGTGAAGCCTTACCAATAAGCCCCATTTCCACTCCCTCCAAACCACAACCCAAGTGGAGACCATAAACACTTTCACGGTCTGTGGTCTTTCACACGGGCAGTGGTAGGGCTCGTGGACTCAGACTTTCAGCTAGTGGTTATCAAGTCCAGACTACGACCGAATTCACGGTCCGTGGTCTCTTTCACGATCCGTGAAGGTGGTCGTGGTCAACTCGTCTGCAGTTTAAATCAAGGTTAATTCATTTTTTTCCTTATTCGTTAGACACCTAAACTATGTCATTTTAACCCTAAATTTTGTGGTTTTAGCCAGTTTAAGCCTAGAAACATAACTGGAACTTACCCAAGTCAGATCTTTAATCAAAACTTAGAAAATTAGAAGCGAAAGGAGAGAAAGAGGTGACCAACCCTAAGTTTAAGAACGCATCAAGTTTCCTCCAGTTCCAGCCTCGAAATCGAAAGATTTCTCCATGGAATTCGTCACCAGGTATGTGGGATTTCACTAGTGGGTTCCTTTCACCCATTAGGTACCTAGTTTTCAGTCAGTTTCTTGATTCCCTTATTATGACTAGACCTAGGGTTTCTTGAATGTTAGCATTATTGGGTTCTTAGCTATTAGAATGATCCAAATCAGATTAGTATGTTAATATTCAGTCTATTGCATGAATTTCAGAACCCTAGATATGTAGTTCTTTAGTTCTTGAATTACACATGCTAGTCCAGATATTTCAGTTATTTCAGATATACATGCCTCAGTTTGAAATGTGTCATTATCAGTTATTTATGCGCATTCTCAATTTGCAAGTTGTTTTAAGCTATCCAGTATATCACAGTAATTCAGTCATAATGTGTTAATCACTTAATCCATTGGGAGTAGCATAATACCGAGTTGGACTAGAGTTCAGCGTACCTAACAGTCCCAGAACTACTAGCCACGTAGGTTGTAAGTCCCTTCTGTGGGCATTATTTTAGTGATCACGCCAGCATGCCTCTACACCTTTGGCCGGGTGTATTGGATCCTCTTGATGGGGCGTATACATCGGACTCCACATTTAGATCATGTGGTTTTATTATCGGTTATTAGTAGCTCCCACAGCTCGGTCAGACTTTATTGCATTGACCATTTTCAGTACAGTCAGTATTCAGTCTCAGTATGTAATAAATTGGTCATTTCATTCAGTTAGCTCAGTATTCAGTATCTATATCATGTTCAGATTATGCACTTGTTTTATTGCTTGTTCAGTTATGTGTTTATTTCAGCATTATTTTATCCTACATGCTCAGTACCTTTCAAGTACTGACGCATATATTGCGCTACATCTTCTCGTGATGTACGATCAAGTCCCCAGCAGTCAGATCACGCTTAGATCGGTTCCTGATCTCCAGTTCAGTAGTATCAGCAGAGCGGTGAGTCCTCATTCTTCGAGGACAATAGTCATGTTATCTTTTTAGTATTTTAGTCCTTTAGTTTTAGTTTTGCTAGACTTAGCTGGGGCATGTCCTAGCATTTCTAGTCAGTTAGAGGCTATTTTCAGACATAGTTAGATTTAGCTTGGTTGTTGAGTTTGGTCTTCCTTTTGTATTAAACTCTCAGATTATATATTCAGTTTTAATATATGGGTATTCCCCGTCATTTCAGTTTTATTTATGATTTAGCTTCCGCATCAGTTATTTTTATCCTTAGTATGCTCATGTCATGCCAACAGGGTTAGCTTGGGGATCACTTGTGATCCTAGGTCCCGTGTCCGCATCTCGAAGGTAGCTCAGGAAGTGACAAGGTCGATGAGAGGTTTTGTCGGATATTGGGTTCAAGATCGGGTCTTAGATTGGGTGTAACGTTGAGGTCGAGTCTCGAGATTAGGGTTAGGGTCTCGAATCGATGTCGAGGTTGGGGCTAGAGTCGGGGGTCAGATCATATTTCAATAGTTATATTTTGAGTCAGATATTAGGGTCAAGACTCGGGAGTCAAGGTCGAATGTCAAGGTCAGGTTGAATTCGGGTCTCGGGACAGGTTCAAGTTTGGGCGTCGGGACCATATTTGAGTTTGAGTGTCGTGTCTCTAGCGTGGTTAGGTCTTGGGATCATGTCCTTATTCGGGTTATGGTTAGGGTAGGGTTCTAGTTCAAATGTTAGGACTCGTGTCAGGAGTAGGGGTTGGGTTCTAAATCGGGTGTTGGGGTCAGATGTCGGATCGATTATCGAGGTTGATTTTTACATTAGAAATTATTTTCATAAAAAATATTTTTTACTCTCTAGACAAAAATAAAAGATATTTTCAAAAAATATTTTTCATACACTTGAAAAAAAATTCAAAAAATATTTTCCACTCACCAACCAAACATGAGAAAATAAGTTAGAAACCAACTTATTTTCCAATAAAATATATCGATGGAAAACATTTTCCTTCATACCAAACACACGCTTACCTAGGGTTTGGCCATAGATTTCCAAATATTTTTGGCCAATATTATTTAGGTGAAATTTCACCATGTGTTTGGTCATAGTATTTGGGAAACATATTTCACTTTTTTAAGAAATATGATTTATACCCATAAGTTTTCAAAAAACTATCAAAACTAATCATAAGTTTGTATTACATAGTAAGATAGAAACGTCGATATAACAAGCTTAATGACTTCCGCAACAAGTCAGTTGGATCTTCGTTGCAACAAATAACAATTAGTGTCCATGATAGATTTTACCTTCAGTTGTTTCTCCACGGAGAATTACCACACAACTTTACTAGGGTTGTTCAACTAATATTTTGGGTGTAAAAGCTCTTGTACGTCTATGCTCTTTATAGATAGAAAAGTGTATTAATTGAGTTGGTTGGTAGATAGAGGGTTAATTGAGTTAGTTGGTGTTAATCAATAGATGGTGTTTTTATAAAAGATAAAAGTTTGGCGTAGAATTAGAATTTTTAAAAGCTCTTAAATAATGAGATTTGCCCAAAACAAAATGGCATAATACATAAACATGACTCTTAACTTGGTTTCAGCTGACAACTATGCCCTCCAACTTTGAGTGTGCACAAGTAAGCACTTAAACTTGTATAAAATTGAACAAGTACACAAAATTTCCATGTAGAGTGTCATGTAGGACGAATGTGTCTATTTATTTAATTTTATACAAGTTTAAGTGCTTACTTGTGCACACTCAAAGTTAAAGGTCATAGTTATCAATTGAAGTCAAGTTAAGGGTCATGTTTATCTATTATACCAAGAAAAATTAGCAAATAATTGCAGATTGAATGGACAAACACTATTTGCCAAATTTTTTCTCAAAATTTACTTGGAAAATCTATGGTCAAACGGGTCCTTAGTGTAGTTTTTTTTTCTGTTTTACCAAGAAAATTAAACGGCAGACGTTAATCTGTTAACGTCTAGATTTTAACATAAAACAGAAGTTTTTCTTACACTTTATAAAACAAAAAATTTTCTTCCACTTTATAAAGTGGAAATTTTCTTAAACTTTACAAAATGGAAGTTTTTCTTGTACTTTATCTTTCTTAAATAGATTTTGAGTATAGACTCTTGTTGATATTCTATTTTATTTTATTTTCTAATTATTTTTTATTGGGTCCACGGGTCGGGCCTACCCATATTGCTCAACCCCCTGCAGATCAGCGGGTTTATTCAGGTCAGGCTAAAAAGTCTTTTTCTTAAATGGACTCCAAAAATCTTAGCACAACCCTATTAAATCACGGGTTAGGCCAAGCAGACCCAACGGATCTAGCCCATATCGACGTAAAGCCCGACTATTCTATTCTTATTTTCAGTCAACTAATTAACCATCATAATAATTATTTTCTCTATTCAAGTTAATGTTACAGTTAGAATAAGTTAATATGGATAATTTTGCAGAAAGCTGAATTCCTGACCATAATGAATTAAATATGATCAAGTCAAGATTATGTTTAATGAACTTAGTACTATATATATGCACATCTTGCTGAATGTGATAATCACCTAAACAAAATATGGATCTGAAATTCATCTCTACCTTTCTCTGCTTTGTCCTGCTTCATTCATCAAAAATATTTGGTGATAATTTCACAAATCAAAGTGATTTAGAAATTTATATAGTACATCTTGAATTTCATGATCAACCTTTCTCAAATTCCAAAGATGTACTTCTCTGGCATCAATCATTTTTGCCTACAAATTTGAATCACTCATCGCGCATTCTATATTCTTATCGTCATGTATTCAATGGTTTTGCTGCTATGTTGTCATCAGGCGAAGTGAGAGAAATGGAAAAGAAGCCTGGTTTCTTGTCAGCGCGTCCCGAACGAATATTTCAGTTGCACACCACACATAGTCCAAGTTTCCTAGGCTTGCACCAGAATGTTGGTTTGTGGAATGCATCAAATTCAGGTAAAGGTGTGATTATTGGTTTATTAGATAGTGGAATTACTCCTCAACATCCTTCGTTTAATGATAATGGAATGCCTAATCCACCTGATAAATGGAAAGGTAAATGTGAGTTCAATGTTACAAATTGTAATAAGAAGCTTATTGGAGCAAGAAATTTTGTGCAACCTAGTACGTTCCCTACAGATGAAATTGGCCACGGAACACTTACCTCAAGCATAGCTGCGGGGAACTTTGTGGATGGTGCCAATTATTATGGTAATGCTAATGGCACGGCTGTTGGCATTGCGCCCCGAGCCCATGTGGCCATGTACGAAGTCTGTGCAGCAATTTTTTGTAGAGAATCCAATATTATAGCTGGTTTTGATGCTGCAATTGAAGACGGTGTAGATGTGATTGCCATTTCAATTGGAGCAACTCAGCCTCAGCCTTTTTATGGTGATGCTATAGCTATTAGCACGTATAGCGCGATGGAGAAGGGGATTTTTGTAAGTTCCTCTGCAGGAAATCATGGGCCAGATAGTGGTACTGTGATGAACGGGGCCCCGTGGATTCTCACAGTTGGTGCTAGCACAACAGATAGAAAGATAAGCGCCGTTGCAGTTCTGGGTAATGGAGCTGAATATGAAGGTGAATCAGCCTTTCAACCAACGAATTTTTCTCAAAAAATTTTACCACTTGTGAATGGCAAGGGTTGTGAATCATTGAATTCAAGCAATGTCAAGGGTAAAATAGTGGTGTGTGATAGAAGCGGTGGCTTGTACTCTAGAATGAGCCAAGGAAGATTAGTGAAACTTGTCGGTGGTGCTGGCATGATTCTCATTAATAATAAGAGACTTGGCTCTACAATATTCTCAGATTATGATGTCGTTCCCACGACACAGGTTGGTTACAATGATGGACTAGAGATCATAAACTATATGAAATCAACATCAACACCAGTTGGAACGATATCATTTAGGGGAACGACATTTGGAGACAAGCACGCTCCAGCAGTTACTTACTTTTCTTCTAGAGGACCATTTATGCCGAGTCAGGGCATACTAAAGCCTGACATTATTGGCCCTGGATTGAATATCCTTGCAGCGTGGCCAGACCCTACAGCAGGCCAGATGTTTGTCCTCTTTTATGGAACGTCGATGGCTTGCCCTCATCTTGCAGGAGTTGCAGCATTGTTAAAGAATGCACATCCAAATTGGTCTCCAGCTGCAATTAAATCCGCAATCATGACCACAGCTGACATCGTCAACCTTGGAAACGATCCAATTCTGGACGAGACACTTGAACTTGCTGATCTATTTACAATCGGATCAGGGCATGTGAATCCATCAAGAGCAAATGATCCAGGACTCGTTTATGACATCCAGCCCAAAGATTACATCCCATACTTATGTGGCTTGAATTATACAGATGATCAAGTCAGTATCATTGTGAAAAAGAAGGTACATTGTACAACAAGCATACCTCAATCAGAGTTGAACTATCCGTCATTTTCTATTCCTAAGGAATCAAGTGCTCAAACTTATACAAGGACTGTGACTAACGTCGGAGAAGCAAGTTCAGCTTACACAGTTGAAGTATTTGGGCTCACAGGCGTCGAGGTGACTGTTCAACCTAAAATCTTGAAATTTACAGCGTTGAATCAGAAGGCGTCGTATAATGTAACAGTTAAGTCATTAGATCTTACAGGGCATTCCCAAGGGTACATAATTTGGTCTTCTGATAGGTATTCTGTTAGAAGTCCAATAAAAGTATTTCCCCATATCAGTGTGATGTAATTCATTGGATTTGTTATGTGGAAAAAATTATTCAATATAAATGGAAAAGAAAATTATGGATAAGTAACAAGTAATTATAGAACTGTCATTTTTATTCTCTCTTTAGCTACTTGTGAATTAGCATTCATCACAAGAATACAAGTGAATGATAGAATTTAGAAGAAAAGATAAACCTCACACGACCTCGACTAATTCAGATTTTCATTTTGTAAGGCCAATTAAAAGAAAAGTGCTCTCTAACATAACTTACTATACATATGGCTTGAAATTTGAATTTGAGGCCTCGTCATCTTTATTCTTATACGACAAGTATGAAGTTATAATTTTGTTAATACTTCTTCAAGGCTACTCGTTAATTAGCATTCATCTAAAGGATACTAGTGCGTGAATGATAATTTAGAAGAAATGATAAACCTCATGACTTGACTCGATTAATCTAGATTTGCATTGCTTAAGGCTAATTAAGAAAAAAAAAACTTTGTAACATAAATTTTATTTTTGACACATGGCTTATATTCGGAGCCTCATTATCTTTATTCTTATATAAGACAAGTATGAAGTTATAATTTTGTTAAACTTCTTAAAGGTCATTCTCAAGTTATAAAATTCAAATAGACTCGATTAATCAAGATTTGCATTGCGTATGGCCAATTAAAAGAAAAATACTCTCTAACATAATTATTTTTTTTATACACAAGGTTTGTATTCGAGGCCTCATCATCTTTATTCTTTTACGACAAGTATCAAGTTATAACTTTGTTAATTCTTCTGAAAGGTCATTCTCAAATTGTAAAATGCTAATAGCTATTCATTTCTAGACGTTTATAGTTTGGGGTCACAAAAAAAGTATTTCAAATGAAGTATAGATTATATACATGTAAAGAATTTATTAAAGTACGAGTATAATTAAAAAATATAAATATAAAATGCAAATAGCTATTCAAGAATTTATTAAAGTAAAAGTATAATTAAAAAATATAAATATAAAATGCAAATAGCTATTCATTAGATGTTTATAGTTTGGGTCACAAGAGAGTGATTACAAATATAAAAATTCAAATGTTGAGAGTGGGATTTGAACCCACGCCCTTTCGGACCAGAACCTTAATCTGGCGCCTTAGACCAACTCGGCCATCTCAACATCTGTTTTAATAGATTTCATGTGATTTATATAGATGCAAATTTTAAAATAATCAAAGTTAGGGTAACGTGAAGAAGTAAAGAAAATTGAAAAGAGAGAAAAACAAAAGAAGAAGAAAATTAAAAAGCTTGGAACCTCCTAATAAGTCCCTACCATGTACAAAGATATTGAATATCGAAAAAAAATATATGCATTTTTTAACTTTCTAAAAACCTAGTCAGACATGTTAAGAAAATGTTTGGCTAAGTTGATAGGCTAATCAAACAAACTTATAAATATACTTTAATGTATTTACGTATTTAATAAAAATCATAATATTTATATATTACATAATTATAAATTAAAATCATTATAACTCATAAGTGACAATATCTCACACAAGGCAACCATAGAACTCTTGATTTTTAGTACACGGGAGGAGGAGATGGGACAAGAAAAGAAATTGCATATTTTCATCGAAAAATATATTTTAGGAAAATAAATGAGTTTTTTTAGTTAGTATTATTCTGTGTTTGATAATCAAACAAAATAGATTATTCTAAAATATTTATATATAATCTAGATAAATATCATAAAATATGAGGATGGAGGTGGAAGTGAAGGTAGGGGTGGATACTACGAGAGTGATAGTAAAAATAAGGTGTGTCAGAGATTGAGAATGACACCATTATAAAATTTTCTTTTTAAAAGAAACATTAGAAAAGTTATTTTCCTTATTTTAAAAAAATAATATTTTCATAATAAATTGTTCATATTAACACATTGTTAGTTTATTATGAGAAACATTTATAAGGAGTAGAATATAGTGCAATACTAATCCGATATTTTATGGCCTTAAATCAAATAAATGGAATATGTAGTCGTTTGATTATTGATTAAAGACTAAAGTTATACAAATATTTAGTAACAAATTTCAATTGATTTTTTGTTTGAAGTTATAATTTTTTATTCAAAATTGATATAAACAAGCTCCAATCAATTTTAGCTTTAGATTCACTTCAACTTTTTCATCATTTAATATTGGCAATTTTTTTTTAAAAATATTTTGTGTTTGATTTTTAACTAAATTTAAATCGCGCACAACAAAATTCATTCTAGGAGTGATGCCCCATTCGACATCTTTAATTTAGGGTGAATCAGTCTCAGTACTTTTTGCACCCAACTGATGTTGGTTTCACGAATTCATTTTCAATAGCTTATATATATCGAGGGTAGAATTGTTCAAAATCGAACCAAAACCAACAATCCAAGAATTGTTCAAAATCGAACCAAAACCAACAATCCAAACTGGAAAAAAAGTTATTTATTTATCGATATAATTTGTTATTGGTTCACGATTTTGGTAACCGTTTGATTTTTTTTAATTATCGAATTATTGATTCTTAACGTTTAGAGGTTTGTGTTTAATGGGTTAACCAATAACCCTATAGTAAAGGGAAAATGCATAAGTATCTCCAGCCTATGTCCAAAATTCCTGAGACACACCTAACATTTACTAAGGTCCTATTACCCCTCCCCTCTCCCCCAGAACTTATTTTTTAATTAATTTTCTACCCATTTTCTGCCTACGTGGCACTATCCTTGAAAAAATTGTTGGGCCCACAAGATAGTGCCACGTAAGCTGAAAAGGGGTAGAAAATTATATATAAAATAAGTTCGGGGGTAATAGGACATTAGTAAAGGTTAAGTGTGTCTCAGAGATTTTGGGCATAGGCTGGGGGATACTTATGCATATTCCCTATAGTAAATAAAATAACATTTATGCCATTTGATATAAAAAAATCTTTAACTTAAAGTTCAATTTCATATTTTTATTTCTGGTTATCTCAAACTCTCGATTATTCCACAATATGACTGTGTTTGTTTTTGAACAAGATGCAATATGACAACTCATTTACATGATTCATTATTTGTCACCTTGTTTCTAATTAATTTTCAATGTTTTTTTATATAAAGCCTTAACTTTTAAATTCATAAATAAACTGATGATAACGATTAATAACCAATAAATTAATATCTTAATTATTTTATAATAATTTAATATGATAATAAGCATAAAATCGAACCGACTTATACACGACCTAATCGTGGGAAACGTTAAGAGATCCATCGGAACCCATCCAACGGTGGTAATTATACTACCTTTCTCTACAAATTCGTGGCGTATCTTCTCACTATTCTCACAAACAACCAACACCTTCGAACGCATATCCCAAACTCATACCTTACTCATGGCAACTATCAAGTCCGTCAAGGCTCGTCAGATCTTCGATAGCCGCGGTAATCCAACGGTTGAGGTTCGTTCTACTTCAGATCTCCTTCGATTTCAGCATTTTTCCATGTTTTCTGTATCACATTGTCGTTTTTCGATCCGATTCTGATGGTTTTTTGATAGTTTACTTTTTGTTTGTTGTGTACATGTTTTAGGTTGATGTTCATCTATCAAATGGCCTCTGGGAGAGAGCTGCGGTTCCTAGTGGCGCATCAACAGGTGAAAATCTGTTTATATTCGTTGTATTAGTTGATTATTATTTTTTTCGTTGTAACTGAATGTACTGGTTTGGCTGTGTTTATACAGATATGCAAAGCCAATGATTAAATTATGTGTTTTAAAGTGATGATTTGTTTAATGTTTGTCTCATTTTTTCGGTGGGATTAGGCTTGGTGTGAGTATGGAAGCACCGTGTCCGTGGTAGTATTAGTTCATATACTTGTAGGGGTGGTTTGGTTTGAAAATGAGTTATGATGGGATAAGTTATGTTGAGATAAGTTATGTTGGGATTAGTTATGATGGGATAAGTTGTGTTGAGATTATTTTTTATTGAGTGTTTGGTTTGTTGTATTCAAAATAATAAATTTTAAGAATAATTTATTTGTTTACAAAAATGCCCCTCATTAATGTAAAAAGTGATAGAACAAAAGGGTTGAAAGAGACATTTTTGTCATTTACCTATTTTATCCCGGGATAAGTTATCCCGGGATTACTATACCACCCAAGGAGAGGGATAACTTATCCCGGTACTAATTATTAATCCCGGGATAAGTTATCCCGAACTTGCCAACCAAACAACAAAATAAGCGGTACTATAATTTAATCCCGGGACTATTTGGTACTATCCCTCACACCAAACGACCCCGTAGTTTCTTGTTTTTGATATTTGTTACCATCTGTTGTCTATTGCATTTCAGTTTACAGTGCTATTTCGTTGTTGTTGTTGTTCATTTGTGTGTAGGCTACTTTCCTTATTAATTGACATGTTTTATTTCCTTTTTCATAACTATTTTGATTTGCTGCACTACACTCTATCCTACCTAGAACCCCACTTTTGGGATTATACTGGGTATGTTGTTTGCTTGTTGATGTCATCCTTTACATGTTATGAGTTTCTGTTTGGCTGTTTAAGTAAGAAAAGTGGCCAACCTTTGGTCTCTTTGTAGGAAAATTTCTTTAATATCGATGTTTTCCTTGGAATCTCTTGAAATTTGAACCACTCATATCTAGAAGGGTATTGCATGACAATGCACTGTTTTTGATCAGCTTGATCCTATTTCCGGTTGTAGCACCTTTTAGATGGTGAAGATATATATTATTAGATGTTGTTAAGTGCCACTGATCCAAGAATAACGTAGTTCAGTTTGGATGAAATGCGAAGTGTGTGTTTTATTTCTTGACATTGTTGATTGGTAGCTCCTTCTCTGACTATCTTGAATTAAATGTCTTCATTCATTTGATAGGAATATATGAAGCCCTTGAATTGAGAGATGGAGAGTCTGAGTACCTTGGGAAGGGTGTTTCAAAGGTTGGTATTGCATCTCAAAACACGTAATTGGTTGATTTTGCCGTTCACTGCTAACTGCTCGCTTACCTTTTCCACCCATGTAGGCCGTAAACAATGTCAACTCAATCATTGGCCCTGCTCTTATTGGCAAGGTATGTCTCCTCTTATAATTTCTTTTACCTTTGAAAAAGATATTTCTTGCAAAAACTATTCTGATGGTTATTTTCTTGGTGTGAAGGAATACCATAATGCTTCCTATTTTTGTAGTGAGCAATGATAGTTGTTTTTATACCTGATATGTGAGTGTGTTTTCTTGCTTTGCAGGATCCGACTGATCAGACTGGTGTCGATAACTATATGGTTCATCAACTAGATGGAACTCAAAATGAGTGGGGTTGGTGCAAGCAAAAGGTATACAAGAAGAAACTTAACATTAAGTCATGTGTAACTATCAGAAGTGCACAAATTACCAATTTGCCTGTGTTGGCCTTTTTTGACAGCTTGGTGCAAATGCCATCCTTGCTGTGTCACTTGCAGTCTGTAAAGCTGGTGCTGCTGTCAAGAAAATTCCGCTTTATAAGGTATATCACGCAAAAAAAAAATTTATGGAGTTCAATGTTCACTTTTGCCAGTAATCTACTCTTTAAATCTTCTGTTGCCAATTAAGCCGAGTTCAAATGAAAGAGATTGACCCAATTCCTATATCCATTTCTTCTTCGATCTTCAATGTGGGAACATTTTTATATTTTGAATTTATTATTCAAATATGTGGTTAACTTTCTACTGATTAAATTTTGGTCTATTGATACTCTATTGATACTATCTCTATTACTATTCTGTTTTAGTTCTCCATGATGGCCATTTATTTGCCCAAATAGGAAATAGAAAACATCCAAGTCTACATTCTCTTCTTTACTTATATATGGTTAGAAAAAGTAGTCTGTTTCGATGTTACAATTTGAGCTGCCTTCTCTTTGCAGCATATTGCCAATTTGGCGGGTAACAAAAAGTTGGTTTTGCCTGTTCCTGCTTTCAACGTCATCAATGGTGGGTCCCATGCTGGAAACAAACTTGCAATGCAGGCATGTATTTTCTCCTGTTAAACGATGTAGTTAAATGATGCTTAAATAAAAGATTACTTATTAGTTGTTATTTGCAGGAATTTATGATTCTTCCTGTTGGAGCTTCTAGTTTTAAGGAGGCCATGAAGATGGGTTGTGAAGTGTATCACCATTTGAAGGTTTCACACAGTTGTTCTAGCTTCTATTCCCTTGGTATTTATTTGTTTCAAAGTCAAAGCATAGAGGATGAGTTGTTCTTTTCTTTTCCTTTTTCTTTCTTTGAGGTCCATTAGGTTAGAAAATACAGTGCTCCCTATGCCATATTTTATGTGATAGTCTTTCCTTTTTAGTTTCTCACAGAAAGACTTTTACCTTTCTATATTAAGAAACTATGTAATCTATCCATCTTCATTTTACCCTTACTGAAATAACTTTTAGATTCCATTTGATGGACCTGTTCTACCTTTTCTCAGTTGAGAGAATGGTAAAAAATATGCACAACTTTTGTGACCTCTCACTTAATTGTTGGTGCTAACTACAATTTTGGTATTTCGCATATTCTTAGCTTATGTGTCAAAAGTCTTTATTTCTTGAACTCTGGGCACATCCTAACTACGCTGCATAAAATGGGACCAAGGGGGTATTAAATTTGTTTATATGAAATCCTTTTTCTTTTACTTGTATCAGTAGCTGATGACAGTTTACTCTAATTCTAGGCTGTGATTAAGAAGAAATATGGCCAGGATGCAACAAATGTTGGTGATGAGGGTGGTTTCGCTCCTAATATCCAGGTGAAGTATAAATATATGCTGATGAATGGCATACTGTTGAATGGTTACCCTTTTACATCACATGACTATGGCTTTTGAAATTTCAGGAGAACAAGGAGGGTCTTGAATTGCTCAAGACTGCCATCGAAAAAGCAGGTTATACTGGCAAAGTAAGCTCTCAACTGTGTTTAAATCAGACCTTTTTCCAACTGCTTTTAATAATATAGAAGCTAAGATTATTTTCCTTTTAGGTTGTTATCGGAATGGATGTTGCAGCATCTGAATTCTATGGAAAGGACAAAACTTATGATTTGAACTTCAAAGAAGAGGTATATCCTTTCTGATTATTCCTAGTAGTGCATTTGAATAGTAATTTTAGTGGCCTTCTTTCACTATCAGTTGACACTTAGAGGTTTTGTCTCCGTTAAGAATGTTGAACTGGATTTTCTGCGTTAACATGAATCTGTAATCTTGATGGTTCCTGAAGCCACATCAACTTAAAATTGGGAAACTGATAAATTAGGCTTTTTTGACCATCTCTTTTGGTGAAAACCCTTTCTCAGAACTCAGCAATAGAGATTAATCAGTAATAACCACTAACTGGGGATTTCTAGCTACTTGGGAAATGGATATTCAAGTGAGCTGGAAATTGTAGGACTCTCTATTGAGGTAGTTTCATGTTTGATTTATTATCTAATCTGATTTGCTTCAATTGTTTCATCTTTGCAGAATAACAATGGCTCCCAAAAGATCTCAGGTGACCAGCTCAAAGATTTGTACAAGTCATTTGTGTCTGAGTACCCTATTGTTTCGATAGAAGATCCATTTGACCAAGATGACTGGGAGACCTATGCTAAGCTCACTGCTGAGATTGGGGAGAAAGTACAAATTGTAGGAGATGACCTTCTTGTCACCAATCCTAAGGTAAAACTGAAGTGTTATACAACTAGTTGTCATTTTCTTGCTTATAGCTGCATTAGATGTTCCATCATTAAGGAAAATGGGTAGAGCTCCTGGTTCTTGTGTGTACGTGTTACTTTCTCAATGCTTTTCGAAACCATGTAATTATTAGTTGTATCTGTGCAGAGAGTTGCCAAGGCAATCAGCGAAAAGACTTGCAATGCACTTCTTCTTAAGGTATTTGTCACATCATCTAAGTTGGCCATATTGATGGTATGTCCTCTTAATTTGGAGACAACTGTTGAAATATTTCATTCTGATTTTGTGTGCAGGTTAACCAAATTGGCAGCGTGACTGAGAGTATTGAAGCTGTGAAAATGTCTAAGCAAGCTGGTTGGGGTGTAATGACTAGCCACCGCAGGTAAGGAGATCATGATCCTCTGCAATAGGCTTGCAGAAAGAGGAAATTCAGTTATGTTTTGTTGTTTATGACACTTGTTAATGATCTTTGGGTATTTGGTGCAGTGGGGAGACAGAGGATACCTTCATTGCTGATCTTGCTGTTGGTTTGTCAACGGTAATTTCGTAAATGCACTTTTGTCTAATCTAATTTATAGTCAACTCGGAGTAGTCTTTGGTATCAATTGTGTATTTCCCGGATTCTTGTAGGGACAAATCAAAACTGGAGCTCCCTGCAGATCAGAACGTCTTGCAAAGTACAACCAGGTACTTACCCCAATAGTACAGTTTACTTTGATGGTATTACTATTCTCTGGCGCTTCTTTCTGTAGTCAGTTCTGATTTCTCATTCATTCCATCAGCTCTTGAGAATTGAAGAGGAACTTGGTTCAGATGCTGTATATGCCGGAGCAAGCTTCCGCACCCCTGTTGAACCGTACTAACTAGGACTCTCTTGGGCTGACCAAATTCCCAGTGTGGAAATGGTCATTCTAGGACCTGTGATCGATTTTCACATTGCAACTTTTAACAGTTATGTTCTGATGTTTTGAGCCTTGACAATTCTGAACTGAGAAAAAGTTCTCGTAATATCTTATTTCTGAGTTTTGACTGCTGGGAATGCAGTTTGTAGTAGTACTTCAAGATTTTTGATGTTTTGGTTTTGCCATCACAGTTTTTTCCTTGCTAAATTGTAACACATTGTGGATTATACCCCAATCCACTGATAGTGCCTTTCATTAATTGAGTCGCCATGATGAAAACAACATATTCGGTGAAATTCCGCAAGTACGGTATGAGATGTTGATGAATTCAATTGCGTCTGTTTCATCCTATGATGTAAGAACAAAACTTTTCTGAATAGAATTACAGTTAGGCATTGGAATCACTCTGTCATAATTCATTTACAAAATTTATGTCCATGCATTGGAACCACTCTCTGTCATAATTCATTTTTCGTAAAATCGAAATTATATATATATTGTTAACGTTTGAAGAAATTACATGTCTTTCGCGAGTATTATTGAAAAAATAAATGAGGCCACAAAAGACAATTATTGAAAGTTACATGGGTCTGTTTGTCTTTATCCTAAAATCTTGTTTTAAGGAAAATGTAAAACAAGGGAGGGTTTAGCAATATCTCAGGCCGCAACAGTGTGTTACTAATCGTGTCCAAAATGGTATTTGGATGACTCAGTTGATTTGAAGGATGGTTATCCACATGGATGATTTTGAATCTATTCCCCTTCAATGTTTGTTGAATCAAGTTTGTTGCATAGAGCTTGCCAAGTACGATTTTCATTTTGTTGCATAGGACTTGCCAAGTATGTTTCCATTCTATATGTGATTTGCAGGTTATTGCACAATGAGGGCTCACCCAATATGCACAAAGTGCTCACTCAAAGAATAGAGGTTGTGACAGAGTGTAGCGGTTGCGGTTTATGTGAGACATGCCTTATACCTTTATCCCAATATACTTGATACAAGTTTTGTACTGTAAATAATAAATTTAAATGACACATATATTATTGGATTTTCTATGTGTTATAAAATAAAAAACAAAACATACAAAATAAAAGTAACTACTGATATTTTAATTAGGAATTAATCTAAGGAAATGCAAAAGTCATTAACATTTTAATTAAAATGATATGATTTTAATATTTAAATTAAATAGTTAAATGTTTTATAGAATTTTAATTTATAGTAAGGTAAACCGTAATTTAACTTTTAACTTTTTTTGTTCCTACTTATAGGATGATATGATATGGTGATGCATGAAAAATAAAAACTAAATTGATAAATCTATTGAATTGCATCATAATCAACTCAAATGCCACTAGAAGTCACAAAACCTTGTTTCGACTCAAATACACATACATAAAGTAAGGGGAAAAAATAAACTTGTTATAATTTAATTACATAAAGAAACATATTTTATTTGGATATGTCAAAATGAAATTTTTTTATTAAGAAGAATTCTAATAAAACTTGATGTTGCAATATACTTAAACTAATTCTTCTTTGGAAAGATTAAAGCTTCTAAAATGAAAAAAAAATTATCTAAAAAATCTATCATAATTTCAATATTAGCATTTTCCTTCCTTTTTTTTTTCTTTTCAAATGATTTTTTTAGGAAGCCTAAGATCATCCATTAGCTATTGTCTCTGATGATGACAGAAGTCTTCTGAACAAAATTGTTGAGTTCGATTTGATTAGTTTAATTAATTAATTTTCGAGTTTAATTAGTTGGATCATAACAAACCATCAGTTGATGGTAGAGTGGTGGACACCCAGAGAAGACCAATTTTGATTGGCACTGGGTTTGTATGCTAAGGCTTCCCCTCCAGCCCTATAATAATGAAACGGCCAAGATTTCCATGTAAGGTATGCCTCTTACACCAAAATCACAACTTTTTCGCAGCATAAGTTTACCTGTTTGTATCATAATATACCATAAGTTATGAACTAAAGGAATAGTAAGTTATGGCAATGCCCCTCATATTGAAATAACAAATAGCTTTCCCATGATATAAGTTTACATGTTCGTATCATAATATTCCACAAGTTATGTGTATGTCGAGAGCCGGGAGGGCATAATGCAAAAAATAAAATAAAAGTTATGTAAACTTATACGGAGCGAATTAGGTCTGGACAGATATATTTTGGTCCTCCAAATTTTCATAAAATGAGAAGCAGGAGCAATAATTAAACACCAGTCTGTTTGAAGGGCAATACGATGTAAAAACTTGATTTGAATGTGACTTCCTTTTTGGTATCCTTATTTTCTTGTGGCAGACTCATAACATACTGTCATTCATTAGAAACAAAAACAACACATAAATTATTTATTTTAAAGGATGATTAGCTGTTAATCAAAAAAAAAATATTCTTTATT
The DNA here is from genome assembly GCF_900185275.1 of Solanum verrucosum. NCBI lineage: Eukaryota > Viridiplantae > Streptophyta > Magnoliopsida > Solanales > Solanaceae > Solanum > Solanum verrucosum. The sequence goes on along the minus strand of NW_026020112.1, from coordinate 300,227 downwards.
CAAATTATTGTCTATGAATTATTCTCTTTCTTGTAGAGGCCGGCAAACAACAAGCAAAAGAATACTTATGCAAGAAGTTTAAGAAGATTTTGGTGTATAGAGGAAGAAAACAACTTTGTAAAGAGCATTGCAACGATGGCCGATCTTGTAATTGGTGCTACTGTTAAAGTTGTGCTTGATAAACTGCTTTCTCTCACTATTGAGGAGGCCAAGAGTTTAAGGAACTGCAAGAAAAATCTAAGAATTCTGACAAAATATGTATCCATGATTCAAGCTCTCATTCATGATGCTGAAAGACGACAAGTTGATGATCAGGCTGTTGAACAATGGCTCAAAATGCTTGAGAGAGTTGCTGAAGATGCTGAAAACGTGTTTGACGAATTCAGATATGAATATCTCAAAGCACAAGTGAAGAACATCCGAACCAAACTAATGGAAAAGGTCAGCAGCTTCTTTTCTCATACTGCTTTTAAGTAAAAAATGTCGCGAAAAATAAACAACATCAATGAAGAGTTGAAGGCTATCAATCAGTTAGCCAATGACCTCGGTCTCAAACCACTGATGGTTCCTTCTCAGAAAATACTTCCAATTCGAGAAACAGATTCCTTAGTTGTTGCTTCGGATGTTGTTGGTAGAGACAAAGATGTTGCTGAAATAAAAGAGAAGATTTTGAACATGAGAAAGGATGCTGTTCTGTGCACCATTCCCATAGTGGGTATGGGGGGTTTAGGGAAAACTACTCTGGCTAAGAGAATTTTCAATGACCAACACATCAAGCAGCAGTTCGAAAAGAGAGTTTGGTTGTGCCTACCTGAAATGGTAGAAACTAAGAGCTTTCTTGAACTGATCCTCGAATCATTGACAAAGAGGAAAGTTGAGGTCCAAAGCAGAGATATAATAGTCAAGACGCTACAAGATGCATTGGGAGAAAAAAAGTATTTGCTTGTCCTGGATGATTTGTGGCATGTTGACTCTACATCATGGCATGAGTTCATGGACACCTTGAGAGGAATAAATACATCCAGAGGAAACTGCATTCTCGTGACTACTCGTATCAAACAAGTGGCATCCACAGTAGCAGTAAATCTTCATATGTTGGGGAAATTAACAGACTATCATTGTTGGTCCATTTTCAAACAAAGAGTATTTGTTGATGGGGAAGTTCCGGAGGAAATACTGAGCATAGAGAACAAGATAGTTGAAATGTGTCAAGGTCTACCGTTGGCTGCAAGTGTGTTGGGAGGCCTCTTATGCAACAAGGAAAAACATGAATGGCGGGCAGTTCTTGATGGAAATCCCCTTGTTGCGGGGGAAGATGATAACGGGGAAAATAGCATAAAGAAGATCCTAAAACTCAGCTATGATTATCTACCATCTCCACATCTGAAAAAGTGTTTTGCTTACTTTGCCATTTTTCCAAAAGATTTTGAGTTTGAAAAGGACCAGCTTATCCAACTCTGGATGGCAGAAGGTTTTCTCGGTCCATCTCAAGAGACCACTTTGATGGAAGACGTTGGGAACAAGGTTTTTCAACTTTTGTTGCAAAATTCCTTGCTGCAAGATGTTAAGCTAGATGATCTGAACAAAATAAAATACTGTAAGATGCATGATCTTGTGCATGATTTGGCTGGAGATATTTTAAAGTCTAAACTATTTGATCAAAAGAGTATTGGAGGAGAAAATCTTTCTCAAGTCCGATACTTTGGATGGGACTCACCAAGTGATCAAATAGATAAGATAAACGAGTCAGGACGTTTGTGCACATTGTTCTGGAAAAGAATTATATCTGAAAAACTGTTGTTGAGCTTTCAGTTCTTGAGAGTTTTAAATTTGTCCAGGTCAGGCATCAAGGTATTGTCAGCCAAAATCGGCAAGCTAATATACTTGAGATATCTTGATCTCTCCAGCACTGAGATCAAAGCCTTGCCCAACTCCATTTGCAAGCTCTACAATTTGCAAACATTTAGAATCAATAGTTGTTACTCACTTAGGAAGCTTCCAGAAGAAATGGCAAATATGATAAGTTTGAGACACATATATTGCGACTTTCATTACCAAACATATCTTGATTTTGCGGGTTGGAGATCAAGGTTTATAGGTAATTATCAGTTTCAGATGCCACTTAATATGGGGCAATTGACTAGTCTTCAGACACTACAGTTTTTCTATGTAGGTTTAGAGACAGGTCGTCGAATAGAAGAATTAGGTCATTTGAAAAACCTTAGAGGTGAATTGACGATCAAACATCTCCAATTAGTCGTAAATAAAGAAGAGGCTCGAACAGCATATTTACAGGAGAAACCAAATATCTACAAGCTGACATATTTATGGACCCATGATGAATCAGAAGGCTGTGAGATCAATGATGAGCATGTGTTGGATGGTCTTCAACCGCATCCTAACTTGAAACCTTAGCAGTAGTGGACTATTTTGGGACTAAATTTCCTTCATGGTTCAGTGAAGGATTGCTACCAAATTTGGTCAAGTTGAAATTAAGTGGCTGCAAAAGGTGCAAAGAAATTCCATCGCTTGGCCAACTGAAGTTCCTTCGGCATCTTGAGCTGATAGGATTCCTTGAATTGGAATGCCTTGGATCTACATTTTATGGCGTTGATGTTAATGATAAAGGATCAAGCAGCAATAATGGCAATATCCAAGTGTTCCCATCACTGAAAGAACTAGTATTGCAGAATATGAATAGCCTTATTGAGTGGAAGGGTGATGAAGTTGGAGTTAGAATGTTTTCTGCGCTTGAGAAGTTGAGGATCACAAAGTGTCCACTGTTAGAAGGTACCCCACGTCAATTGGAAATCCTCCGTGAATTAAGCATTGAAGGAGTTGACAGTGAAATGCCATTGTTGAACTTGTGTAGCAACTTGACATCTCTGGTAAAGCTTATTGTGACTGATGTGGAAGAGCTCACTTGTCTTCCTGATGAGATGCTACGCAATAACGTTTCTCTTCAACAACTATTGGTCACACACTGCAGAGAGTTTCGTGAATTGCCCCAAAGCCTGTACGATCTCCATTCTCTTGAGAGCTTACAAATACTCTTCTGCACCAATTTCAGTTCTCTTCCTGTTCCCAGTGTAGAGAATCGTTTGACTTCCCTCCAAAGTCTTGATTTATCACTGTGTATTGGATTGACCAGTTTACCAAGTGGAATGCTAGAGCATTGTCGGTCTCTACAGACTTTGAAGCTCAGCTGTTGTCGCAACTTAGTTTCCTTGCCTTTGCACGTATGGGAAATGCCTTCAATTTCATATTTGGGTTTATCAAATTGTCCCAAGTTGATTAGTGTACCCACAGGGGGCCTTCACCACCTCACAGGGTTAAAGGTATTGGAAATTGGTCCTTTCTCAGAGACCGTGGATTTTGAGGCATTCCAATTGATTTTTAATGGCATTCAACAACTATCGTCCCTTCGTACATTGGAGGTGTATGGATGGACGCGTTGGGATTCTCTGCCTTATCAACTTATGCAACTATCTGCCCTAACAAAGATCTGTATATATGATTTTGGAATTGAGGCTCTTCCTCATAGACTTGACAACCTTACTTCTCTTGTAACATTACATCTAATGGGGTGCCAAAGGCTACAACATGTGGACTTCTCAGATATCATGCCCAAATTACGATATCTGGAGATCCATTATTGTCTATTGTTAGAAGGTCTGTCGGATGGGCTTGGCAACCTTGTTTCTTTGGAAGAATTAAGTTTACGTAACTGCGTGAAACTACAACATCTTCCATCCAGATATGCCATGCTGCGCCTCACTAAATTATGGAAACTTCTAATTAAAGGCTGCCCGCAGTTAGAAGAAAGTTGCACCAATCGGAGTAGCCCAAACTCCCAGTGGTCCAACATTTCCCATATTCCAAAAATTGAAGTAGGTGGGAGGATAATTCAGAACTTACGTAAGTCTCTGTTTCTCTTTCACTTTCTGATCAGTTAAATTTTTAAATATTATTTTCCCCGAGTTCCAGAAAAGAAGTTATGTATGTAGTTTAACATTTTTTCTGCAATTATTTTGACATTAAAAATTGCAAAATTATTAATGAATTGCATTTGTGCTATGCTTTCAGCATTCTGCTTGTCCACTTGAACTGAATTGCTCTTTCTTCTAATTGATGCTTTCCTCCATATAATTCTTCTTCATTTTTCTTTTGCCAGAGCTTCGATCCATAATATTGATGCGAAAACTTAGGACTTCTATGGACTCCTTTTTCCTTTTTTATTTTCAGGGGACAGATTGGAACATTTTGTTAGAGAGGTTTATATAAGTTTCTTAATAGACATTCTCGTTACTTTCACTTTCATTAAAACTCTTGCGATTGAAGGACTTCAACAAAGAAAGTTACAAAAGACTGCTATTTATTGAATCTTATAGCAAAGAGTGTCCCATTGGCTCTAAAAATGTCCTTAGCAGTATCTGTTCATCTTAATAGGTCGCTGATTCTCCATTCTCGAAGATGAAAATGTGTGTGAAAACTGACTTTTACTGTTTCCTGTGTTTCAGATTGATGGTTGAAACAATGGCATGGACGTCTTATCTAAATCGTAGACTGGAAAAGATTTGACAGCAGAGGAGGCCTTTCTTGCACAATGTTCATGCTGTACCTGTCTTTCTTACAGCCCTCTTGGATTTTGTTTGTGCATAATAAACAAAAAAGTAATATAGTTTTATGTCATTTTAAGTAACTCCTACTCTCTAGAAAAAAAACTGAAACCTACGTTTGATTAATTCAAAAACCTAAGTATTATAGCTTTAATGTTTGTCTTAATTGATTGATGTTCCATGTTAGTAACTATTCTTTACAAAGCACTTCATATGCAGTGGCGGATCCAGGATTTAGAGTTCGTGGGTGCCAAATAGACTTATCGATGTGTGCAGCAATTTCCTTTTTCTTAAAAAAAAAAACTGAAACCTACGTTTGATTAATTCAAAAACCTAAGTATTATAGCTTTAATGTTTGTCTTAATTGATTGGTGTTCCATGTTAGTAACTATTCTTTACAAAGCACTTCATATGCAGTGGCGGATCTAGGATTTAGAGTTCGTGGGTGTCAAATAGACTTATCGATGTGTGCAACAATTTCCTTTTTCTTAAAAAATCGTCTACAACAAATTTCTCAAAAAAATAGATACAAATGGGGTTCGAACCCACAACATCAACCTTCTAAAGTTGCCCTCCTACCGTGGCACCACAAGCCAATTTTGTTCTCTGGGTGACGCGCTTTATATAAATATAAATATTATATATATACCTATGTATATATAGAGTTTCCGTTCAAGTTCGGGGGTGGCGTGGCACCCCCACACCCCTTAATAGATCCGCCCCTGTTCATATGCCCAAGCAAAATAAAAAAATAAAAAATAGGTAAGCAGATTACAAGGTAGAAAATCGAACTTTTACCAACAAGGTGAAAGTTCAGATAGCATATTCTCCTTAGGATTCTTCCTCTTTGACTTGTCAAATCAAGTGCGATGGAGAATTGTGTTGTGGGAAAAAATTGGAGATCATGGAGTTGGCTTGAGCTTCTTGAATATTTCTCTATCAAAACTTATTTAATTGAGGGGAAAGTTACCCATTTAGTCAATCAGACAAATATAATTATATCTGCTAGTCAAATATATAAAAAAAAAAAGATATACACTATTTTGTAAGTATTAAAATAGGCGGAATGAATTTTGGAACACGACAATGTTTAATGTTTTGGGACTCAAAAAGTAAAATATTTTTGTACAATATTAAAATAGGCTGAATGAATTAATATTACAAAAGTACAATATTAAATTTGAAATTTTATGTTTGTAACTTTTTTTTGCCTAAAAGTACAGCAATAACATATCTAATGAAATTTCACAAATAGGGTCTGAAGAGGTTAAAGTGTATGCAGACTTTACCAGCACCGTAAAAAATAAAAAATAGAGAAGCTTAAAACTCAAAACATTTAGGGTGTGTTTGGTAGAAGGAAAATGTTTTCCATGGAAAATGTTTTCCTAGAAATGCTTTCTGGAAAACAAATAGACTTTGGACTTGTTTTCTCATATTCAGTTGATTATTAGAAAATATTTTTCGAAAAAGATTTTTTAGTGTTTGATTTATGAATGAAAAATATTTGTGAGAAAATATCTTTTATTTTTACTAGAGAGTAGAAAATAACTTTTGAATTGAAAGTGAGAATATTTTTTTAAAATAAACTTAAATTTTTGGGGGGAGGGGTAGGGTGGTGGGGGTGGGGCTAACCGAGGGGGTGAGATGGGGTAAAAAAATAAAAATTTGAAATTGATATTATTTTTAAAAACAAACTTTAAAAAAAATTGGAGGGGGGTGGGGGCTGATTGGGGGGGGGGGGGTCGCGGGTACGGGGGTGGGGATGGGGTGAAAAAATAAAAATTTGAAATTGAAAATATTTTTTAAAAACAAACTTAAATTTTTTTTGGAGGGGGATGGAGGGCTGATTGGGGGGTGGGGAGGGATGAGGTGGAAAAATAAAAATTTGAAATTGAAAATATTTTTAAAAACAAACTTAAGTTTTTTTTTTAGGGGGGCTGGCGGGGAGGAGGGTAGGGGTAGGCGGTGAGGGTGGGGTAAAAAGATTAAAAAATGAAGTTGACATATTTTATTTTTTTTAAAAAGCTTTAAATTTATTTTATTTTTAAAAAGCTTTAAATTTATTTATTTTTTAAAAGCTTTAAATTTATTTTTTTCAACAAAAAAGTTGTAATTTGAAGTTTGAGGAGAGTTTTGGAAAATGTTTTTCTTAATTTTTGAAGGAAAGTCATTTTCCTTAAATTTGAGGAAAATGAGTTGATTTGAAAAACATTTTACCCAACCAAACATGAGAAAATTGAAAAATATTTTCCGAAAATACCAAACACACCCTAAGAGAGAATCTTTAGAAGGTCGAATTTTCCAATTTGAGCCATTAGCCAAAGTAAAAATTATCGCCATCTTTGTATTTTTATATTAACTAGTTTCTGGACACGTGCAACGCACGTGTATCTCATGCAATATGTTATAAATTCGTTAGGATGATTAAAATTCAATGAAACATGCATGTAATGAGTACTAAAATGCAACAATCTCAAATAATGTTATCATAATAAAAAAATTTATAGAAAATTGAATGAAGGAAGACTAATAGAGAAATATAAAAAAAATAAACATAGAAGAAAAAAATAACATACGCGTCCTTCTTAAGACTTTAATCATAACATTTTATAAATGAAAAAATAAATACAAAATCGGTACATAATTTTCCAAGTTTTTGTCGACACCTTCTCTCATATCCAATCAAAATTCAAAAGTCTTCTCCATCGAGTTAAACTAAAGCATGAATCAAATAGAAAAATCATTTTATGTGTGTAAAGTGATATATAATCAAACTAGGTAGATATATCATATACTTTAGATGTTGATGGCTTCACTACTTTAACAATAAAATGAAAAAAATAATTTTGGATGTGAGTTTCATGAAACAAAAAAGATGAACTTATATAGATAAAAACAGAGGAATACCAAAAGACATCTTAAAGTTTTCAATTAAATATTTGAAGGTTTCAAAGGGACAAAATAGATAAAATAGAACAACTTTAAGAATATTAAATATATGCAATGAACCTCCATTAAATTCGGGAAGAGTAAACAATCCTCCTTTGAGCACATGAACTCTCCATTTATTCAAGGGAAAAAGGACAAATATACCCCCGAACTTTCATAAATGGTATGTGTATACTCTTCGTTATACTTTTAGGACACCAGTATCCTTACCGTCCAAATTTTGGAACATATATATCATTTATACTAACGGTAATACACGTGTCTCAATCTTAACAGTCGACCCGATATTTGTTAAACTTCTACCCAAAATTGAAAAACCCACCCGAATTAATCTAAAAATCCGCCCAAATACATAATACCCACAACCAAAAAATATTAAACCAAATCTCCCAAATTAATTCACTTAATTTCAAATTAAGCAACTTAAATACTTGTTTAACAGCATCTTTCCCCCGATCTTCATCCCCAAATCATCCTCAACACTAAATCCTCCAATTTAACTTCATGAGAGGAAGACCCAGGGGCGGCTCTAAGGCTTGGCCAGTGAGGCCACTGCCTTAGGCCTCAAAAATTTGAAGGCCCCAAATTTGTTTAAATTATTATTATTAATTTTATTATATATGAATATAATTTATATAAATAAAATTGTTATTGTATATATTTTATTATTATTTGTTTGAGAGTATTTTTTTGTCAATACGTTCATAAATTCTCATACTCTTTTCACTCATTATTTGGTATATTTGTTTTAACTTCCAATTTTAAAATTTATCCTTTTTATATAGGAACTAAGTTATATATATATATATATATATATATATATATATATATATCGATAACATAATGAATTATTTTCTATCTTTTCTTAAACTGCGTGAACACAAAAATATTCATGCACAAGTTTCCTTTTCGTTTTAATTTAATATATTATATGAAAATTTTATAATTTGTTTTAGATATTCACCAATGAGTGCTACTTAATGGAATGAATTACACCAACATGGGTTGTGGTGCACTGGGAGTGCTTCACCCTTAACCATAGGTTTCGGGTTCGAGCCCTGGGTAGGGAAAAAAATTTGTTGGGAGCGCCACACCCGAATGGGCCCTGCAGTGCACGATTCAGATTTAGTCGGAGCTCCAATATGGGCTCCGAACACTGGGTGGGAAACCAAAAATAAATGGAATGAATTATATCATTTAAATTGATTAGAAATTTGTATATTTTTGTTACTATCCATGCTCAAAACTTCAACTATTAAGTTATGTATGTTCTTTTCTTTTTCTTATTTGTGATGATAGCCAAATTAAAATTTCAATTGAGTTTTGAAGCTTAACATCGATGATCCATCACTTTTATTTTTCGTTCTCATCTTCCTTTCTTCTTCTATTTTGTGTGAAATTTGATATTTTTTTTGTCTTAAATGATTAATCTATTGTGTAGAAAATAATTTTTCTTGTTAGTATATAAATTTTATAAAATAAATTTAAGGACCTCTTAATATGATTTTGCCTTAGGCCACGAGATTTGTTGAGCCGTCCCTGGGAAGACCCATCTAGGGCTGGCAAGGGGACTGGGACTGGGGGACAGGACAAAGGGGGACGGGACGGGGGACGGCGCTGGCGGGATTTGGCCGGGACGGGTATTGGGGGACAAAAATATGTCCCATCTCGTCCCACTATATATACGGGATGGGACGGGGTTTGGCGGGACGGGACGGGACGTGGGATTTTTTATTTTTCATATACTTATTTATTTGTATTGAAATTATATGTTATTGAATAACATTTTTAGTTTATTTGATTTTCAATAACATTTTTAGCAAATAAATAATGCTTAAATTTTCAAATTTCAAATTCAACTTTCAAATTTCAAACTTCAAACTTCAAATTTCAAATTTCAAATTTCAAATTCAATTTTCAAATTTGTATTTTAAATATTTTAAAGTAATTTAAACTTGAAATTTCAAATGTCAAATTTTGATTTTTAAATTAAGTATTTAAAGTTAGTTTAGTATATATGTAAATATGTATGTATATATTAAAATTAAAATGCAAGACAATAGTTGTATAAAAAAGACTTGAATAAAGCCTTCAAATTTATTCAATAAAAACTAATTGCAACTTAGAACTTAGAAGTTACAATTTCCAAATATTAGTGGAGTAACTAATCTACGCAGCCACCTTCTAGGAAGGGTTTTGTTTCAATAAGTTCTCATATGTAAAACTAATATTTGTTACAAATATTAAATGAGTAACTAATTTACGCAGCCACCTTCTAGGAAGGGTTCTGTTACAATTAGTTCTCGAATGTAATCTAATATTTGTATTCTCCTTTAAAATTCAATTCTAATTGTCGCATCATATCAACGGTAACATCCTCCGGTGTTGGCAAACTTGCTAGAAACTCTTGTGACTCTAATTCATCATCGCTAGATTCAATTACCGCATTAATCCAAGCTTCTTGGAACTTAACTTTGGCAAATTATAATTCCTCATCTCGGTGTTGACCCAGTCTCTAAATAAAACTGATGTTTCCAAACTTTCTTCCGCCAATGAATGTCTATGATCGCCAAGTTGAAACTTTGCCGCACTAAAAGCAGCCTCTGATGCAACTGATGAAGCTTGAATAGCTAGAACATCACGAACTATTTTGCTCAAAATTGGAAATGCAACGCTCCGCCTCCTCCACCATGCTAATAATTATTCATTGTCATCTCCATCTTCCACTGTTTCTAAAGATTGATTAAGATATTCTTCAAAATCATCACGGTTAGTAGAATTAAGACCAAGAAAACCTCGCATATAACTTGAAATTCGAGTTTTACTCTGAGGATTAGAAGTTTGACCAACTTCTCGTTGAGTATTTCCTGTAGTTCTATATTTTTCATACAAATTTTTTGCTTTTACTTTTATGCTAGACTTACACATTTCACAAGTTGGAATTTCTTCTGGTAAAATTTCTAAAGTATCATAAAAAGTGTCAACAAGTCCCTGCACACCTCATAATTTATAGTCAGGATGAAGTAAAGTAGCAATTAAATAAATTTGAGGAATAGGAAAAAATATTTTTAAAATTTTTCAATCACGCCTTCAATTGCAACTCTAAATTTTTCAATTTTTTGTATTTAGAAAATTGAACTGAAATAGCTCAAATATTTATTAATACTGATGAAATAGTAGGATAATAAATTCCAGAAAACATGGTTGTAGCATCATAAAAAGGTCTTAAAAATTCTAATAGTTCATTAGTTTCTTCTCAATCTTCTTCATAAATTCTATCTAATGGGTCAGCATTATGAGCATTAAACACCATTTATATGGGTCCTTTATATTCGTAAGCAACTGAAAGCATTTCGTAAAAAGAATTCCACATTGTTTTAATATGTCTTGGAATTTTTCTTGGTGGCAAATCACATAGTACACAACGCTCATTAAATTCCCTAATTCTAGCAGCTCTATGAGCATAAAAAATTCAGGCAACAACATATTCAATTTTCATACAACCACAATCAAATAATGAAATATCATCTTGTACAACTAAATTTAATACATGTGCAACACATCTAACATGAAAAACATTAACATCAATTGGAGATAATCTAACTTTTAACATACTAGCAGCGTTTGTATTATTAGATGCATTATCTAATGCGACAGACATTACTTTATCTATAAGCATGTAATAATCTAGAACACTCAAAATATTTGAAGCTAAATATACACCAATTTTTTTCTCTACACATTCTTTATAACTTAAGATTCTTTTTTGCAAATTTCAGTCATGATCAATCCAATGTGCTGTAATAGTTAAATAATCATGTTCATTAACACTACGACCTATATCCGAAGTTATAGACACTCTACAATCTAATATGTTATATATACAACGAAGATATTGACAATGTTTACCTTGATATACAAAAATATCAGATTTAACAGTATTTCTTGAAAAACCTCTATAAGTAGGATTATAAGTTTGTTGAATATATTCAATAAAATCGGGATGTGAAGGAAAACTATAAGGCAAACCATAAATAGAAACCATTTTAGCTAAATTTTCGTGATCTCTTTCCTTATTATTTTTACGTTGTGTTAGTGGACCACCGAGGTTAGAAGGATCTAATGTTCCTTGAACCATGTTAGAAGCCCCTACCAATTCATTAACATTAATATCAAAATCATTAACTGGAATTCCTTTTTTTCTATCGGCTAATGCTTTAGCTTCTTTATATTGAATCGGCACACAAGACAACAAATGTATATTTAAGCCCCCCGTCCCACCTTGACCTCCACCTTGTTTATGTTTAAAAGGTTGCTAACACTTATTACAAATAACAATAGAGTTTTCCTTATTTAAAGTCATAAATCGCCACACAACAGAAGTTTTAGGGCACTGATTATTCACCTTCTCCCTTGTAGGAGGTATAAGGCGTGGGCGTCCACAATTTTGCTCCGTTGAATTTGTAGTTTCATTTGGAACTTCTGTCACCGGACTAATAGGTGTATCTTCTAATTCCTCTTCTCCCAAACCAACTTCTTCTTCTTCACCTGAATTTTCATCAAGATAAGGATTAATATCACCATAAATTCATTGTAAAATTTCATGATCGAGTTGAACATTTGAATCAATATCATAAGAAGTATCATCAATATAAGTAGAATCATTTGTATTAAATCTAACTCTAGACATTGATTTAGAAAAAGTACCACCACATTTACTCTTATTTTTTTCCTTACTACTTTTTTATTAAAATTAAATAATTTACTAATGTCACTTGGTTCTTTCTCTTTTCCTTTACCGGTATCTTTTTTGCTAGAACTCTTATTTAATTATATGTAAAGTGTAATATAAAAATAATAATAACACAAAAATTAATGACGAAAAATAAAATATAAATATTATGAAACGAATGTACCAACCGTCTGCGTTAATAGCAGACGTTATAACCGATTCTTGAAGCTTGTAGTTTGTTGTAACTTGTAATTTGGAACTCCAATACTTGATAGCAAATATGAAAATTATATATATTATGATATAATATGAAAATTTAGAATTGAAATATATGTATTATGATATAATATGAGACTTAAATGGAATAAAAAATTGAGACTAAGATTGAGAGGATATAGAAAATAGATGAGAGAATAGATGATTTTGTAAGAAATAACAAGGGATAGAGGGGTATTTATAATATTAAAAATGGGTTAAAGTGTATTAATGATAACTTGAGGGTTTAAATTAAAGTATTAAAAGTAGGGGGTGGTAGGGGTGTTGGGGAAATGAAAAGGTGAATAAATCCGTTGGGGGGGGGGGGGGGGGCACTAGCCGTTGCCCCAACGGTCCCCAACGGATATAATTCAAAAAAAATAAAAAAAATATAGGGGATCCCGCGAAACCTGCCAGTTCAGTCGGGCCGGGATCGAGCCGGGTCGACCGGGACCAAAGGGTGAACCGGCCCCTAATCGGTCCCCTATCCCGAAGTCCCTCCAACCCGCGATAATTGATGGGACCGGGTCGGGCGAGCTGGTTCTCGAACCAGTCGCGGGGCGGGGCGGGCCGACACGGTCCCCCTTGCCAGCCCTAGACCCATCCAACCATCTTCATCCCCAGAATCATCCTCAACACTACATCCTCCATTTTCTCCTCAACTTCCTCACATGTTTCTTGACCCATTTAATCTTTTCTTTAACTAAATCAATCATTTACTCATTACCATCATTATAAATGATCAAATCTCACCGGAAGCACTATTGAAAGACTTCACACAACCTTTGTATTAGATTTTATCCGACGACCATTAAACCTTAACTCTTTTGTCCACTACATCTTATGCTTATGATGGTTTAAGGCCAAAAACTATTGAAATGGATATTATAATCTTTCTCTTTTTGTGTAGAGAAGAAGGCCATCGTAGGATTGACACAAGGATTGATACTAGGATAAGGATTTGGTTTAGTATTAGGGTTAGATTTGTCTTAAATTTGTTTAAGGAGAAGAGGTAAATGAGAAAGAGAAGGGTTTTTGGGGTTGGAGTACCATCTAAAATTAAGAGAACTGATTTGGGGATTTTTGGGTGGGAATTATGTATTTGGGTGGGTTTTTAAATTAATTTGGGTGGGTCTTTTAATTTTGGGTAGGAAATTTAACAAATATTAGATTGACGGTAATGATTGAGACACGTGTATCACCGTTAGTTTAAAGGGTATATATGCTCCAAAATTTGGACGGTAAGGATACTGGTGTTCTAAAAGTATAATGAGAGGTATACACATACCATTTACGAAAGTTCAGGGGTATATTCGTCTTTTTTCCCTTTATTCAATGTAGTATTGATTATCACTAATATTCAAACATGTAATTAACTAAATATTTATAATATTTTAATTTAGTATAGGGGTAAAATGGTATTTCAACTTTCAACTTTTTTTGTTCCCACTTTTAATAATATATAATAATATGATATGATATATGATGATAATAATTAGGTTAAGAAAATAATTATTATTAATAAAAAATAAATGTAGATAGTAATGTCACATGTGTTTGCACTAAAACACATATGAATACTAGCTCAACTCTCTATAATTGGAGAGAATAGAAATAGAGAGGGGTTGGAAATCTATATATATATATATATATATAAAGGAGGATCTACATCCTGCTGATGTGGCATGCCTCAATGATTAGAAAATAGAATTTAGACATTTTTCTTAAATTATTAACTACTACTCCTATTAATTATTAATTATAAATTATTAATAATCAGTTATACATTCCTAAAATACAGAATTCCAAAAGGCTACCATTTTGATTCCCTATAATTAACATTTACTTTCCCAACAGAATTTCAAAAGGCAACCATTTAGATTCTCTATAATTAATATTTACTTTCCCATAATTAGTGTGATTAATTACGGAAAAAGTGGTTACAGAATTTCATTAAAAACATTTCTCATTTAATTGTAACTTTAATTCAACATTTCAGATTTTACTACATAATGCAAACATTTCAGAATTCTACCACAATTCCTCTATTTTTCTTTGTATACTACTTTATCATTACTTCTATTTGGTCATTTTATATCTCTTCCTTTAATCTCTTTTTATTTAGCATTGCAACATCTTATTTTTATCTTCATTTTTTATTTACCTCAAACAATGAATTTTGATTTATATATCTTATCGAAATAATATTCTAATTATACGTTAATTATTTGCTGGTTTTACAATAAATTATCTCTTTATTGATTTTCCAGAGGAGTTGAAACATGAACTAGTGCAAATAGTTCTCTTACTCTGCTTTTGGTTGGTCTTCAAATTTTTCCAAACAAATTTACTATTTAACTTTTCATCACAAGTATTTCTAAAAATTATACAATGACTTTTCATTGTTGATTGTTAATAATGTTTACTATTTAATTTTTCATCACAAGTATTTCTAAAAATTATATAGTGACTTTTCATCGTTGATTGTTGACAATGTTTATGAATTATTAGTTCTTCGTGAATAAATTAAAAAAAATTATGATTGTCTTTTAAATTTCTTACTGCAGATCGCATGGATATGTGATGTTATCAAGAACACAAATTTATTGACATTTCATTATTGATTGTAATTATTCATATAATTGGTTCATTAATTGTAAATTATTTTTGTTTCAATTATTTATTTGTTTATTCACTACATATTATCTGAAAATATAATGCTACTTGCGATTAGTTTCATTCATCTGGGATTCTCCTTTTGCAAATCAGTAAGTGATTTCATGTTTATCTTCTTTTTTTTATACGACATAAATAGTGAAAAAATAATAGTATGAGAAATGGAGGAATATCGTAATGGACTTGTGAGAATTCTATTTTAAAATTGCTTGCGAAAATATTTGCAAAATTTCTTATTTCCTTATATTTATTTGTACATCAAGATAATAAAAAGTATTTAAAAATATATTTTGTCATAACTCATTTTACGTTATTAAAAATTACTCTATGTAACTATTTTTTGATTATTATGAAAAATGAACCATTAGCTTCAAATAGATTGTTGTAGTAGAAATTATTTTAGATTGTTTTAGTGAAGTAAGCAGTATATGAAAAGTGTATAAATCTGAGAAAATCAATCGATTAACGAGCAACCATATAAAAATTAAATAAATTTGAATCTATTTGATACAATTAAAGATAAAATGCCCATTTGTTCTTTCTATTTATATTGTAAAACTAAAAAAATGTACTTTTTTTTTGCAGGGAGTGACGTTCACTTTTTTTATGTTTCAGGATACAATATTCATGATCTTCTAAAATAGGAGAAAACACAAAAAATATGAAAAAGAATTGTGTATGGGAATATGTGCTTACTCGAAAACTTTTATAGGGATAAAGTCAAATAATAAGTGCGTGAGAAATAATAATGTATTCAAATATTTAAAAGATAAAATAAGCGTTGCAAAGAGTACGTAAAAGTAGAATTAAAGGAAATAATGTTTTGTAAATTTATAGAAACAAAATACAATTTTATAGTAAATATTATCAAATAAAGTTAAATTATGTTAGAAACATTTAAATAAATATGCATGAAATATTTCAAAACCGCGCGTAGCGCAGCCAAATTCACTAGTAGATAATACATGAAAAGTCTTTTTTCAAATGCTTCTTGTTGTATTGTTGAATTGAGAGGATTGGCACAAAAAATATCAAGTAGATAAAATAGTTTTAATGCCGTTACATTTATACACCTTGTAAATCCGATATGGACATGCCTATCTCTTAAGGGATCTTTGATTAGAATTATTTTATTTTATACACAAATGTTCATTTACGATCTAATAAAGATGCTATAAGTAAAAGAGTCACAAATCAATATTCAACAACTTAATTTTAATACTCCTAATAACACAGACTAATGCCTTGTAGTATTCAACAACTTAATTAATATTCCTAATAACATAAACTACAACAACAACTTAATTAATACTCCTAATAACATAAACTATGGCTTATGGCTAATGCCTTGCAGTATTAATAAAACGACTATCCTCCGACCTTGTCCTTTGACCTTCCCTATTCTAGGTGTGCGTCCCAGTTGAACTGCATGCAACATTATAATAAAAACAACTAGAATTAGCATATAATAAATTAAGATAAATAAATAATTAAAATAAACAACCTACCAGAATTGTATCAATTTGTGGGACATCTTTATGGAAAAATACCTAACAAAAGACATAATAATCCTTTAGTATCAGAATGAACATAAAATATAAAAAAACTACTCTACTAATATGAAATTAATTAATGATAGAGTCTTACTATTAAGTAACCACCCATAATTGCCGGGATGAGAGGGATTATAAATCCCGGAAAAGGAAAAGGGATATGATCGGTTTTGAACATGCGTCCGAAGTATAGCAAAACCAAAACACCATATATGCATCTCTTCACAATTTTCTTCACCAACATGTTGCTACCTTCCCTTTCAGCAAATAGGTCTAGAATGATGATGAAGATGAAGAATACGTTTGGGATGAAAACAATTAAGGCTAATTCTTCTTCGTAAATAAGTGTCTACCCTGTTGAATTCCACTAAAAATACAACCAAAAGTGAATCCATTATTTTCCAATATCAAAAAGCAGATTACATTCAATAGAATTCCTCTATATTGATGCTATAGGTTAGCATCAAAAAAGGAGGTATCACCAGCAAAATTAGTGTTACTGCTTCTTGAGCATCCTACGTCAGCCAAAATTCTAAGAAATGAAAGGCCGGTTAAGGAAACAAATAGTGTTTTACTTGATAAACTAAAACATAAAAGAGTAAAAACAAAACAACCAACAAAGGTACTGCTCGATTCATCATGAAAGAAAATAGAGAAGAAGAGAATGTGATTTCGACGGAGAAAGAAACATGCTAGAGAAGAAGGGACTAGGGAGCGGAGGGTGTATAGTGGAGTACTGTGGAGTGAATTCTCTCTCTTATATATATTCATCACATTATAGTGGTGTGGTGCCTTGTGGATCCCACACCATGTTATATTCCCCTTCATACTCATTATTTATTTGTTGTCATAATTAATTAATTATATTGTAGGAGTAAAGATAATTAGTCGAAAAAGTATGTGATTGATTACACGCATTATTGAGAACGTGACTATAGAGTGAACATCGGACATGACACTAGCTAGATAGGAAGGAGAAGGAATGGATACGATAATTAGTATGAATCATAAAATTACTTTTTTTTTTATATAAAACACATACCAAAAGACTTGACTTATGTCTTGTGGCATTCCATAAAAATAAAAATAAAAACTTAATAATAATAGAATTTGGCTAATGAAAGACTATAAAGAAAAATGTGTCACATAAAATGGGACAGAAAGGGTATTATTTATAAAAACAATAATTATGTTTTACTAATAAGATATTGGTCATGTGTTTATAAAACATAATTTTGGATGTTGTTACAAAAACTTTATTTAGTAATATAGAAATTTCAGTTATTTAATTCAAAGCTTTAAAATATTTCTAATAAAAAGTATATAATTTTTCTTTATTTTATTTTTATATAGATCTTCAATATTTTCTAGAGTGAATAAAACTATTCTCCTCCCGTCTCAATTTATGTGATGTAGTTTGACTTGATAAAAAGACTAAGAAATATGTGAAGACTTTTTCTTTTACTTTGTTATTTATGGCAAATTCATCTTTTAAAATACTAATTACTTTATTTGTTACTATATTTGTTCTGCATAAGATATCAAAGACAAAATATTTTGCGTTTAGAGTGAAAAAATATCGTATATTGGAAAATTATGTTTTTTTAAAAAAATTGTTATTATATTTGAAAATTATATAAATAATACTATAAATCACAATAATTAACAACTTAAATATTTAAAAGCTATATAAAAAAAAATTGATTGACTCTCGAAATTGTATTGATACCACATAAAATAGGTTAGATGATAAACATATATTATTTGAAATTGACGTAAAAAGTATTATAAATCACAATAATTAGCAATTAAAAAAAGGATACATATAAAAAATCACTTGACTCTAAAAAAAATTATAACAATGCTACATAAATTGAGACATGGGAAGTAACATATACTATTTAAAAATTACGTTAAAAATATACTATAAATTACAATAATTAACAATTTAATATATTTAAAAGACATATAAGGAAATGGTTAATTTTTGAAATTCTATATATGTCACATAAACTGGAACAAAGAGAGTAATATATATTATTTTTAAAATAATGTAAAAAAATACTAACAACTTAAGATATTTTTAAAATCATATAAAAATCTGGGTAACTTCTCAAGTTCCATGATATCACATAAATTGAAACAAAAAATGAGTAACATATATTAGGTTCATGCTAGCACGGAGTCCTATATCTAGTAATTTAACAGACAATCTTGAAATATGTTTCAAAAAAAGGGTCTGTTTGTGTAACGACCGGGCTCCGTCGTTATAGAAAAGCCAACGGGAAAAAAATTTGGGCCGGGAAATTTTTTCGAAGTATCTTAGAATTTCCCAATCTAGTCCAGATTTGGACGAAATCGGAGTCATTGAAGTCTAGGGAAATTTGGTAGCAATCGGGTGATCTAATTATGAATTTGATCACCTGAGTAGATAGAAAAGTCATTAAGGAACCCGTACGGAATTGAATTCGGGTGAGTAGAACTCCCGAAATTGATCTTAGCGTGAACGGGTAGTTTCTGAGTGTCGTTGGTTGAAGGCGTGTTGTGAAATGGGGATATTGGAATTATTAAAATAACTCATTGTTTCGTGCAAGCCGCTTTGGCGGTGATTTCTGTCGCCAGGGCGAGGCCGCTGTAGCAGTGTAAGGACCGTTGTGGCAGGCCCGACGCGACTTAAGTCGGAAATAAACTCCAAAACATCTTTATTCTTCACTTTTCGATTTTTAGAGTAAGGAGACAAACCCTAGGCGATTCTTGACAATTTTCTACCGTTCTTAAGGCTAAAGGTAAGATTTTAACTCCTCACATCCGTTTTTCGATCCGTAGAACGTAATCTAATTTTGTTCTACACTAAAAATAAAAACAAAAAAACTTCTAAACAGAAAACCGTTCATTGAATTTGAATCTAGAAAATTGCTCCATCTTCGCACAATTATTAAATGTTTGAATTGCTTAGTTATCATCAGTAATTATTTCAATCTTAATGTTTTGTTGGTAGTAATAACTTTTTCATATTCTTTACAATATTCATAAATTTGCATAGAAAAATATATACATTGATCAATCAAATTATCACTCAAACACCTAATTTCTTGACAAAAAACAGTGTTGGAAAAACAATCAGAAGGCAATTTTATATATTTGTTTCTTCAAGCATAGAGAATTGCTCTTCTCCTTCACTTCTCAGCAATCCTTTTAGATTTGGAAACCTTTCCATAAGTGTCCCTTTTGGTGCCGAACTCTTTCCATAGTAAGTCGTTCCAAGTATGAGAACGTTGGGTCAAAAAATATTATGCTTCTTTGGGTTTTGATAATTGTATGAAACTTTATTTGGATATTAGAAATATGCCGGTTGTAATCACATAAATTATGTATTGTTAATTATTTTTTGGATTTATATGATACTTCTTTTAGGATGGATTGTAATAATAATTGTGTTCCATACATTTTTTATTAATATTTCTTACAATTATATTGTCTAAGTCCCTTCCTTTTTCCTTTTGTGTAATTAGGCCTTTATTTTCTCGCTTTGTATTTTATGATAAATAGATTTGTTGGGTTGCAATTATTTTTGTCTTTTGATAGGATTTTGGTGATAATCTCTTGAATTATCTGTCAAGAGTTTTCCTTTTTGTAATTCTGCACTATAATAGAAAAGATGTGGGATTAAATTATGAATTAGAAATTCTTTGTAGTAGTGTTTCATATGCTATTAGATATGTTGCGTGAATGATGACAACTCAAAAATTGTATTCAAAAAGTTCCACTATAAAGTAAAGTCATAAGTCTCTCATTGGCTTTGTTGTTTATTTGATACAAATAATTAATAAATAAGAGTAAAACAAGATACATTAATAAATAAGATTAAAATTTCAATGAGTGAAGAAAGTTGTTGATGATACTCTTCTCTTAAGGTCTCTGTAGCTTCTCATGTTAAAATTTTTATTTCATCTTGTTTGAATTGTGCAAACTAGGTATGTTAAGTTTCATTATGCTTCAAAGTGTAAAGTTGAATTATCATTTTACCTCTATGCTAAATTAAATATCTAATTAATTAAATAGTAAATAATATCATATATATTATATTAAATACTAAAAGTAAAAAGGTATTAAGGTCAAAAATTGAATCAACTTTTAACTGCAATAAAATGAGAAAAACATTAAGAAATATGAAAAATGAAAAGATCATGATTACAAGACTCTTCATTTCTACGAATTAAATTTTAAAACTCTTATCTTTTCATTCTCTCATATTGAATGAAGGAAAAAGTTGGACTTGCAAACTATAAATTAAGCATTGGACAATCTCTCTCTCTCTATATATATATAAAGCAGAAACATAAAAATGTTGATGTGGCGCATTCTAAGGCCTGAAATTCTATTTATCTTTTTTTGAGATTTTTTTTTTTTTGAGATTTTCCTATATATAAAGCAGAAACATAAAAACGATGATGTGGCGCATTCTAAGGCCTGAAATTCTATTTATCTTTTTTTGTGGTATTTTTTTTGAGATTTTCCTTCACTTTAAAAGACATAAAATATTTTTTTATTTTTTTATAGAATATTAAAGCATGATATTTAATTATCTCCTCATTAATAGGTCAATCAAAACACCCTTGTAGAAAAAGGAAAGAATTATATTTAAAAGAATATAAAAAAAAATGCTGGCTATGGGGTTCGAACCCATGCGCACTTATGTGCAGAAGATCTTAAGTCTTCCCCCTTAACCTCTCGGGCAAACCAGCTGATGTTTTATATTGTGCAAAGATAATTACTTAATAAATAAGAAGATAAAACAAGAGATAAGACTTCAAAAGATTATAGACATGTATTACTTAGTAAATAGGATGTAATTTACTATTTACACTATCAGATTTATGTAAGTTATACTTATTTTTATATATTTTTATTTTTTATGTGTATTTGTTTCACATATTATCCAAGGATTGTTTGAATTATGATCTAATTCTAAACTAAAACTTTATCTTGTTTGTCTCACAAAAACACCAAACAATAATAATAAAAAAGTTATTACTTATATGCAATTTAGATTCAAGGCTTCTTTTGTATGAATTTATCTCGATATTAGAAAAAGTTATCAAAGTGACTTCGACTTTTATGATCCTTTTCTATTTGGAAATTAACAATGAAGAAAAAAAAGAATAAATGAGCGAACGAATTTCATATCTAATTACTATTTTGGTTTATGACACCTTGCATTTTTTAATTTGTCAAATATAACACAATCTTTATATTTATTTGAAAACTCTTACTTAGAACTTTTCATTTAGCTGCATAAGTATTTTTTAACGATATAAATATTGTTAAACAGGTTTTTCTATAAATAAACTTATAGTTATACATTTAATATAAAACATGCAAAAATATAAAATAACATCATACACAATGAACTCTTTGTAAAAGTATTATTTCAAATACATTGGAGTAATATTTTGTTTCCAAGAGCAGCTCATAAGTTAAAGATGTGAGCGGAGGAGTAGATTGCCTCCTGCTTCTCTAACATAGAAGTACCACAACACTCGTCTACAATCACAAAATTTTCTTATCCAAAATCATGTACTTAGTAAATGAAAGACTCGTCAATTATAACCTTCAACCTTCCTATTTAATAATGACTCAATAAATTGAAAACGCGTTATTTCATATCTAATCACTTATCATGGGCGCGGCTTATTCACTTCTACTAATAAAAGCAAGACAACAACCAAAATAAAATGTTATTTAATCATAAAAATGTCATGTCAGCACACCTATCAAAATCAAAACATACCAATTACCACATCTACCAATCACCACCGGCATAACCATAAAAAAAAATCATTAAGAAAGTGCATGCTGTTAACATTATAAAGTTTATGATTCCATCAAAAATTTAATCGCCTCAATTTTTCTTTTTGAGCCATCTCTACATCACCTAAAATCTGCTATACTCAACTTCTCACACCTCCTTAGAGATGACACATTAAACCACATCCATAGAAAGAATGGACCAATAAATATAAAAAATAAATAAATAATGAATCAAATAAGAAATAGCCAATCATCACATATTCACATGCTCTGAAGATGAGGAAACTCGTCTAGCAACAAAAAAGCTAAGCACGTAGCAAAATACCAAATAGGTAATAACCATTAATTTGAATAGAATATCAACCAAAACAAGTAAACAACAGTCGAAATAAAAATAAACCTTCACTAGTACCCAGAGATAGTTCCCCTCCATACAAAATACCAATAAGTAGCAAAACTGGACCTAACTCTTGCTTTACATTCATTAGGGTCAACCAACACTATTCTAAAAGCTAACACTCTCTTCTGATTATCATTCCCTCCAACGTTTGAGAAAATGAAACCGGATCTCCAGGCAGATGTTTCTACTCCTATTTACTTTCCAGCGCTGTGCTTAGCTTTTGAGTGAGATTCCAGAGCATTTTCAGAACCAAAAGTCCTGCAAGGAGAAATACATGAATCCAGGATACAACTAATGCTCCTAAAATAATCAAAAGATATCAAAAGTTACCTGTTGCATGTCTTGCAGGCAAGAGATCCGCCAGATTTTGGAGTCTGGTTTGGCTTGTTTCCGGGAGTCTTACCAGCCTGTTTTGAGGGGTGAGGGGTTGCCACATGGACAGCACCTTTCTTACCATCTAAACAGCCCAAAAACAGACACTCAGAAACAAGAACACTTGATCACATAATAACTTTTGAGTAAATATGGAAAAAATGAGTCACTTGCTTTTGTTAACATTTAACATCTTTTTTATGTACTTTAAAGATCATAATCAGATTCTCATTCCAAATAATTAATACTTATTCAAGTTTGTGGTCAAATTTTCTCATGTAAATTGAAAGGACAACAGCAGACAGTTCAACATTACACAATCCATATCCAATATTAACATTCAGGTAAAGCATTAACCAAGTAGAAAAACTAACCAGTCTTTTGAGGAGTTAAGAATTTTGTCTTTTTATCGGGAACAGGTGTCTTTGCAGCAGAATCTGCAGGTCTCTTTCTGCTAGGTTCAGCCTAAAAAAGAAGAATGAACCAGGTAGTGTTAGCCCACCTTCCTGCTCAAGAAATTCAGGAGAAAGGAGAAGACCAATTACTAGCTACCTTCTTTGGTGTCCCCTCCTCACTCTCATCAGACTGATCTTCATCACTATCACCTTCTTCATCCTGAAAAGAGAATACTCAATACTATAAACATTGGGAGCTACATTATTCAAAAGCATTGCATTGTGGTTAATGTTTCAGACCCCTAAAGGAAAAAGGCAGATTAGTTACATGGACGAGAGGATGAACTAGCTCAACTCAGATGCAGGGTTCTGCCTTTTCAACATGCAACATAACATTCAAGACATAAATAATCTGATATTCAGTTTGATGGCTTCTATCTTGCAAAAACAATGGCCCAAATATGATGGTAACTCAATTTGACAATTCCATTTCGGCCTATATTTCTAGAACCAAATAGTATCTGTTTTTGGCTACTCAAAAGTATGTTTAGTAGTAAGCAAAGATATTAAAAATCTATTTCATCCATTAATTTTTACCGGGACAAAATCCCCTAAAATACTTAGGGGTCGTTTGGTGTGAGGGATAATACCAAATAGTCCCGGGATTAAATTATAGTACCGCTTATTTTGTTGTTTGGTTAGCAAGTTCGGGATAACTTATCCCAGGATTAGTAATTAATACCGGGATAAGTTATCCCTCTCCTGGG
This sequence comes from Solanum verrucosum, assembly GCF_900185275.1. Lineage (NCBI taxonomy): Eukaryota > Viridiplantae > Streptophyta > Magnoliopsida > Solanales > Solanaceae > Solanum > Solanum verrucosum. The sequence goes on along the minus strand of NW_026020112.1, from coordinate 275,698 downwards.
GTGGTATAGTAATCCCGGGATAACTTATCCCGGGATAAAATAGGTAAATGACAAAAATGCCTCTTTCAACCCTTTTGTTATATCACTTTTTACATTAATGAAGGGCATTTTTGTAAACAAATAAATTGTTCTCAAAATTTATTATTTTGAATACAACAAACCAAACACTCAATAAAAAATAATCCCAACACAACTTATCCCATCATAACTAATCCCAACATAACTTATCCCAACATAATTTATCCCATCATAACTCATTTTCAAACCAAACGACCCCTTAAGAGTTTAGTGATATCCTTGACAAACAATTGTGTTGCATTACCCTTATCAAAAGAAAATTCTCATCGAAAATTTGTTTTCCAAGACCAATTCTTTTAAAACCAAATCTAAACTGTGTTCTGAATACCAAATGCAAATCATATTCTTCCAAAAAATCTTTTAAGAGTTCATATCTTGAAGAACACTCAAGTACCACAGGTTGAAAAACATATTTAAACAATTTGGTTGGAAATTGTTGAACAAGCTCAAACTGTTTTTTTTTGATGAAGTAACAAACTCAAACTGATTTTTGTGCTTACCCAGACATTTAAAAAACCTTTTAATGATAAACATATGTTATAACAATACTATAAAGCATTGAGCATAAATTAGATGATAAGCATACCTCCCCCATCATAGAATCATCTTCATCCACAGACTCATCAGTGCTCTCATCTCCATCTTCCGCCTTTGCAACTTTACTAAATTCTACAACCCTCACCTTCTGCTTAGCTGAAGCAGAATCCTTTGCAATAGCCTTAGCTTCAGTCTTTCCTGTTAGACAGGTAGGCAATACTTTAGAACTAAAAAATGGTAGATCAAAGACACAAGTATATAATAAAATTTTATGTACCATTGTTTGCAATTGTGAGGGGTATTTCCTCATCAGACTCTGCACACAATAAAATATCAATTAAGTCTTCGCCTAATTCATCGCAGCTTAAATATGCTCAAACAGAAGATTTTATACTTACCATCTTCATCTTCATCTACATCCTCCTCAGTGTCACACAGAATTGTAGTCAAGGAAACAAAAAGAACTTGAAAAATCTACCTCTTTTAAATGGAAAGGAAGGGAATAGTAGAAACTAGAAAGATAGTAAAGTTCATTTGAACAAAAGATAGAAGATAACAAACAACAGAAAGGATATTCCTCAAATGGGTTGGCAGCCTTGTATCCAAAAAAGTAGACGCTACCATTTTTCCAGTTGTGTGATAGTTCAAAGTCTCTATCAAAAACCAGGTCAAATTGTTGTTGAGGCAGCTTATCTGAGCTGAGTGTGCCAAGAACAAGCTTCTTGCCATCAATAGTTACAGACAAGCATACAGGTTCTGATCCTTTATCCTTTTTCACCTCACCAAGAGATGCCTAAGAAAAATGAATACATTGATAAAAATACTAAAAAGAGATGCCTACAAGGTACTTAGCTATTGCAAATATTTGCCTATCAAATTCAAGTGACAACTTAACATACCTGTGAAAGATGCAAAATCATGTCATCTCCAGGCTGTACAGATAAAGGTTGTCCACTTTTCACCTCCGCACCTAAATGTAAGAAAATTTAAAACAACTGCCAAATATTATTCCAATATAAAGTGGGCATCAAACACACTAATACACTATGGATGAAGAATCAACAGCCGAGCACGCATAAGAGAAATGATATTTTTTACAATACAATTATTACACAATAGTAGAGGCACAAAAGTACATTCAAATTGTATATGAGACCCAACAGAACTTCTGATCGGTTCTTGAGCTATAATAATATCCAAAAGACATGTGGTCATCAAAATAAAGTATATGAAGGTAACTCCAAATATTAAAATAAAAAAATTGAGCCTTTATCACATCAAACACTTGAGAAATCATTTCCACGGTTCCAAGTAAATCCCTGATTCTGAAAGAGCTAAATCAAATACCCTACTCTACCCTCCTATACAGAGGAACAGAAAATGAACCCAAAGAACAGAGTGATGAGAGAATCTATGGCCAGTTGGAAACACTAAAGAACCATTTTTTAACTGTCAACACTAAAGAACCATATCCAAAGCAGAGTGTATTCATATATAGGCAGCATTGCACTACAACACAAACATTTTCTAGTTATTTCCCTCTCACACTCTAATCTCTACCATGCCAATGCTTAAAAATACATAGTCTGGGAATCTATCACAAAACAGTACAACAACAACAACGTATCAAGTGTAATCACACAAGCGGGGTACGGAAGGATGGTGAGCAGCATTATCACTACCTTGTGCACAAAGAGAGGTTGCTTTCTATAAATATAGCCATCACAACAATAACATAAGTAGAGTGTAGGCAGACCTTACCCCAAAACTTCAGAGGTAGAGACGATGTTTCCGATAAACACAGCTATCACAAAACAGTAAATAACAAAAAAATTGAAACATAACTTAAATTTGTCTCAAATTAACAAGCTGTGAAATTTGCACACATGTGTACAAATTCAGGCATTCAGTCATCATATACCGAAGACGTGTTTGATCAGAATCACATAAACATCGAAATCATAATAAACAATGAAAATTGAAACAGCGAAATAAATAATCAATAAATACAGCACGTGACACCACCAAACAAAACAAAATATTAACAAACAGTCATTGAGCAATACAGATTATCAAAACAATCAAATGATAAACAGAGAAAAAGCAAATAGATTGAAAGATAGATAATTTACCCCAAAATTCCATTGCTGATTGAGAAGAAGATAGAAAAAAAAACTCTAGGGTTTTAGCAGAGAATGAGCAATGGAAGCAATTTAGGGTCCGCAAGTGTTTTAGGTTTATATAAGCGGGAGAATGGAGAGAGAGGGGAAATTATATATACTCTGTTTATTGTTTCCCATACTACCCTCGTATATATTAAGGGATTGTTTGGTAGCTAGTTTAAATAATATAAAAATTATATTTGAAAATAAAAATTGTATTTGTATATGAATATAATTTGAAAATTTGTACAATTTTAGAACTTATAGAAGGATCAAAAATCAAATATGTTGAATGTTGAAATTTTTAGATATATGGTATATGTTTTGATCGTTCTACCATAATGCACAAGATAATGAGGTGATTATTGATCATGTCAATATTATCAAATGATTTATCATGAATATATTTGAATTTTCGTAGAAGAAAACATGAACTTAAAGTTCAAAAAATAATAAAATGATGCAAATTAATTGTCAAGTACATTGTTAATCCAAAACATATATCATGACGTTCAATTAAATAAATACTAGTTACTACATTTTCAATTGATATTGAAGTAATAGTAATTAATGAATTCAATCGAAAGTGTATATAGTTGAGATCAATAATTCAACATATTTTATAGTCATATAATTTTTTTAAAAGATGACAATTCCAGTAATATTGTATGAGAAGATAAATAATTGCATAACTCAATTGAAATGAGGTTATATAAAATGATAAAAGATGTATCATGCATGAAATTAAATTTTTAAAAAATAAAAATATGAATCAAATATAATTTTTTTAAAAAGGAAAATAATATTTTTAGTTCTTGTGTTATTGCATTATTCGTATTTTGATCCTTATGATATTATATTCTGTTAAGCGCATTTGACCTTCAATTAAGCAATGCGTATGATTTTAGCTTTTTAATTAATCGTCATCAAATAAATTGACGATCTGTTAAATTGTTGAGGGGAAAATCAAGTATTTATATTTTTAGTGCGGTTATACTCCATTAATTATTTATTATAAAATATATTCTAGTTGGATCACGTAGTACCATTTTACTTTGCTGATTTGATTCCTCTTTATGATGCAAAACATCATGTTTATTATTAATCTCAAATATCTCTATAAAAATATCTTTCGAATTCGTTAAAACTAGGACAAAAAATAGATCGGAGTGTGAAACAGATTTGCACCATGTGTGAGAGTTGATGCCATGGAAGTCATAACACTAACCTTCTATGCAAGATCCAAAAGAAAGAGAAGAAGAAATGGAGATTAGCCCTTTGTGGATAATTAGGAGGAAATCATTAACAAATGACTGAAGATTGTTGTCATTCAAAATTAATTTTATCTAAAAAAAAAAAGTGAATGAGAAGAATCAAAAAGACAATCATAACAACAAGCATTTGTTTTTTTCTTGAGAAATGATAATAATTAATAGAAGGAAATATATTATTGAGGAAGACAATAAGTTGATAGATACTGGATAAATAATATGCAAACATAGTTTTTTTTTTTAAGTGTATGGAATAAAAGCAACATGAAATACATGACTTGCCCTCTACAATTTAACATATCATTATTTTATTTGCCATCAGTTAGTTGAAGGACTATAATCACACACATTGATTTATAGGTCAAATACGCTTAATCGAATATCACGAGGATTTAAATAGGAACAATGCAATAACACAAGGACTAGAAATATTATCTTCCCTTAAAAAAGATTTAGAAAAAAATCTAATAAAATAATTTTTTTAAAAAAAAATATCATGAATGAAAAGTTAAAATATATGACAATTTCAACAAGATAATTAGGTTGATATAATATGAAGTTATACCAATTTGTCATGCTTTGTAATTTGAAATCACGATGATCCAATATAATTTAAGCATTATACGTATATTACATTGAATTTAACATGAAATCCTATTGCCTAAAATAACATGCATGTCACATTTATAAAATATGTTTTTGTTTGTTTGTTCACTTGTAACATTGAAATCATAAAAAAATTGTATAAATTGTGAATATTTCAACATGGCAATTAGGTTGAATTACTATATATTAGAAGAGTCTAGGATTTACTACCATTGTTCCAATTAAATCATTACAAATGTCCAATACTTACTATATAAAATATATAAGTGGGCCCCACCTCCTTCCACTTAAATAATATTTTTCAACCTTATCATGGTAATAGTTGAATTTATTATCCTTTTCATTTAATTTTATATGATATTATTTTTTCTATAAAATCATTATATATGTTTTAATAATTTAAATTTCAAAAACATTATAATTTAACTTTAAAGATTTTATTTTATCAAAATCTTGTACATTGAAATATATAGTTATGAGTTTAAAATATTTTTAAAATCATATAAAAAATTTAATAACTTCTCAAATTCCATAATATAACACTTAAATACTACATATTATATATTAATTACTATACTATAAATGACTTAAATACTCCATATTATCTATTACAATAATTAACAATTATTTGACACTTTAAATTCTATCAATGCCATATAAATTAGGATAAAAAACCTAACATATAATATTTAAATATATTTAAAAATAATATAAGTAATACTATACATTACAATAATTAACAGCTTAATTATTTAAAACTTATATAAAAAATTTAATTGACTCTCTAAATTCTATTGGTACCACATAAAATAGATTATATAATAAACATATATTGTTTGAAATTGACGAAAAAGAAACAATAAATTACAATAATTAATAAAAAAAATAGTCCACTCCAAAAAATCTATCAATTAACAACATATATTGTTTGAAATTGACGAAAAAGAAACAATAAATTACAATAATTAACAAAATAAATCTCTCAACTCCAACAAATCTATCAATTAATGCCACATAAATTGGGACATGGCAAATAACATATAGCATTAAAAAATTAGGTTCAAAATGTACTAAAAAAACACAATAATTAACAACTTAATATATTAAAGAGACATAAAAAAAGGGTTAATATTTGAAATTCTGCATCTGCCACATAAATTAGAACAAATAGAGTAATAAATATTACTTTCAAAATTATGTTAAAAAAAAGTACTACAAATCACAATAGCTAACAATTTAAAATATTTTTAAAATCATATAAAAATTTCAATAACTTCTCAAATTCCATAATATGACATAAATTTAAAAAAAAAGTGTTATAAATCATAATAAATAGTACAATATTTAAACTACTTTAAAAGCATTATAAATTGTAATAAATAATACAACAATTTAAATTACTTAAAATTTAACGACTTAAAAATATTTTTTTAAATGTATTAAAATTTCAGTTAATTGTCAAAACTTTACATGTGCCACATAAATTGGGACATGGACAGTCACACATATTTTTTAAAAAAAATTACATTAAAAGTATTCTATCAATTAACAACATATATTGTTTGAAATTGACGAAAAAGAAACTATAAATTACAATAATTAACAAAATAAATCTCTCGACTCCAACAAATCTATCAATTAATGCCACATAAATTGGGACATGGCAAATAACAGATATTATTAAAAAATTAGGTTCAAAATGTACTATAAAATACAATAATTAACAACTTAATATATTAAAGAGACATATAAAAAAGGGTTAATATTTGAAATTCTGCATGTGCCACATAAATTAGAACAAATAGAATAATAAATATTTTTTTCAAAATTATGTTAAAAAAAGTACTACAAATCACAATAGCTAACAATTTAAAATATTTTTAAAATCATATAAAAATTTTAATAACTTCTCAAATTCCATAATATAACACTTAAATACTACATATTATATATTAATTATACTATACTATAAATGACTTAAATACTCCATATTATCTATTACAATAATTAACAATTATTTGACACTTTAAATTCTATCAATGCCATATAAATTAGGATAAAAAACCTAACATATAATATTTAAATATATTTAAAAATACTATAAGTAATACTATACATTACAATAATTAACAGCTTAATTATTTAAAACTTATATACAAAATTTAATTGACTCTCTAAATTCTATTGGTACCACATAAAATGGATTATATGATAAACATATATTGTTTGAAATTGACGAAAAAGAAACAATAAATTACAATAATTAATAAAAAAATAGTCGACGAAATTGACGAAAAACAAATTATAAATTACAATAATTAACAAAATAAATCTCTCGACTCCAACAAATCTATCAATTAATGCCACATAAATTGGGACATGGCAAATAACATACATTATTAAAAAATTAGGTTCAAAATGTACTATAAAATACAATAATTAACAACTTAATATATTAAAGAGACATATAAAAAAGGGTTAATATTTGAAATTCTGCATCTGTCACATAAATTAGAACAAATAGATTAATAAATATTATTTTCAAAATTATGTTAAAAAAAGTACTACAAATCACAATAGCTAACAATTTAAAATATTTTTAAAATGATATAAAAATTTCAATAACTTCTCAAATTCCATAATATGACATAAATTTTTAAAAAAGTTATAAATCATAATAAATAGTACAATATTTTAACTACTTTAAAAGTATTATAAATTGTAATAAATAATACAACAATTTAAATTACTTATTACTTAAAATTTAACGACTTAAAAATATTTTTTAAATGTATTAAAATTTTGGTTAATTGTCAAAACTTTACATGTGCCACATAAATTGGGACATGGAGAGTCACACATATTTTTTTTAAAAAATTACATTAAAAGTATTCTATCAATTAACAACATATATTGTTTGAAATTGACGGAAAAAAAATATAAATTACAATAATTAACAAAATAAATCTCTCGACTCCAACAAATCTATCAATTAATGCCACATAAATTGGGACATGGCAAATAACATATATTATTAAAAAATTAGGTTCAAAATGTACTATAAAATACAATAATTAACAACTTAATATATTAAAGAGACATATAAAAAATGCTTAATATTTGAAATTCTGCGTGTGCCACATAAATTAGAACAAACAGAGTAATAAATATTTTTTTCAAAATTATGTTAAAAAAAAGTACTACAAATCACAATAGCTAAAAATTTAAAATATTTTTTAAATGATATAAAAATTTCAATAACTTCTCAAATTTCATAATATGACATAAATTAAAATAATAAAAAATATATATATTGGGCCCCGTGCTGGCACGGGGTCCTATATCTAGTATAACATAAAATCATATCAATTTGACTTTTTACTGTTTATTAATTTTAAATTCATTTTCTATTATTAATATCAATCAACTTTAGAGTATCCTTGTTAAGAAAAGTCATTAAATTTTAAAAAGTCGTTTTCCTCCAAATATTAAAACAAAAGATAGTATCTGATTTTAGTTTTTAATAACACCACATAAGTATTCTTTAGTACAAATCACCCCCAATAGATTTAACATTTTTGAATTTTTTTTATTCCTAATAAAGATATGATAAAAATTATTTAGGCCAAATAAGATTAAAAAAACACACATGACAGAATGTCTAAACATTTTTAAAATTTTGTGATTTTAAACCAGATTAAAAGTTACTAGGAGTAGCTTTAAACGAATAAAAAAAGTGAGATTAATAAATTGAAATGAGCAGAGTATTTTTTATTATTAAATTATAATTTAATTTACAATAATAAATTACTGTATTTAATGTAATCCCGCACGTTTGGATTTGGAGTAAATAAATACAACAGTTACCCACGTTTTATTCATCGGAATTGGGCCTAAAAGCAACTTCAGTCTGAAAAAGGGGAAGTTGGGGACTGAGATTGTCCCTATGGTATTTGTATCTGGTCATAATTCACCGGCATATTCCGATCGCCGGACGACGAAAAGCCATCCATTTCCTCCATCTCCGGCAACTGGATGACTTCTAGAAAGAGCAAAAATTAAGTAGTTCAAGCTGCAATTTGCTAAAATCAGAGTTTGGTAGGGTTTAATTTGACTTTGATATTGTTAGGATTCTCCATGGAAGTACCTGGTAGACGTTCGAATTATGCGATGTTACAGCAGCAACCACCATACGATGAGTTTAATTCAGACGGGAAGAGCAAAAGTAGAAGTGATAAGGGATTATATTGGGACTTGATTGATCGCCAAATAGGTACGACGCCGTTTCAAGCCTCAATTGTGTTACCGACGCAGTCAAGTGAGGGTAGCTTTGCTGAAAGTTCAATTTCTGGAGTTTCATTTGGGCATATGAATGCTAATTCAGGTGGTGGAGGTTCGTTGTCCAAAAGTTGGGCTCAACAGACAGAGGAGAGCTACCAGCTGCAGTTGACGTTAGCTCTGAGGATCTCTACTGAAGCAACCTGCGCTGATGATCCCAATTTGTTGGATTATGTGCCAGATGAATCAGTATCCCATGCTTCAGCTTCAGCTTCATCTGCATCAGTGGAGGCAATGTCTCATCGATTCTGGGTATGTATTGTATTCTATTTTGTTGATTTTTCTCTATTTTCGTTCTGTTAGTATATCATTCCTTAAATTTCAATATGAGATTGTGTGCTAAAACAGTGTGAAGTTCGGCATATCAGGTTCTGTTTTGTAGTAAGAACAATTTCACCAATACATATTTGATAAGACATAGAGGAATATTAGATATTAGTTCAGGTTAAACCTCTATGACTTGTCACAATTAAAGGTAGTACAACTCAAGATGTGGTACGTACACATTATAACTTCGAATTGTCAACCAAGTCTAGTATTTATTGGAGAAAGGTAGGGGGTCCATTATTCACCAAGTTTCAGAGATAGAAGCATTAAGTTCTAAGTATAGAGAATGGAATATTAGTTTAGATTGCAGATGTTCCCATGCTTAGATGACAGTTGATTATGTCGGTGAAGGGGACTGACGTTCTATGAAATGAACTTGTATTGTATTGAAATGGATAATTGTAATTACACGTACAATTATAAGAGTTCATCATTCTAATTACTCCAAACTAGTAGCAAATCCTTCCAAGGGAAGAAGTAGAAATAAAAAGGAAGAATGGAGGGAGGTTCCAGAGTGATCTAAGCAACTAAGAAATAAGAGACAAGTTCATAGCATCAACCCTAATTGATTATTTCCCTCTTCTATATATAGGCATCTTTCCGGGGTCCCAAATGTAATATGATATCTTATTACATGGGTCCTCCATCTTAGTTATATTCACAACAATTCTCCCCTCCTCAATAAGAACCTTGTCCTCAAGGTTCGAGTATAGTCGTAATGAGACCACAGTGTTGTCTTGTTCCTCTTTATCAGTGTTAACAACCCAAAGGAGTTCTTTAGACGCTTCATTATCCAAAGCAACATTCAACAACGATCCTTTGTTTTGCTTTTTAAACCAGAAGATGTATCCATGTCCAACAAGATTAGCATCAAAGAGTTTCTTGGGAGATGAAGATGGCGGGACTAAAGTACCAACGTTGAACACCTTATGGAGCTTTGATCTGAGAGCATTGAAAATTGTTGGATCCAACTCCTCTAAAACATTATGAATTGATGGCATTGGCATTTGTAAGGTCTTTGTAGTCCAAAAAACACTCCTGGGGACAGCCACTTTCTCAACCAGTTTGAACAAAATCCTTCCAGCACCTAACACAAAACCAACTTCCAATAGCATATATTCATTAGGGGATAACTCTTCTACAGATGTAACCAACACAGCATATCTCGCCCCAATTTCAGAAGCATCCTACAGACACTTGATCGTGTGTAGAGAGCAAGACCACATCTTTAGTCCATTGGAAGCCCCACCAGTTTTCCGTAACATCTCATAGAACACATTTGGAGCAATTTTTGGACAATATCCAGCCAACAAATTTCCAACGCATTATTTGGGCCTTCCTTCTTGTTATTTATTGCCTGCAACTCACTTTCGACAAAATCAGCAGCTGCACAAATATGCGAAAAGATTGCTTCTTGTAGCATTTTTATAATCTCCATATGCTCGCTGACTGCAACAATTGTTTTGTCAATATCCTCAATAATCGGTGCCTTCAGCGTGACTTCCCTTGTAGCTGCTGCAGTTTCCAAAACATCAATAATAGTGTTTGTCGTGGTGTTTGCACCTTCTAACAGTAACATATGATTGAGGAGAGGCAAATGGAAATTTTCAAGCTGGTCAACTTGCTGTTCATAGAGCATTTGCTTTCGTAAATATGGTATAGTAGCTCTTTTGTTTTGTTCACTGGTAAAATCTTACGCTCTTTCAACCTCAGGAGCAACCTTTTTAAATAAAACTACCTTTTTCGCAAGCACCTCAAGCATCATTCTAGCTTGGATCCAATAATGATCAAACCTGTGAATTGGAAACTTGTCGTCAGAAAAGATGTGGCTGCTCCTTTTTTAAATTGGTTGTAATTGGATATTCTAATGGCATTAACCCACAAAAGAGTCAAATACAAATCTCAAGGATGATCCATAAGACTATTACTGAGCAGTCGTCAACCCATACCACAATTGAATGACCACTAGACAAATGAAGACACTGGTTAAAATCAGTAGGTAAAGCTGATCCAGAAACACCACCGTTCCATTTCTCAGATTGAGGGCCATCATTCAGAACACCATGGATAAAGCTTATACCAGAATTCATGTTTACACCAGCTCTCTGATCTAAATCGTTGCTGCAAAATCGTTTGGGATTCTCCAAACGTCCAAATACTGTTCTTGCACATTGGTTTTTCACAAAAATATGCAACTTTGGTCAGCATAAAAGACAATAAGCCCATGCCAATTGCCACTTTGCAGAACATCTGTTGTTAGATTGATCTCGACATTAGAGTTATACCACAAATAAACAGGCACCTCTCCTGTGGCATTTAGCTGCTCCAACAACCCAAGCACAGTCTAACTATTGTCGCCATGTGAGAAAGCAACATCAGTGTATGGCTGCCAGGACAAGTTGAAGTTGCGAAAGTTGAGGTACTGGTGGAAGTCATATGCATCGATATACTTCTCTAATGCACTGGGTGAAACAGCCCCGACAACATGGTTAGCAGATATGCAAGGATATTCAATATGTCTAACACTTCTAATATCTTCACACATGTCACAGAAGAAAATGGCAACATCATGTGTGACAAATACACCAGGATTAAATGAAAGTTGTAAGCATTTAATCTTATGGAGCAATGCATTTCTATCTATAATCATAATGTCACTCCCAGATTCAGTGTACGGTCTAGTTGAGTCAAGATTAAAAGAGTATGCATATTTATACATGTCTGACATATCAGCAAACACCTTATGTGTTGTGGTCACTGAAGATACATCACATACATCTGAAGCATCGTCCACACTCAGAAGTGTTTCGCCTTTCGAATAACCAAAAAGTAGAACTCGGTTCACTGAATACACACTCGAGTTTACCTTATCAAAGCAAGCCCAGAAAACCTGCCCAGTATCACACCAATTGCAAATGTGTAAACACAAAGCATGTGGAAGCGAACCAATAGTTGTATGAGGGCCAAGAAGTGTTGCAAAAGTATCCCTCTCCGTCTTTATATCGAACACCTTGCATCCAAACACCATGTCAAGCTTATGTTCTTGGCCTTCAAGTAGAAAACTTGGTAGCTTAACTGAGAATATCGAAGGTGCAGATGCAAGTTGGGATGTGACAATAAAAGCACTGGAGATATCATCGAGGCTCACCGATTTTGGTATTGTATCCCCAGCTTAACTAACGTGAGATGTGGGTTCACCATGTCTGTTTCCTCTGTTTTGTCACCCAAATCAGAATTCAACTCAGAGGAAGGGGAGATTGTATTCGAAATCACCACAGATTCAACAGATAAATTCTCAGCAAAAGCAAAGTGCTCAACCTCATCAGGCACAACACAATCTCGTCCAACAAGAGGAGCTAGTAGTGCTTCATCTTTTACAATCTGGCTACACATATCAACTTCAGTTCTTTGCGGATTTTCGTCAAACTCCAGCACTGCAGTCATGTCTGAGTAAACATGTACTGAAACTGGAATTTTTAGATTAGTCTCCTCATCTGTAAATTCAGCGAGTATAATAGACTCATAATTCAAGTCCTGCAAGAAGGAATGATCTGAAACTGAAGGTGGAAAAGGGGGGTTTGGAGGTGGAGCCGAAAACAGAGGTTGTTGAAATGGGAGTGCTAGAGGAGGAAATAAAGCCAATGGAAATTCTGTTGGAACATTGCTGGTCACCCAATTGGTAGAGGAGGAACAATGAAAGCACCAGTGTAATGAACTCGTATTGTATTGAAATGGATAATTGGAATTACATGTACAATTATAAGAGTTCATCATTCTAATTACTCCAAACTAGTAGCAAATCCTTCCAAGGGAAGAAGTAGAAATAAAAAGGTAGAATGGAGGGAGGCTCTAGATTAATCTAAGCAACTAAGAAATAAGAGACAAGTTCATAGCATCAACACTAATTGATTATTTCCCTCTTCTATATATAGGCATCTTTCCGGGGTCCCAAATGTAATTTGACATCTTATCACATGGGTCCTCCATCTTAGTTATGTTCATAACATTCTAACTGCTGGATCTTTCTCAATACTATTGAAAGCTGATATCTTCTGTATTATCATGACATCCTAATTTCTATTGAAAGTGTTAAAACAAATGTCAAGTAATATAGAAGTTGAGGATGAAAAGAATGCTTTTAGATTTTGTTGAGTTTTTTGGTCTCTCAAGGATGCCTGAGTCCTTAACTACTCTATAAATGCTATACTGAGTTGTGCAAAGGATGTCTATATTATATTGTGCCCTAATGTATTGGAAATTTTCAGCCTTTTACGTAGTTGCATGATCAAAGTGAATGTAATGGAAATTTTCAGCCTTTCCTTACGTAGCTGCATGATCAATGTGAAATAAATTTCCTGTCAAAATCAGGTTAGGGCAACAATCTAATTCTTGATTGAAAAGGAAAAGAAGACATGTGAGATTTACTGTATCTGTGGTATAACTTATACTGTTGTCTAAGTACACTTGACGGATGTGCAGCTTAAGTAAGATAATCATGGGGACTTGTTTGCTCAACTTTACCTGTCATACCTGTAACTGTCATATTTACGTTATGGCATAACTCGCTTGTTGGATGTGGTGCTCCCAAATACATGACCTTTCTGAAAAGCTGTGATGAGTGGTTACCTATGTATCTAATATTAATACGCCTACCTATTTGGTTGTATAATTGTATAGTAAGGGTATTTAAGTTTTTTCTCAGAAAACAGTAAATGTATTGAAGTTAAGGCCCAATCACTGTTTCCAATTCATTGTATCAATATATTAGGTACCAAGTACAACTACCTAGAAGATTCCCTTATTGACCAATACTCAATAGGATGTTCGAAGTAGTCTCTGGATACTTTGTTAAACTTCAGTTTGTTACTGGATTAGTAAAAATGACTCCAAGATACATTGCATTCAACCAACACAACCATATAATATCCAAAGGCAATACTAGAACTGCATGAAATTAGTTAAAATTTAATTCGCGCTCCTTCGCAAAAGTGATATCCATTTAATTGACAAGAAATTCAAGTTACTGTTGTATACTTGTATGTTCTTACAATCAAAACGGTTCTCAAAGTAGAGAAAAAATTAATCTTTCTCAAGTTTAAACCTTTATTAGTATTAAAGTAGATCCCATGTTACCTTATTTTAAAATTTTGGAGTAGTATTATAGCACTAGATAGGAAGGAGTGGAGGTCGCGTATTAAGGTGGAAGGTTAGTAGGGTTAGCGTGTTGCCGTCCCTCGCGAGGGTATGGGCTGTTAGCGTTTGGAGTAGTCCTAGCCGTTTTGCTGTTTACTGCGTTTCACTCCTCACATTACTTTCTTGATGTTATTGTATCATTTGTTGATTATACACTATCTTTTGGATTGGTTGTTATGTTTTATATATAGCTCTCCTGTCACTTAGATTTGATGTTCTTGAGCTGAGGGTCTCCCGGAAACAGCCTCTCTACCTCCACGAGGTAGTGGTAAGGTCTGCGTACACCCTACCCTCCCCAGACCCCACCTAGTGGGATTCCACTGGGTATGTTGTTGTTGTTGTTGTATTATAGCATTAGACAAAGGGATAATCCTCTAGAAAGTGCATGCGGTTTTAGGAGAAGACATAATAGAAAAGATATTCATTTTAGCATAGAGGAGAAAATTGCAGCATGAGATATTGGTTATCAATTGAGGTTATTTTCTATCTGAATAGAAGTTTCAATATGACTATGGCCTTATATTATCATTGTTTCTAATGTTATGTTCTTATAATATCTCGTCTATATTTTCAATTAGCCGGGTTATATAGTCCCAGACCTCCTGGTTTTCATACCTAAAAGACATTTTCTTCATTCCATCTTATGCTGTACCAGGTAAATGGGTGCTTATCATACTTTGACAAAGTCCCCGATGGATTTTATTTGATTCAGGGGATGGATCCATATATCTGGACACTCTGCTCAGATCTGCAAGAAAGTGGTCGTATCCCATCAATTGAATCCCTGAAGGCTGTTGATCCCTCTGTAGTACCATCAGTTGAAGTGATTTTGATTGATCGGCGAAGTGATCCCAGGTTAAAGGAACTACAAAATCAAATTCATAGCATGTACCGTAGTTGCAACACCACAAAAGAGGTGGTTGATCAGCTTGCAAAGTTGATCTGCAATCACATGGGGTAAGTTTTAAAAATGTTTTTCTGAGAAACCCCAATGGGTTTTTTTTTTTTTTTGGTTCTTTTAGCGATTAATTTTTATTCCCTTTATAAGAGGCGCAGCTTCTGTCAGAGAAGGTGACTTCATTCCTATCTGGAAGGAGTGCTGTAATGATCTGAAGAATTGTATAGGATCCATTGTGTTTCCCATTGGTAGCCTTTCTGTTGGCCTTTGTGGACATCGCGCATTGCTGTTTAAAGTATGTTGTTACTGTGTTACACTGAAATTATTGTCTGTTTGGTGTTTTGCGAGTCAGCTATCTAACTCTAAAGTTAATTTGGACATACTTGTACCCACTAATGGTTTACTATTGGAAAACCACAATTTCTTACTAATCATGTAAATTATTTTGGATTTACTCTGCCCTTTAAGTAAAATGAAATGCCATCAAGAAGTTCCTTTCATTGGGTTGCTTATGCAAGTTTGATGTCTACCATTAACTTCAAATGTGATGATTGTAGGTTCTGGCGGACATCATTGATTTACCATGTCGAATTGCCAGAGGATGTAAATATTGTAAAAGATCCGATGCTTTCTCATGTCTAGTTCGATTTGGCCTTGACAGGTGTGCATCCAGATAATATATGGCATATGTTTCCATTTCAAGTGCATTAAAGAGAAATCATAGAACTTACCTATTAAGAACAGAAGGGGAAGGAAACTTTAATTCACTTTTTGAATTCCTTTGTATAGATAAGTATCATTTCAAAGAACATGTTTCTGCAAGATATTGGAAGTCTTAATGGATAGCAATTGGTGTTGCAAGATATTATTCTCATGTACTTGGTATCTGATCTTCAAAATTACCTACCTATATTATTCATCATGTGTAATTAATATGCTGTCAATTGTATTTGCCAAAAAATTGTATTTACCAGAAAATGTAGTTGGTGTCTTGTATATGATACAGTCACTTTCATTTGATTTATCACTAATAGCATTTTCTGTATGATGGGGTCGACTTTCATTTACATCATCACTAGTTATTTATGCTTTCTCTAGAATATGTAAAGCTGGTTTTGTGAAGAATAGGAAGTACAAATTGCATGGATCTGGTGAAATGACCATGGTGAAGTTTTGTATTATGTTCAGTTCCCTTTGCAGAAGCATGCGAAACATAGAATTAAAGATTTGTTTTCATTAAAATTTAGACGTTTGAATCTAAATGATAAAGATGTTGTCTCAAGATCTAAACACTGAATGATTAAGATTGTTTGTTTTTCAATATCTGAATGTACATAATTTATTTATATGTACATAAAAAAAATACAATTCAAATAAAAATTAATTAAATATTAAAAAATTAATAAAATAAAATTATTACTTGATTAAAAAAATGAAACACTTATGCTTGCTAGTGATGGTGGAGATAGTTTGTAGTGGTGGTGGTGATGGTAATAGTTATGGTTAGTGGCTTGCAATGATGGTGGTGATAGTTGTGACGGTGGAGGTGGTTGGTGTTGTGGTGTCAATCATAATGGTGGTGATTGTAATGGTGAAGTTGGTTGATGTTTGTAGTTGGTGGTGGTGATGGAAGAATGTGTGATCGTTGATAATGTGTTTGTGGTAGTTGACAGAGGTGTTAGTAGTTATGATGGAGCCTGGAGGTTTTGGTTGTAAAGACTGACCATAATGGTGGTAGTAGCTGATAGAAGTGGTGGAGGTGGTGACTAAAGAATGTATGGTGGTAGTTGGCGGCGGTGCTAGTTGTGATGGTGGAGTTTGTTGGTAGTATGAATTGACCACTAATGGCGGGGGAGGTGGCATCGGCTACAGAGATGGGCGTGGTGATGGCAATTGATATAATTATAATGATGAAGGAGATAAGGACAGTAGTGGTTAGCAACAATGGTGGTTGTGATGGCAGAAGTGACGGGTGGTAGACGATGGTAATGGTGGTGGTGGTCATGGTTGTGATGGAAGAGGTGGTTAGTGGTGGTGGCTGGTGATTGTAAATAGAATGATGGTGAATATTATCTACACAAGAATACCTCTTAATGATGTTAAAACTGTTTCTAGATCTTAATGATTAAGACTTATTCAGACCAATAAGTGCTTTAAATCTTAATGAAAACAAATGCACTTAATGGTCTAATGTCTGAACCATCCAGGTTTTGCAATTCAGATAGTTGAGTGAGAATGGTGGTTGATTTAAAGCACACTGAGATTGAAATCTCAACTTCATGACATTGACTTTGTTTTTACTTTATACTGTCTTAATCATTTGATTTAAGATTTACAATTTCAATCCAAAGAAACATCCTTCTTTTCATCCGCTCAGCCCTGAAAATAGGAAAAACTGGAAATCGTGGCAAAATTAAAAATAAAAATAACAAGAAATCTGATGAAGTCAGTGTGGTGAACAGCAGGATTTTGTTTTTCTGAATGCTATAACTTTGATGAATGTGAAGAAATTACTGTCTGCTTTAGCTGTTGAACTCTTCTGCTAGACAGGTCTCGGTACACTTCTATAATCACACACAGATATATTGGTTTGAAGTACGCCAATCATTTTTGTGTATTTGGATAGCTTCATATTTATTTATGGACATAAGAATTATTTATGTTAAGAATAAGTACATAAGCATTGACACAAAGCAAATGCACCATACAGGGAATACTTGGTTGATTTGATTCAGGATCCAGGATGTTTATCTGAACCAAATTCATTGCTCAATGGTCCATCTTCCATCTCGATTTCTTCACCATTGCGCCTTCCGAGATTTGGACAAGTTGAACCTGCCATGGATTTCACGTCACTGGCCAAACAGTATTTTTCGGATTGTCTATCACTTAATCTGGTCTTTGATGATTCTTCAACAGGTATTGTCCCCCCCCTCACTCTCCCAACCCCAACAAAAAAAAAAGATACAGAAGAAAACCCTTAGCAGGTGATCCTTTGATGGCTACTTGCCTACACAAACATACATATAAATCTTCAATGCTCATCTGGGTTGTTGTGAACACTTATCATTTTCCGAATGTTGAGCTTGCCCTTTGCCATGATAATATGATATGATAAGAGGTTTAGAGATATTTGGGGTCACAAAAATGGATTCAATTAAATGTTGCACTTGCAGCTTTTCAACATCCAGAAAAATTCTCTCGTATCCGAACTTATATACCCTTAAACTTGTAACATCCCTGTAATTTTTGGTGGTACATTTATGTACTTTATTATTTGGGAATAGCAGTCCTTCAAATTGCTTCAGTCTTATTCCAATAATACATACCCAACAGATAATTTTACCCATGTTCACCTGCAATCCAGAGTTCAATAGTTGTCACCTGCTTTCTTACTGAAGGGCATTAAACAGGAATGTTGATGATAACTTGCTTACATTGTTCTGGAGAGTAATCTTTAAACCCTTTTCTCTTTGTAGAAGTTCCTTTGTTTCCTTGTGGAGCCTACAATGGCCATTTCACAGAACTCCTGTTCCTCAATGTTCAAATCAGTTTCCCTGTATTTATCAAAATTACTGAGGTCTCTGGAGAGATTCAGCCTTGGTATTGTCAAAGAATGTTCCTTAAAGTTCAAGTCAGTTTCCCTGTGTTCATCAAAATTACTGAGGTCCACAACAAGGGATTGAACTGAATGGTGCTCATAGTGACATCATACTACTCCATTCTTTTTTCCTGGATCCAGTGTTCTGAATGGTGAGTGCCATTCACCAAAGGCGCTATGGCGAGGTGAGGCGAGCCTATTTCGCCATTTTACAGTGTGGCGCGGCGATCCCAAATAGGCGACGTAAGGCGCAAAGATGGCGACGTAAATGGCGGCGCCATTTTGTTTTTTAATTTTTAAAAAGATCTGACTTAATAATATTAGTCAAAATTAGGGTTTTTTTCTATTTCCAAACTTTCATCAGTTGCGTTTCTTCTCCTCTTCTCCTCCTTTAGTCGTGCGAGTTGCTGCTCCTCTTCTCCTCGCGATCTCTTCTCCTCCTACAGTCGCGCGAGTTGCTGCCAGGTATGAGTATGACCTCTTTTTTTTCTTCTTCTTTTCTGTTGTTGTTGTTCTTCTTCTTCTCTTCGTTTCTTCTCTTCAGTCCTCTTCTTCGTTTCTTTTTCTTCTTCTTTTTGAGATACTACTGCTTGCTGCCTTCACTGCTCTGTTTTTTTTCCTCTGTTTTTATTGTTCACTGTCACTGCTGAATGCTATTTCTTGCTGTCTATTATTTTAAAAATAAATTAATTAATTCTTCTATAATGAATTGAAATATTTGCTAATATATGTTATTGATATTGAGATTTTGGATATTTATATATGCAATTAAATATTTTTATTTTTTGGTATTAATTGGCGCCTCGATTCAAAAAGGCGAGCCCCTTGTCGCCTTTCGCCGTCCAAAACACTGCCTGGATCAGATGCTATCTTTTTGGATAGAGCGGATTTGTGCTAAACAGGCACTTAGGCTTCTTTCTCTCTCCGACCTTCATACTGTTGCTCCTCCTAAGAAATTTAAGCATTCTTTGACTATAACAAAGCTGAATCTCTCCAGAGAATTCATTGGTTTCCAATCCCTCCAAATTAAAATTCCAGTGAAAATTAAGATTTTTTTGCTGCTTCTCTCTTCATTTTCCAGTACTACGCATTGCTTAAACCCTGAAACTTGGTGAAGCCCAGGTTGGACACTTCACCTAACTTTGGCAGCACTTCAGTGCAGGCACCAAGGTATACACCTCATCACTGGGGGGGGGGGGGTAATCTTTAATAGGTATCAGTAGGGAGTAAAATATGGTTGACCAATTGGTATATGAATTGTTAACCAAATTTTATGAAAGAATCAGAGAGTAGGAATAAGAAATTAAAAATTTTGTATTATAAAACCAGCAGTGGAAATCTATAACTGCATCTTTACTTTTAAAATATAAATATGAAGTAGCTTTCTTAACATGAAAACCTCATATGTTATTCTTAATTCATTTAATTATACTTTTATCTGCTCTTTGGCTAGATAATTATAGTTTATTTTTATATATTTATTATTATTATTAGTATTAAATTTGTAGTTTCTACTTTTCTTCGTTTTTTTTTTGTTTTCCGCCCAAAAACCCAGCTTTTATTGCGCTTTGTGGTTGAAGTCCAAGTAGACCTTGATGCTATCATAATCGTTTCGGCTTTGATGACTCTGTTACTCCAACAGATTAGTATCTAATCATGGATGAGTTTGTTTCAGCATAGTACTAACCAGAAAAAAGACTAAGCTCAACAGTTCTGTGGTACCAAGAAAGTCTAAACGTACACTGCTCAGCTTTGACGGTTTTCCATCATCTCGGCATCTATTTTCTTTGTCCTCTTTTGTCTTTGAATTTTTCTCTGTTTTGATTAATGATCTAAAGGCCTGATATTTGATACCGACTTCTTGGATGAAATTAATATGTTAAAAATGAATAAAGGAGATCGTAGATAAAATGTCGACACAATTGTAAGTACAATTTTTAAAAATACTACCTCTGAGTGTTATACCTATTAGGTTTCTTTTAAATAATAGTATTTCATATCTTTCTAGCGGAGCTCCTAATGTGTAAAAACAAGTTGAATAACAGTAGCTCCCCGCGATGAAGCTACAAGGATCTAGTATGATTTAAGTGTTCATCATTTTAGCTAGTCTATATTTGAGCCTAGAGTGTCCAGACCAAGGAAAGTATATTCAACCTTATCTTGTTTGCAAATAAATTGCCACTCTCGTTTGCAAACCGATCCCCTTCTGTTTTATTGGTGACATTTATATCAATTAGTTTTGTTTTTGGGTTTCATAATTCATTGTTTGGTGCAGGAACTGCAGTTGATGGGGATGCTGGACAAACGGACAGAAGTTCCATGGATAGAAGCAGTGCAGTTCCTAGTTCAAGCAATCGTGATGAAGTTTCACGGTTACCTCTGCCTCCAATAAATGCATGGAATAAGGGATGTGATAAAGGCTCTCAACTTCCTGCATTATATCATCCTCCAAATATGTCTACCTCAATGCGCCAGGAAGAGGATTTGATTCATTTGAAAAACGTCCCTCCAATTAGGTATGGAGATGCTCAACTGATTGCAATATCTGAGGCAAGGACACATACCATTAATGACCAGAGGTACTTTGAGGGAGGAGGGAGACTTTCTCCTGCTAAACCAAGTCGAGAACTTGTTCTTGATGTAGAAGATCTGGTTATTTCCTGGAATGATCTGGTTCTGAAGGAGAGAATTGGGGCAGGTAATCCCAGTCTGCTGGTTTCTAGCTACTTTCATAGTGTTAGCTCTGTGTTTATTTTGCTGTATGTCAATAATATTAGGATACAGTAGTATCATGACATCCAAAACTAGTCTAGCTTACACTGTTTTGTTGTATTTGCAGGGTCTTTTGGTACTGTTCACCGTGCTGACTGGAATGGCTCTGTAAGAAAATTGCCCATTTAGTTCCGAGTGTTTGAAGCATATTCCACCTGTATCTCTCTCTAATTGTTTTCAACCAACTATGCCTCAATTCCGAAATAGTTGGGTTCGGCTCTATGTATCCTTTATGTCCACCAGTTTCATTCTGTTTATTTTTTAGGTAAACTAGGGGTTCTTTAAATCTCAGTTTCATCCCTATGTTGTCATTCAGATTTCTATCCAAATTGGAGAACACTGTCATTCAAATTTCTAACCAAACCTAAAAGACTCCTAGTATAAGTGCAAATTTCGAGCCCCTAATTTCAACTAATTGGTAATCACCTGTACGGATCCTTTGCTTCCATTGTGTTTTTTCAGCTAGATCCTGATTCATCACAAAACTATTTATTTTGCACTTTTGAAATGCATTTGAACTTTTAGGAGCAGATTTCAGGATTTGATTTTTTTTCTATCTTAACATGGTAGCTATGAAGCCTCCTTTAAGAATTAAATTGCTTTATGGGGTGGGTGGGGAAGCGTTCATTTTGTCAAATTAGAGATGTGAAATTTATCAAAGATCCTATTTCACTGGTTTCCTTCCTAATTGCATTCTCATGGAAGTTTGTATTTTCTAGGATGTTGCTGTGAAAATTCTCATGGAACAGGATTTTCATGCAGAGCGATACAAGGAATTTTTGCAAGAGGTCAGTCTGGGGCTCCTCTCCTCACTAATAAGCTGAAATAACATAAAAGAGAAAAGGAGAGATGGGTGTATAAAGATGAGGATCAGTGGATCTCAAATTATCATTTGTTTTTCCTCTTCCATTCTTCTGTTTTAGTTTCCATTTGGTTGGTGCAGGTTGCAATTATGAAGCCGTTGCGACATCCAAATATTGTGCTTTTCATGGGTGCTGTTACTGAGCCACCAAACTTGTCTATAGTTACAGAATATTTATCAAGGTTGTGACCTGATCTACCTTTAGATGAATACACAAAGTGTTATGCTTTTACTTTTGTTTTTTCTGACTGGTCATATGCCATTCTGTATTTCAGAGGTAGCTTATATAGGCTTCTTCATAAACCTGGTGCGAGAGAGGTATTGGATGAAAGGCGTCGGTTGTGTATGGCTTATGATGTGGTATGAATAAGTATCTCTCTGCTCCCCCTTCTCTTATAAATTTTATTTTTTAATGTATCTAATGTCTTTTATCATCTTGTGCAGGCAAAGGGGATGAATTATCTTCACAAACGCAAACCACCCGTTGTTCACCGTGATTTAAAATCTCCAAATCTTCTGGTGGATAAAAAATATACAGTGAAGGTGAGACTGAGAACCTCTTTAGCCTGCACAAAAGTGCCATGCCTCCAGTTGATATCTTCTCAAACTGGGGCTGTCCAAGTAGTGGTCTAATCTGTGGGCTCCTTATGGGACATTTTTTTCTAGTTTGAGATGCGTCTTCCTTGCCAATCTCTGTTTATTAAGGTGGCATACGAAACTTATATTTCATGGCTCAACAGGTAGGGAATGAACATTGTAGCTTCAGAATCTTTTAACTAAGTGAAACCTGGACTTGGTAGTTTCAAAATATTGACATCAGATTTCTCAAATGATGGAGAGTTAAAATTTGCAATCCATGTAGAACACTAGGGAAGTGTTTTGTTTTTCCAACTATCCTTACTAAAATATTTTGGAAAACATTTTCTCTAGAAAAACAAGTTTCTTATATAACAGAAAAATGACCTCCCTAGTGGGAGTAGGGAAAATACAAGTTCTGTATGTGGCCCCATATGCTGACTGTCTCTTACCACCTCACACCCCGCCACCCCCACCGCCATATTGTTTGCCTTGGAATCATATTTTCTGCTTACTTATCAAACATAAAATAAGTAAGAAAACTACTTATTTTCCCGAAAATAAGTTTTCATGAATTTTTTTTCCGTAAAAACATTTTCCTTCATACCAAACACACACCAAATTCTAATTGACCAAACTTTTTAAAAAACAGAGCATAATCTTGGAGATTCCTTCTGTTAAATTAGGTCTTAGGCCTAACTCACACCCCAAAAGCTAGCTCAAAGGGAGGAGGATTGCCCAAGCCTTATAAGGAGTCCACCCATCTCATTAACCACCGATGTGGGACTTTTGTCATTCTTTAACACCCCACCTCACACCCAGTTCTTAGCATTTGGTGCGTGGACAATTTTGATTTTGGGGTCCCTAACATCGAGTGAGACGGGTCCTGCTCTGATACCATGTTAAATTAGGTCTTAGGCCTAACTCACACCCCAAAAGCTAGCTCAAAGGGAGGAGGATTGCCCAAGCCTTGTAAGGAGTCCACCCATCTCATTAACCACCGATGTGGGACTTTTGTCATTCTTTAACACCTTCTAAATGGAAAATCATTATGCCGTGCTGTATGTTTGGGTTCATAGTGTTTCTTATTATTTATAGACATTGATATCTGGATTGCTGGTTGGAATAGGCGTATGTCTAATTATAAAATGTCTTGTCCTCCCCTGCCCCCCTTCTCTCCTATCGTCTTATTCAATCAGTTCCTGCCCTATTCTAAAAAGATTTATATGATACCTCTGTCCTTTATCTTCAGAAGTATGTCTTTGCATCCTCTTCCTTGTTAAGTTGGATCAAATGTGAAATATCTGAAATCTTGATCATCTAATTTGACTTGCCAGATCTGACTGAGAACATGTTTGTCTGGTTTCATACAATTCAAACAACAGAAAGAAAAGAGATACATTTTGATATGCATCATCTGCATGTCTTCAATGCATGCCATGCATGTGATCTTTAAAAGAGTTTGTTCTTTGTAGCTTATTCATAAAAAATTTAGTCTGGTTTCAAACAATATAAACAACAGAAAGAAAAGAGATACATTTTGACATGCATCATCTTCAGCTTGTGCATACCTCGACTAATGTCACGGGATACCTCTAGGTAACTCTGTCCACCAAGGCTAGGACAGGTGGAAAGGAATCACCTAATATGTCTCTGCTGGGATTTGAAGTTGAGACCCCGTGGTTCTCAACCCACTTCATTGACCACTAGGCCACACCTTTGGGGTTAGCTTTATGCATAGATGTAATATGACCATCTCTTGTGCTCCCCTCATGTCTAGTTGTCTTGGTGTTTCATGACGACAGGAATGGAGCATGGCCAACTTTACATTTGACTGACTGAACACTCACAAAACTTGGTTATCTTGCTCGAAATTGGCAATGGTTTACCGCTAACAGAAGCACTTAATGTTACTAGTACATACTTTTGTGTGTATTGAAATTATTCTGTCTACAAATGGTATTACATGTGCCACTCCTGTCAAATGTCTTTTTCAGGTCTGTGATTTTGGTCTTTCTCGATTAAAAGCTAATACATTTTTGTCATCAAAGTCAGCTGCCGGGACTGTAAGTTCTACATCTGGTGCTTTATCTTTTGTCAATATTTGGCATTGGTGATTACTAAAAGAAAAGGAAGAAATATGATTTGCTACTTATCATAATAGCCAGAATGGATGGCACCTGAAGTTCTCCGTGATGAGCCGTCAAATGAGAAATCTGATATATACAGCTTTGGTGTCATCTTGTGGGAGCTGGCAACATTGCAACAACCTTGGAGTAATTTGAATCCACCACAGGTTTGTATTTTGTAATTTTGAAGTATTTCTAGTCATGGGAAAGGTTACCTAATGAATACAATCCGAGGGGACTGGGTAATATATCAAGTGAAAGGACCTTAAGCTCTCTCTTGGAATGTTAAAATATATTGGTCTGGGGATTGCTATTATTAGGGAGAAGGGCAATTTCCAGTTTGGTGTCAGCAATTGCATGAAAAGGGTCGTTTTATTCCTCTTATGTTAGTACCTCTTCTTAACTGGTCTCTATATAGGAAGCTTCATTAAAAGAACATGGTTTATGTAGAAAACTAATCATCCATGTGGCAATGAATAGGAAAGTCACAGGGATTCTCTTTTCCATTGCTATGGGTTTAGGTTCTATTATGTTGTTGATCTCTTCACAGATTGTATCACAGCACTGCAAAAGCAAACAAATTTGGATTGAAACTGTACCTGCAGTAGGGGGAGGACATCATATAACTCTCTTTGTTAAGTTGCTTTCATTACTAAGATTTCATTTTTTCGGAAAGCTAGGAATGGAATGGAAACAACTGAAAGATTGTAGTGCTTATTGTGTCATCACTAGTGTCATATTGCATCCTTTGTTTTTTTTGGCTTGTGTGCATCTATTGCTGTTTCTTTGTTGGATATTCTACCTTTTGAGTCAAGTTTAATATTTGAAAGATCAAAATGGAACAGTCTGTCTAGTCTTGTGATTGTTGAACAGTCTCTTTGATATTGGCATTGCACATGATGTAATATATATGATACTGTAGGTAGTAGCAGCTGTTGGCTTTAAGGGTATGAGGCTTGAAATTCCACGTGACTTGAATCATCCGGTGACAACTATTATTGAAGCTTGCTGGGTGAAGTATGTTGCTCCTATTCTTACCAAGCTAGTTTGGGATTGTATTGATGTGTTTTATTAAAATTACTTCTACTATTGCAGTGAGCCGTGGAAACGCCCCTCTTTTTCCACTATCATGGATATGTTGAGACCGCTCATATAGCTCTTGCAACACAACCAGATTGTACAGACATGCAGTTCCTCACGTAAATGCTGTAGTAAATGTATGATTCCTGCACATCTTTGGCATTCTTTATTAATTATGTTTCTGGGAGGAAGAGCTTGGACTATGTCTGGTTTATGTATCTTGATATCTTCTTGAATCTAATGAATTTAAGAACTGTTGTCCCTTTGGTATGTCAACAATTAGTCCAATTTTAAGAGTGTCACACTTGAGTTAGTTCGAAGTAGTTGAAATTTGGTGGAAACTTCTCGTCTTGACATTTTCTTCTAGTTGTGATATTCTAGGAACACTGATTGAGCATCTGAGTGTTGTTTCCGTATGTAGTGGATGGACAACATGTGAATATTTCTGTACCAACTTGCGTGCACCTCAACTAATAGGTATATATGTAACTTTATCCACCAAGGATAGGACGGACATATGAGAAGAAATCACCTAGTGTTTTTGTCTTTGATGGGATTTGAACTTGAGACATCATGGTTTTCACCCACTTCTTTAACCATTAGGCCACACTCTTGGGTGCAAAGTTTCAGCCTAACGTTCCACTCTATCCAACTGCAATTTACAGCTTCTTTGCACTTTATTTTACAGTAGATGGATTTGTTACATGCTTCTAGGGATGTCATGTAGACTTTGTACAACTTCTTGCTGTTAATGACATGCTAAGTTCTGATCTCTACTTTTATGCTTCGTTTGCAGGCTTGTATTCTGTACATATTAGTTCTAACTTCTGACTCCCTGTGGAGGATACCAATTCTTTTCGCAATTCAAGCAACTGTCTTCACCTTACAGAAGAAACATTTGCACTTCGTATTTGGCCTTAGTGATGCTGTTGATGCTAGCAATCATGAATTTCTGCATCTGTCCAGGGTTGATTTTGTATATGCCAGAACTATAATATCGGACGTTGTAATATATACGTAAATAATATTCTCTTCGGCGGCTAAATAAGCTAGCAATCTTTTCCCATTGATGATCACAATTAACAAGTTTTGGTGGCCCTAAAGAGCCCATCTACCTACGGGAATTTTCAAATGTAATCGTATTTGATATTCATCAAAAAATAGAGGAAGATAGAATTGCTGATGAACCAAGAAGAGAGCAAACAAGAAGCAAATGAGATCAATTTATATATTTAAAATAATCATTCTATTGTCTATATATTTTAGATATATAAAATAAAATTTTGATCTTTTTCTTCAAGCCTTTATAATCATCAACCCTTCCTTTCATTTTATGTTTTATATATTTGAAATAATCATTTTGTTAAAATAGTTAACTTTTGTTAACAATCATACCCTTCAAATGAATTAAAGGTTAAATATGCATAGTTAAATGATACAAGAACTAAACTAAACTTATATAATAATACAAGGACTGAAATTGTTAATTTCCCAATATTTAATAGACTAAAACTGCTTCTTTTTTTTTAGTTGAAAAATTAGAAGTACTAAAATTGCTCAAAGTATATAATTTAATGGACTACTTTAGACCTAACCAAATATAAAGGATATTTTTGTCATTTTTCCCACTAATTTAGTTTCTCCTAAAACCCTCCCTTCTCTCCTTTCTTTCTTTCCCAAAACCCTGTCCAAATTGGAACCAGCCGCTCGCTTCTAACAAACAATTTCACCGTGCCGCTGCCGGCTGCCACCACGACCGGCGTCCGGCGACACTCCGTAAGTTTTTGGTAGCCTAGATTTCTACTGTAACATTAGTATTCTCCTTAACTTTTTCAATTCATTTCAATGAACGACTACTTTTTTCATTCTCAAAAAAAATAGTTAGAAGTTTGAAAACGGTGTCTTTTCAATTTTTTTAATAAAAAAGACGTAGAAGGAGGCTGTTTGAAGCTAAATTGATATTTATTAGGTGAAAATAGTGGAATTGATATTTATTAGGTGAAAATAGTGGAATTAGCACTCGTTTATGTATTTATTCACTTGCTTAGAATCCCAGCTTAGCAACTGTCTCTGATATATTCTTCCTGGCTATTTTAGCAAGCTATTATATGATCTTATTTTGATTTGTGTTGTAATAGCTGGAAGTTTTGATAGCAATCCTTGTTTTAGTGAGTAAATACCATTTTTGTGAAAAATTTAATCTGAGACGTTCCTCTTGATTTATGAGGTATCCCATCACTGTCTCTGACATGGATTCATTATATCTAGAAAAAGGGTATTACTCTGTCTGCCAATTGAATTACAATGGCGTACCAAGGGGGAAACTTGAAGTCCACTGCTATAAATGGAGTGAAGATGTATACCGTTGCTGGCCAACACCGTTCTGTGGCTACATGGCTTGCTCCCAAGAAGCTCAGAGCTCTTCGTAAAGATCCAGGTATGCATTAGCCTCTTGCTTTCGCTTATTTACTTTCTTTTGGAAAAACATTTGGTGAATTATAGCAGCATTGTTATGTCTGGTAAAGAAAGTTTCAATCTTTGAAGGAAAAATTCTGGAATTGTGTACCAAAGATTGTTTTTCAATTGGGCTGTAATTTATATGAATGTGTTTTTGGATACCTTGTCTTTATATCATATGGTCTTCTGTGATGATTGATTCTTCACCTTTTTGGTTCCTTTTTTTTTTTTTTGAACGATATGCTAATGTAGATTTAGTTTGATGTTATTATTTGGTAAAATCATGTTATATCAATATGTTAAAAAATGTATACATTCCAGTTTTTGTAGTAAAAAAATACACTATACACTATAGATACAACCTTACCCCCAACCTTGTGAAGAGAGGTTGTTTCCGATAGACTCTCGGCTCAAGGAAAGCATATCAAGATCAAGTATAGAAAAGAAATACAGCCGTGAAGAAGAAAAACAAACATAGATATAACAAAATCAAAGAATAAGATAGTAGGGGAGTAATAAACAACACTGCTGACGTGAATTAGACAACGCTTGACTATCTACTAACCTTCTACCCTAATACTCAACCTCCATAACCTTCTAACTAGGGTCATGTCCTCGGTAAGCTACAATTGTGCCCCGTCCTATCTAATCACCTCTCCTAATACCTTTTCGGCTACCTCTACCTCTCCTTATGCCAATTAGAGTAGATCTCTTACACCTCCTCACTGGGGTATCTGAGAATCTCCTCTTCACAACCTGAATCATCTCAACCTCACCTCTCTCATCTTGTCCACCACAGAGGCCACTCCCACATGGTCCTAAATATCTTCGTTCCTAATCTTATCTCTCTGTAAGCCCACACATCCATTTCAAAATTCTCATTTCCGCTACTTGCAACTTCTGGACGTGCGGGTTCTTGACTGGCCAATACCCCGCTCCATATAAGTTATAACAGAGTTGGTGGTCTGACAACCACTTTATAAAGCTCACCTTTGAAGTCTTGGTGACACATTCTTATCACACAGCACGCCGATACAATGTGTAACAATTTGTTTGTTGCTGAACATCTCTAAGGAGTTCCTCTATATGAATGGACAGGATGGGTAAAATCCAATTGCATAGCTTGTGTAGTTCGGGCCAGCTATATGAATCCTAGATCCATGTTGCCATTTATACATATTTGGTATTGTAGGATATTATGGTTGTATTATGAAAGATATTTTCTCTCTCTTTTGGCAGGTTATATGCAAAGAGTGGATCTGATTCAAGATTTGAGATTTGAAACTGCAACAACAAGAATTAAAGTGACTCCTGATGGGGAGTATCTCATTGCATCAGGTGATTTTCTGCAGTTTGAGACATACTTATTTCTTTTGTATCATCAATTGATATACTGGACAACTTTTGTTTCCTTGAAATATTATGCTTTTGTTGAATGATCTCTCCTGGGTTATTGAGAAGTAACTACTTCTGAGTTATAGAAAGGCTTCACTATGCACTGCTGCTATTGAATGTGATATTCATGCATATTTATCCTTCTGTGTTGTATAAATGCAGTTATTTCTATGTAAACTGACTATTGTTTTTACATATAGAACAGGTGTATTATAAATATGTTGGTTCATTTTATTGGTTGTTGAAGCATTGAAATTAATCTTATTTCCTGTGTTGGTTGAGACTTATTCATGTTTAACCTGAACAAATAGCTTTCTTATATAAAATATCACACATGGGGAAGTAAACATTTACTGTTGTGCAATTGTTTGCCCCTCTATTAATCGAGACATGTATTAGATGAGTACAACAGCAACAGCTATGCCTCTACCTCAAGATAGGGTCAACTATATAAATCACCAGTTCATCACTGTTAATGTCTCCCCATTTAGGCCTGTCTTATTCAATAATTTTGGTTCTTTCACCAGTTTTTTCCCTATGTTTTCTGCTGGCATACAAATCTATAACAAACTAAAAGACCCCTTGTGAACATGTATTAGATGAGTAGATTCTTTCAGCTGCCCGGTATTTTCTATATTTTGTATCAGTTGATGACAATATTAATTTTTCAGGTATTTACCCACCACAAGTTAAAGTGTATGAGCTGCGGGAGCTGTCGTTGAAGTTTGAAAGGCATTTGGTGTCAGAGATTGTTAACTTTCAAGTACTGACTGCTTTCCCGCTCTCTCTTTGAAGTCTGCACACTTGCTACTACACCCAAAATAACAAAATTGTTTTTTATTTGTAGTACTTCTTTTTATGAACAATGCTTATGCTCTTTTGGGGTTTTTTCTGATTTTTTGCGCTTCGATAGTAAATGTTTATGCTTGTTCCCTGTTTTGGTTTTTCCTTTTTAGAAGCCAAAAACATGGAAACAAGTTCTGTTGTGTATTTCTTCTCTAATTAGTGTGGGAAATCTACACTGATGTATATTTCATGTTTGATATCTTTTGTAGGTCTTGGGTGATGACTACTCGAAAATAGCATTTCTCTGTGCTGATCGTTCTGTTTGCCTCCATGCAAAATATGGAAGTCACCATAAATTGCGGATTCCAAGGTCATACTTACATTTGTTTTCTCCTTATGTTCTGATCCATATGCTGCCTGCGATTTACTATACTGATGAAATGCAAAATTTAGAAAACAATGTATGTTAATTATCAAGAGTATCAACAAAACATTGAGCTGTCAGAAGGACTGTTTGTTTCCTCTAGCACTTACACTTGCACAATTGAAACAGGTTGAGTTAAGAACTCAATGTGTCACTACTATCAAGCTTGCGGAACCCTCTAGTGTTCTAGATATGCTATTCAACAGCTAAACCTGTTCCACTTGAAATCTTAGATTCCACTGGACCGAATCAGAGAATAAATATAATCTATGAATGTATCTGTAATAATTCTCCAAAGAAAGAAGGGTCTTAAGTGATATAAAGCCATAATAAATTGCGTCTCTTTCAGAGAAATTCAGTTAATCCTGAAGCTCCTCGTTTATACTGCTAGGTTCTGGAAGAAAGTTTATTCCCAGTGTTATTATCACTAGAAATCTTCTTGCTAATAAAAACAGAAAAAAGTTTACTCCCGTTGGTGATATATCAGAGTCCCAACTCTTCTAGTGCATGGCAGTAGGCATTTCATGGCCCTTTCCTTTCTGTTTCTGAAACTCGCTGTTGCTTATTTTCTGTATGAACTATATCATCTTTAAATGCCAGCTTAAGATCACTTATATGCTCTCCTGTTTCTTTAGGATGGGAAGGGATATTATATATGATAGCTGGTCTTGTGATTTGCTTTGTGCTGCCTCATCACCAGATCTCTACAGAATAAATTTAGAGCAGGTTTTTCTCTTGCCTCTTGCTTTCTTCAATGTATAGATGGTTTTGCTTAGTTCACCTTAGTTTAAGTATTTGAACCATTCATGTATTTCAATGAATTAATAGGGAAGTGGCAAATTTTTCATCAAAATTACTAAATTTTTTCGGTTTATCAAAAAAATTATTAAATTTTCTCAAAATGGTTAAACTGAACTTGTAATGGCGTCTGTTTCTCTACAACAGAAATGAGTAATATGTGCAAGCCTATATTGAGTTAGACTTCTGCTTTATGTGTGTCAATGAATAAAAAATTTTGTTCCTATTTCCAATTTCTTGCTATTGGTAGATGGCATCATGCTTGGGTTGTTTTTTAATGTATAATTGTGTAGATGTTAACTTTGTCGATTGTCATTATTGATCTTTTTTGGTCCTAATTGAAGGAAAAAAAACTAATTTGAATAAAATTTTAGCAAAATTTCAGATGATAATCAGTGTTGTCAAAAACGCGCTTAAGTCCTGAAGCAAGACGCAAAACATGTTTAGTGCTTCGCTCGCTTAATGTGTGCTTCCATGTCTTCATCAAGGCTCTAAGTCATGCTTTTTCTTGCTAACGAGCCCTTCCTGTAGAGGCTGTTCTAAACAATTGATATTTCACTTTATCGTAATTTTATTTTTCAATCTCTCTGGTCATATATTTGTTATTCATGCTTATTATTAGTGTTGGGTATTTTTTTCTCCATCTGCGCCTTTTTTCATTGAAGCTCACACTTTATTTGTGCTTTGTACTTAAAGCCCAACGGACCTTAAGATTTTTTTTCCCGGTGCTTTTCACTTTTAATAACACAGACGATAATCAGGAAACATTTTATGGTGAAAACTGAGACATGTGACGTAAAAAAGTCTAGGACAGAAAATAAGAAGAAAGATTTGTTATGTGGATAATTCAACTAAGACATTTTTGTAAAGGCTCTTCTGAATGAGCTTTAAGTTATGCAATGGTAAGTTTAGCAGAGTCATTGTAAGGGTCTATCTTCCATTATGACTTCCAAGTTCCAATAGATTGTAGGCTTCGAGATGAAATTTCATTTTCATATGACAAATTCGATAGTTGCCACTGGTGATGGTTTCTTGGATATTCAAAGCGAATCGTTGCATCCATACTTGAAGGTTAAAAATAAGTATGGTCTAAGATTAATTCAAAATAGCTGTTTGAAGGCAAAAGAAAAACCGTACATTGCCTTAAACTGGATGCATTTATTTGATTGCTTCTTGGTGCAAACTAGTTTTTGTACCAGAAATAGATGATATTTCATCGCCGGGGTAGCATTGAGGTTATAGTGGAATATTCTGTGTTGGTTCGGAATATCTTGAGTGATGCCAGGCACCATGAAGGAGTTAATGTTTAGTTGGGAGGGAATCACACGGCTTGGAATGTTGCTTAACCCTCACATTTGCTGGTTGTTTGGAGAGAAGAAATAGGAGAGCCTTTCTAAGTGTGGAGGTGAATTTCTACAATTGAGTAGTAGTCTCTTATCCCTTGTTTCTTCCTGGTTCAACTATGAAGTTCAGAAAACCATATCTTTTTTGCAGGTTTTCTATTTTTTAATGCTTGTATACATGCGTGTTTTTTTGTGCCCAAACATTTTAATAAAAATATTTACTTCATCAAAAAACACTAAACAAGTCACCTCACAAATGTGGCCCTATTCCTTAGTCTGACTGAAACCAAGTGGACAGTGCCGGAGCACACAACAGATCTTCACAAATTGTTGGATTAGGAGAGGAGGCAACAATAGTCTCAGAAGAAATGGCGGAGAATCATCCCACCCTGTATATGGTAGACAAAATGGAAAGAAAGATACAATAGATGTTTTGAAGATAGTGATAGTCGTATTCATAAGATCAAATGGAGTTGTAGTATAACCTTTTATTTTTGGTGTAAGAAAAAGTAGAGGAAGCTGAACAGTTAGTAGATCTGCTAGGATCATTGTAATTGATTAGTCTTTGTTGAATAATCCACCACTTTTTGGAGGTCTCCAGCATATCCTTAATGCTGTGGAGTACATTGCCATTTTCAAAAAAGAAAAACACTGAACAACTATTTTTCTTGCTAACCAACAACAACAGATGCAATACTCAACAACACCTCCTAAATTGTGTAAAAAAAATTTAATTGTTGAAGTCCTCTTGTTTTAATTTCTGTTGTGAATGTACCACATCCATTTATGGTTTTGCCAAAATTCTTATGAACAAACACACACATAGACGTATGTATCTGGAAAGTTGTTAAAGCTCTTCCGCTACCTATACATTTTTCGTGGTATCTAGTGTTCAGGTGATTTGGATTGGGCTTTAGATACCAATATGTTGTTGATCCAAAAGTTAGGGTAGGCCAAGAAAGAAAAAAGGAGAAAGGATTAGTATGTTTTGTATCAGCAACTAATAGGGATGGATGAGAAGAGAACGGCAAGTCTATGTAATCTAGCTACTTGGTGCAATCTTGTCGATATGTATGATGAGGAAACACTGGTAGACTTTCTTGAATTTTTGCAAAATTGAGCTCCATGAAACATTCAACAGTTGTAAAAGAAGTTGGAATATCAGAGATGCCTACACTAGTTGGAGCTCTATGGAAGTTAGAAAATCCATCAGGAAAATCTGGATCATGACCCCAGCTTGTATTTTTTGGGTTATTTGGAATGAAAGAAACAGGAGATTTTTCGATGGAGTTTTAACTCCAATTTGTAAGCTTAAGACTAGTTGTTTGGTTAACCTTTTTAGCTGGGCCAACTTTTCCCCTGTAAATAACTTAGATCACTGCCTGCATTTTGTCAGCTCCTCAGCGCAAGTTTTTTGTTCTTACTAAGCTGATAGATCCCCCCCCCCTTTTTGTATCTTTGCGTGTACTGGATGCCTTAATGAAATCTCACTTCATAAAAAAAATAAATTCAGCATTGTCTTGGTGCTGGAGTCATTTGAATAAAGCTTTATTATGTTATGCAAAAAAAAAAAGAGGGGAAGAAAGAGTGGTTATACGTATTGAGATTCACCTAGATTTCCTTGGCATTGACCCCACATGTAAATGGAGTTTCAGGGTGTTATTATTATCTGCTACATATTTAGAAGGCAAATGAAAATGAAGACCAGTTATGTGCAGAGTCCTAACTTCTATGGCCTAAAGTTGGATGTTGAATTTTTGTTGTCCTAAAAAGTTGGAAATTATTCAAGGCTTTCCCCTTTATAGCGCTGATGTTTTGCTTGTATGGTTTACTGAGGCTGTCATATTCAACTAACAGGGACGCTTTCTTTCCTCACTGAGCACACAATCCCCAGCACTTAATGTGGTTTCACGGAGGTTAGAAGCTGATTTTACTTTGCTTACCTGACTGGTGTTTTAAAATCCATTTCCCCTTTTTGTTTTTTAAAAAAGACCCTCTTTTTGGCTTTTTTTAGCTTTGTTAAGCCTCAGTCTGGCTGTTTCTTCTGTAATCTTTTGGTGTCTTTTCTTCTGCACTTTAGCAAGGTCCATGGACTAGTTGCTTGTGGAGGGGAGGATGGTGCCCTCGAATGCTTTGACATGAGAGCAAGATCTTCAGTTGGTAGGATAAATGCTGTTGCACCTGCTGGGGATGGGGACCAGGTAGTTTTCTGCTTTAGTAGTTGGATAAACATTATTTTTCCAGTGATTGCTAACGATATGCATAAATTACAGGAGGTTACTGCAATAGAGTTCGAGGGAGATGGAGGTTACCTCATGGCTGTTGGAAGTAGTGATGGAAAGGTATAATGGAAGGAAATACAGTTAAGAGAATTTGACTAACTTTGTGGTGATTTTAGTGAATGTTGTGTCTCATGTTTTGGTTGGAAAAAATATTTTTGATTGTCATTTTGGGAGTTTGGTCTTTTTTTTGTTATTTTGTTATTTTGGTTGACACTAAAAAGAAACTTGTGAGAACTGTTGCTCCCATCCCATGGGAAATTCCTTCTGATTTTGTCTGACTCATGCTCCAGTCTCCACCTTTTTAGAGAGGGAAATAGGAACATGAAATATGTGGGCATGCTATCAAGAACACTGTTGATGAGGGTTAACTTGCCACCCGTGGGCAGGTCTTTCATCTGCCATGATGCAAGTCTCTTCTCAAACCTCTCTATGATTCCATTCCAAATTTCACAGTTCTTGAATTTCACCCCCAATGAAAGACCTAAATAGGTTGTAGGAAGTGAACCAATAGTGCATCCCATAATACTAGATAGCTCTTCTAGGTCAGGCACATGGGGCCCTGATAGAGCCTCAAAAAGTAACAGAGTCAGGTTCCAGTAGATCACTTGTGATATGTCTGCCTCAGAAAAAATTAAGGTATCATCAACATACAACATGTGTGAGACAGTGACTGTGATCCCAGTCTTTGAGCCGACACTTGAAACCCTCGATCCAGTCCATTTGCCTAGCCTTTTCAGGCATTTTACTAAGACCTTCCATGGCTAAATTAAATAGAAATGGTGAAAGTGAATCACCCTGTCTGATCCCTTTCTGTGGGGAGAAGAATCCCACAGGCCCTCGGTTAACAATCACTGAATACTCTACTGCTGTGATACAAAACTTGGTCCACTTTATCCATCTATCCCCAAACCCCATCTTCCTTAGGATAGATTATAGATCATGTTACCAGTTTCAAAGAAAAAAAGGATAGATAATAGATAAGACCAATTGCGCTGATCAAAAACCTCTCTTTATCCAGTTTTCACATGATACCCCAGGCTCACCACTTTTGGACCTCCAATCTAGGACCTCATTGGCAATAATGCTGCATTAGTAATTGTTCGATGCTTGATGAAGGCATTCTGGTGAAGACTAGTTTCCCAATTAACAACTTCAACCTTTATTCTAAAAGCTTGGCTAGGAATTAGGATCTTGTGCAGTGTACCCATGAGACGTATAGGTCTAAAGTCTCTAAGCTCAACAACCCCCTTCCTTTCGGGAATCAGTGCAATGGAAAAGACATTGCAAGATTTGACCATGTAACACTGCTGGTGGAAATGGTTGATGGCTCCCATTACCTCTGGTTTAATGAAGTCCCATGACTTCGGAAAGAATGCCATAGTAAGTCCATCAAGGCTAGGTGCTTTGTTTGGTGCACATGGCCGAATTACATGTACCTCTTCTTCCTCAAATACATTCTCTAGCAGCTCACTCTCCTCTTGATATACTGGCCACATCATCAAAGTTAGCATTGTGTCTCTGACTCATTCTCAGTG
This sequence comes from Solanum verrucosum, assembly GCF_900185275.1. Taxonomy (NCBI): domain Eukaryota; kingdom Viridiplantae; phylum Streptophyta; class Magnoliopsida; order Solanales; family Solanaceae; genus Solanum; species Solanum verrucosum. The sequence goes on along the minus strand of NW_026020112.1, from coordinate 238,248 downwards.
TAGAGGTTCTGATAAAAATTCAGAATCTCTTCTTGCAAAGGTTTTATTTTTGCTGTATATAATGTTGGTCTCAAAATGATTTTAAATGGTGAACCATTGTAAATGAGGATTTATATAGCCGACCCTAACTTGTCTGGAACTGAGGCATAGTAAATTTTGTGTCTTCTGTGATCAAGATGCTTAACTGTATGTTATAATGCGCAGGTTCTGATTTATGATTTGCGTTCTTCTCAACCTATGCGGATAAAGGATCATATGTAAGTTTACTTAGGCCAACTTTACCATTTAAAGTGATTCTTGTTCTTTGTTTCTTATTTGCATTGTGACAATATTATATAGGTATGGGAGCCCAATACTGAACATTAAGTGGCATAAAACGCTCAACACTGAACGAACAAAGTTAATAACTGCTGACAGCCACATTGTTAGGGTTTGGGACCCCGAGACGGTATGCAAGTCTTTGATCCTCTTTAATGATACTTGTCATTTTAATTAGTATTTTGCTATTTGAGACAAGATTATTTTTTTTATTGTATTTATATTTTGAACAAGAGTGCAGTACTCGCTATACTTTGGCCTTTGTTTTTTCTGCTGTGTTTTACTGTGTGTGAAGTTATTAATGAATTGATTCAGCGAAGGAATCAAGAGTTAATATTCAGTCGCAAGGGTGTCTTGCAGATATAGGAAAAAAAGGAAAAAGAAGGAAAGTGTAAAAAGAAAGAATGAGAACGGGAAGGATTTGACAAAGGCTTAAATTCTTTTTAAGAAAAATGTTGTTATTTAATTTGGCATATTCATCATTTTCAGTTGTTTTAATCTGCAACATCTGTCAAACTTCAAGCTTCCCTTTAGCAGTTCTACTTATATTGTGAGGACATTGTTCTCTTGACGTGATTTTGTTCTTCTTGGGGCCAAATGACTTTCCTTTGATGCACTAGAAGTTTGAGTGGTCTTTACTCTTTAGAGGTCATATTTCTTTAGATTTAAGCTATGAATTGGGTTGATATGATTTTTGGACGGATTAGTGACCTTGGGAGTCGGGATTGTTTAATTGCTATGTAACTTGAGAAGACACTGATAATACAACATTCAACGTACTCAGTGTAATCCCACAAATGGGGTCTAGGGAGGGGAGAGTGTACGCAAATCTTACCCCTACCTCGGGAATGTAGAGTGTTTCCGAAAATAGAATAAGATACTGATAATAGAACCTTTATGCTGGGAATATAGTGAAACAATAGATGAACGAAGGTATAACATTAGAGCTCTTAGGTGTATCATCACAATCAAAAGAATGTTATGTTTTATATATATTATGGTGGTTATTCGAGAAACAACAGGTTTTCATCATGACAAGGACACAAAGTATGTTGAATAACAACTTTTGCACCATGAAATCTAGGTTATCTGCTTTTGTGCCCCTTTTGACCTGCCACAGGAAATCATACAATTAATATTTGTTGTTATCTGCATTAGTCTGATAATAATGTTCACATATGAGGTGGTGGAGAACTAAATAGACATCACCCAGAATAGTTGCTTACATTTCTGAATTTTAATCTAAGTTTCACTTTTGGTCCTGGAAACTGTTACAGGGAGAAGGCATGACAAGCATTGAACCGACAGGTGGGAGAATCAACGATTTGTGTGCATTCACTGGCAGTGGATTGATGTTGTTGGCTCTTGACTCTAGTCAAATACCTTCATATTTCATACCTTCTCTGGGACCTGCGCCCAAGTGGTGTTCTTACCTTGAAAACCTGACGGTGTGATTGTGCTCCTTGTTTTGTACCTTCTCATGCCAAAGAAAATGGTGATCCTAATTTGATGTATTTGCAGGAAGAGCTTGAGGAGCAACCCCAAACAACTATTTATGATGATTATAAATTTCTGACAAAGGAAGATCTGGAAAAGTTGAATTTGACCAATTTGATTGGAACCAATCTTCTAAGAGCTTATATGCATGGTTACTTCATCGATTATCGGCTGTATAAAAAGGTGACAATCAGAATAATTTTGTTTATTAACTTTATAAGATTGGCCTTGTGATTGAACTTATGTGCATGTTGTGCTTTGCTTTTCCAGGCACACGCAGCGTCAAATCCGTTTGCTTATGATGAGTATATAGAGCAGCGGAAGAAGGAAAAATTCGAAAAAGAGCGTGATAGTCGTATCACGGTTAGTTCCATAATGTGTGGGATATACTTTTTTGCAAGTGCACATGTACCATATCTTTTCCTATTCACTACTTTTTGCACTAGCATCAAGTGAAACACATTCATTTGTCCCTTCATTTCAATTTATTATTTGGCCTTGGGTGTTTTCCTTCTGAAGATTTTCCATTAATAACAACAGCTTACAACGAATGTATAAGAATACTGTTTCATGTTACTTGTCCCAGCGGTTAGACATTAAAAGCCAAAATTTATGCTTGTGCCTGCACATGCATATAATGGTGGTCTAGTGACACTGCATCTATAACCTGTTTGATATTCCTTGCCAGTCAATAATTTTTATAGTGCGGGCCATGCACTTGTTGGAGGTTATTGAAAACTGAACAGTCTCCTTTTTCAACTATGGTCTGATTGTCTCCGAAGCTGAAGATTTATATCAATATACGCTTGTCATTTAACTTGCATGTAAGAGAAAACACTATAATAGGAAGTAGCGCAGTGTGTTTGTTTATCATTAGTTTGGTAAAAGGGGTTTTCAGTTTCTATACAATAGAAACCAAGTTTGCCTTATTACTCACAGTTCAGCTCGGTTTTGAGCTGAAATGATATGATTTACTCATGAGGAGATGTAGCTTTCACAGCCGGTGCAAGGTCCACTTGCTTAAGCATATAGCTGAAAACCTGGTACCAATTGTTGGTGGGAGGTGACAGGTATCCCGTGAATTACCTAATTCAACTAAATGTTGGACTAATTTTGAAAACTCTGCCGAGTAAAATAGACTTTCACTAGTTGACCAGGAAACCCTGAGAAAGAAAAGGTGAGGTAAGGTAATCTGACTCAACTTCCTCTTAAGTTTTTAAAGATAATACCCAATTTGAGTTTTGTTTCCTTGAGGATGGCTGCCTCTGGGATTGGGTTATAGCTCAGTTAGTGAACTTGGTGGAAGGTTCAATTCCCACCGTGTGTTCTCCATCCCTTCCCTTCATAATTTATTTAAAGAACAAAAAAAGACAGGAAAAGATGGCTGAATCTGAGAGCTAACAATAAACATAAAGGAATGAGTTGATGCAGAAACTGGCACAGGAAGAGAGACGAGAGAACAAGTCACTGCTAGGATGTGATAGGTCTTGTGGTCGAAGACAGCATGAGCCATGACAGCTGCCGGGGCTGGGTGAGGTTGGGGATTGGGAGGATTCAGTATAGACGGGAAGAAAAGAGAAGCCAACTTCTATGTTCTGATGGGCTTCATGAGTTTTTACTTTAAATAAGAGATATTAAGAGCATTTTCCCCATAAAATAGAAGAAAAAAAGAAACAAAAGTTTTGTGGCATCTGGATTTGGGACGAGATTAATATTCAGGACTTGTGGATCACCTGTTAGGTGTCTGTGTAATTTAGCAAACTAAATTTTAATATCGGCGGAAATTCTCCTAATGGGAACTAAGACAGGTACAAGTCCTAAGGACTTGGTCACACTCACCAGCCATCTGTGTAAGCAACACAAGTTAAGTGCAGGTTTGGACTAAGGATTCTTTTGTGTGGTGCTGTGGGATTTTCTTGTGCTCTAGTAATGATCTTTGAAATTGCCACGATAATTCATGTCAATCAACTGGCATCAGATAAATAATACCATATGCCAGAGAATTGTGAGTTTTTCTCTTGGAGTTAGTGTCAGCAGAAGATTAGAAAGATTGTCCTTTGTGCTTCATATTGTTCAAAGATTCAAAATCAGATGGCTGTTACATGTCTGCCAATAAGGCACTACAAGTATATCAGTAGTCGTTTCTGCTCATGGTTCTTGTTGTGAAATTTACTTTTATGTTTTCACTGCAATCAAAGTTGTGGGTTTCTTGAACTGAATGAAAAGGGTTAGACAGGTTTCTTACTTAACCAGAACTCCACATGTATATCTCATTTAAAAGAGAATTTCTACTTTTTTAAAGAATATCTATCTTTACATTCTGTATCACTTTGCAGATTAAGAGGAGGCTTCCCAAAGTTAATCGCACTCTGATTGAACAACTTCTTGAGAATGAGGAAGCTGAGAATGTGAAGGAGGATGTTGATGACGTTGATGCGAAGAAGACATCAAAGAAGAAGAAAGGACTGACCATGGACGTTCTTGAAGATGAACGTTTCAAACGCATCATTGAAAATAAGGTATACATATTATTTACTAAGATTCACTTACCTGATGTTTAATAACCAGTACAGATTATCATCAGAATAGTTTGGCTGAAAAATAATTACATTGCTTGAACTAATAATCTGGTAGAATGATGAGCTAGCTTTCTTCTATTTTGGTAAGTATATTGATGAAGCATTTTCCACAAGAAGACTATGTTACCTGAATTTATCTGAAGTACTCTTTAGATGTACCTGATAATTTTTTTTTTAAGCAATTGTTATTATATTTGCAAACTCTTCTACCAAAAAAAAGTTTACGTTCTTTAAAAAGAAAGTTTCTGCCAGATCCCAACATCCTTCAACTTTTTGATGTATTTTGGTTTTCCTACAGGACTTTGAAATTGAAGAAGATTCTCATGAGTATCGGGCATTGCACCCTATGCCTTCCTTAAAACGACCATCTTTAGTGGAAGAACATTTTGAGCCTGTGATGGAAGGTGAGGAGGCTAGTAATTCTGATGCACAATCATCAGAAGATGAACAAGTAAATGACAAAAATTCTAGAAAGAAGGCCAGAGTTCCGAGGTAAGAAATCAACGAATGCCCTCCTAATTCATACCACGTTTAGACTAATTTATTATGCACCATGCTACAAGTGATGAAGTTCAAGTAGTAACAGTTGGCTCATGATAACGGGGATGTTTAACTTCTTACATTGACAAGTTTTTGCATGGGTTTATACAAATTGTGAATATAGCTGTATGTCTCACTATCCTTTAAAATTTCAGAATGTATGAAGTCAAGGATGATAGGCATGCAGAAGCATTCTCAAACCATCTTTCACTTGCAAAAGAGGATGCTCTTTCACTAGGTGAAAGGGTTGCAGGATTGTCAAATGGCAGAGCTTCCCATGATATGAACAATATTAAGGTTGGTCCTGGAGGTTCGAGAGAAGTTTCATTTTTTTCCAGGAGCTCAGCCAAGTATGTGGAAGATGATGGAGAGAAGGAAACACGAACCGAAAAGAGAAGAGGGGTCCAGTCCTTAAAACTGAAGCCTGAGAGATCAGGTTTTCAGGGGTCGGGTTCTCGAGGCCGGGGGAGAGGAGGAAGAGGTCGTGGAATGGGCAGAGGAAGAGGCACAGGAAGAGGTAGAGGAAGAGGGAGAGGATAATTTTTTCATCCAGTATTAACAAATTTTGTGTCAAAGGGATGCTATTTCTTTTTCCTTGATGGTGTATTTTTATAAGTAACTAGTTTTTTGACACGTGTATCGCTCCTGTAGTGATTGTACAATATAAATCGATCATCAAACATTAAATCAAAAAGTTCAACAAAATTGTTTGCATGTAGTGCTCCTGTAGTGATTGTACAATATAAATTGCGTCTTGTAAGTGTTACTTTTTTGACAAGGAATCAACTCAAATATACTTTTTTTGTTCCAAAGTAGGTTACTTTAGTAAAATAATTTTATTTCAAAATAAGAGTCTATCTTAAGAAATTTATTAAAGTAGATTTCCCCCATTTTTGTATTATAGACCAAGTATCTATTTTCTTTCTGTATACGTTTCTCTTTCTAGTATAGATTATGATCATTTTTTAGTATTCTATTTATTGTGTCACAACAATTAGAAATTTAGAATCTACATCTTTAGATCAAAGTAGGGTCTAGTTGTTGGAATAATAGTATCTATAGCTATTTACGTCCTTACTATTAGTAAAATTGGTGAATTAAGTGTTTTTGCTGTCAGTAAAATTGGTGTATTAAGTGAAGGTACAAAAAGAGGAATTCAAAACTTTGATAAACAAAAACCTACATAGCAATTTCAATGCTACGCCTTGAACAACTTGGACACTCGGCCTTCTCTCATAAATAATTTATTACGACTGTAAAACCAAGTTAGTCATAATCCATATTTCATTATTGGATTGATACTATCAATTCATTTCAACTATAAGAAAAAGAAATTTACTCCTACTCCCTCTGTTCCTAATTATTTGTCCACTTTCCTTTTTTTAGTTGTCCCTAATTACTTGTCAATTTTAACAAATCAAGAAAGAACAATTTTTTTTACCTATTATACCCTCAATTAATTACTTTGAAAATTGTAGAATTTCTTGAAAATTTTAAATTATTCACTTCATAATTAATAGGGGTAAAATAGTAAACTCACTATGTCAATAATTATTTTCTTAATAAATGTGTCAATTCAAAAATGAATAACTAATTAAAGACAGAGGAATTATTTAATAGCAATAATTAAGTATATATAGTATTCATTAATTTCCTAATGAACATGATTTTTGTTGAAGAAACAAAAGAAACATAAATTATATATCATATGAATTACTAATTTCTTAATGAACTTGATTTTTTCTAACCTTAACTAAAGGAGTATATGTCGACTCTTCCACTCTCCCCCGTTGGTTAATTTCCCAGTTATTTCATCAAATAACTCTTTCTACAATCTACACGCCGTACGCGTTACACTATCTCTCGAAGCAACCTCAAACTTCTTTCTCTCTTAAAATAAAAATTCATTCCCTTCTTCATCTTCAAATCTGCTTCAATGGAGCCTCCAAATCCCCAACAATTTCAGCAATTTCTCAGCAGCGTTCTCTCTCAGCGTGGCCCATCTGCACTTCCTTATGCTGAAGATGTCAAATGGCTGATCCGTCAACATCTTCTTTCTTTAATCGATATTTACCCTTCTCTTCAGCCGAAAACTGCTTCATTTACTCATAATGATGGAAGGACTGTGAATCTATTGCAAGCTGTAGGTACTGTTCCGATGGTTTATCTAGATCGTCCGTATAATATTCCGGTGATTATTTGGTTGATGGAATCTTACCCACGTCATCTGCCTTTGGTTTTTGTGAATCCGACTAGGGATATGGTTATTAAAAAACCTCATCCGTTTGTGAATCCATCTGGGGTTGTGTCGATTCCGTATTTGCAGAATTGGATATACCCTAGTTCGAATCTTGTTGAATTGGTTCGTAATTTGAGTCATTTTTTTGGAAGGGATCCTCCGCTTTATGCGAAAGTACAAGTACATCCATCAAACCCTAACCCTAGTCCTAGGCCTACTCCTACCCCTCATCCTCCGCCTAGTACGAGTTTTCCTAATCACAGTTCGCCAGTTGGGTCATCTGGGATTCGGCCGGCGATACCTCCTAGGCCAGTTCAACAACCACCTTATGGTGCAGTGAAACAGGATGATTGGGAGGATGTTTTTAGGCGGAACGCGACAGATAAGCTGCTTGTTGACTTGCATAATGATATAGTTGGGTTGAGGAATGCACAGGAGAAGGATATGGATGGGTTGTTTAATGCTCAGGGAGTGTTGAAGCAGCGGGAGGAGCAGTTGAAACAAGGGTTAAAGGAAATGCAGGATGAGAAAGAGGGGTTGGAGCAGCAATTACAGATGGTTTTGATGAATAGTGATGTATTAGAGGGATGGCTGAGGGAGAATGAGGGGAAAGTGACCAATTTAGGGAATGTGGATGTGGATACGGCCTTTGAGCCATGTGATAGTCTTTCCAAGCAGATGCTCGATTGCACGGCGTCAGATTTGGCATTAGAGGATGTGATTTATTCGTTGGACAAAGTTATACAGGGTGGGGCAATACCATTTGACCAGTACTTGAGGAACATAAGGTTGTTATCGCGTGAGCAATTCTTTCATCGTGCTACAGCATCAAAAGTTAGGGCTGCTCAGATGCAGGCTCAAGTTGCTAATATGGCTGCTAGAACATCACAATATGCATTGTGATAGACATCTGATCACTTGCAGGTGTGTTTGCAACAGACTGAAGGTCAATATATTTCTAGATTGGTTACTTGTGAATAATCTGTCAATGTGCTATAGCTTTATCAATAGATTTTGGCACTACATTTTGGCGTGGGTGTTTAATTGGTATTTATTGGTTGTATCATTTTGTTACCAAAAGTAGAATCACATAAAAGGGATTTTCCCTACAATGATATCCACGATTTTCATTTCTGTCAAGTCATCCCATTTCTATGAGATTGTGATTTTGGACCAAGATTAGTGTTCTGTCACTCTCCCAAAAAAGAGTAGTAAGAGGTTCCAACTCTCTTGTCTTCTGCTTTAGTCTCTGCAGTTAGCCTGTTTTTTGGATGGATGTCTATACCGAGGAATCATTTCAAACCACTGTTATGGCGATCAACATTCTGTTCAAATACATATGCATATCTTTGTGTACTTGTCTATCTAGCAATGTAGCATGTTCTATATAGGTGTTTCTCAAGCACTTTGTGTTGTATATGAAATCATAAAGTTTCTCCATCTGATGTTATTTGTCTAAACACAGAGTTCAAAGATGTGTGACTTATATAGTTAGTGATAGCGGAACATATTACAGCAATAGTTGAGAAGTTAGTTTAATATATATAACATTTGAAATAGTTAACTGAATTCGGTTTATTGAAATCTGCAGAGAAATAGAATGTATCAAAATTTTGGAACGTTCTAAATATGAAAAATGTCATATGAATTGGAATATTGTGTATGCATTTGGGTATAATTCTTGCTTTCTAGTGTACTAGTGTATTGGAAATTCAGGAAAACGGTAAGTACCCAAGCTAACTCGTCCCGAGTTTTCAGTTACACACCTGTACTTTGTAGGATCTTATTAAACCTTACTATTCCGAAGTGAAATAAAAACCCCTCCAAGTGTTGGCGTGGCGGAAAAGTGAGTTTGTGTGTGTAGATGACTGCATGCTTGAAATCTTGGTTTCTTGTTTAATGGGTTCATTTCAAGAAAGTTAACCCCCTACAAAATGCAGGTGTCTAACAGCAAACCTGGGAGTACTCATGCCTTCTCCCTGCCATTCAAATGAAATGGCTACATCCATTTGCTGTGCCATGTAATCACACTCATAATCCAAAACCAGGAACTTGTGTGGCTCTTAAACCATATTATGAATTACATACATCATTATAGAGCAGGTAGCTTAGACTTTAGACTTTACAAAAAAAGGTACTTAGTTTAGAGAATCACTAGATTTATATAGACATCGTTACACGTTAAACTATAAAATGTATTTGAGGTAGTTTATCCGTAGTCTTTCATGGACCACTAGCTCTTTTGCTCGTTTTCTAATTTTTTGGCTGGGAGCCTCAGTAGTCAACACCTAAACCTTCCATGTTTACTTGGTACACCTCCATCAAAAACTTTTCACCCACATCTTGGCATTGCTGCAATTACGGAACTTTTCAACCCCACAGTGGGTTCTAATTTACTAATCACATGTTTCTATTTTCGGAACATCACATATAGACTTTTTTGAGGGAGAATCACTCTGCAGGGGTCTCCTGTGTGTTGGATCCTCCAAAGTAGTGCATTTTTGGAGAATCCAACACGGATGCGGAAACATTTTTGGAGAGTCCAAGCAACATAGCCTGCCATTGCTAATAATTAGAATGACTTGTGGTGTTGTACTATTCTTTATATGGGGGATGAATTTGGCTTCAAGTTGAGGGTCTAAGGAGTGGAGGACCTTTTGAAATGATTAAGTTCTGACCATTTCAGTTGGAAAATGGAATCCGAAGAATGTTAGGGTTTTAACTTTTATTGGAATATGTCCCAGGCATTTTGATCTAGAAGACTTGAGATCAAGTCATGCTCACCGCTATTGTTCGTTCAGGCGCAAAAGCCTGGGATGCTCTCCAGACACGAGACATTATCTTGAAGTGAAGTTTCGAGTTCTTCATGTACTATTGACACTAGCTGCAAACTGCGTAAAACCATTGGATACTTTTGACACAAGTTGTAAATTGAGTAGAAAAATTAAGAGACATATGGTACTTGTTTTGCTTATTGTTTGCATGATGATACTCCCTCTCTTGCTGTCATACTAAAAAGTCATTATCCAGGTGAAACATATACTTGTGGTAACATATTACCTTCTGTTGCTTAACGACTGCCTGCTTATGCCAGTTTGACACGATGATTTTTTTAAATAGGTATGCTAACATATATTATTTTAAAAGGTCATTATCCAGGTGAAACATATACTAGAGACAGTTATCATGTTTATCAAATAGTGCGAAGTGTTTCTCAGATGGTAGGGCTACTCTGTTGCTTTTGGTTTGGTCCTAGACAACTCAGTTGATCAGTGTGGATGCTTGAGTTTTGTTTTTCAAACTTGTGCGTCTTCTGTGCCATGCATGATGCAACTTTCATATCAGCAGTGCAGTTTGATCTTGTTCCTCCAAAAAAGAAACAGAGTCCGTCCTTTGAGTCTGTTAAGTAACACAGGTATCTACACACACCTGTACGCTCATTGTATGTGCGCGTGTATAAGCAAATTGTACAAGTATGTACTTGAGAGAAAAGGTCTCAACTCTTTGAAAAATATAGAGCACATTTAACTAAGTGTTGGAAGAAACTAACAGTCAATAAAGTAATGATAATAGGTAACACCTTTCTCACTGCACGAGCAAATCCATACTATTAATGTAAATGTGACCTTAACGGCCTTAAGCAATTATTGGCTCCAAGAACAAAAGCAAGCACTGAGACAACTCTGAACAAAGAAATGATACATTTAAAGTGAAGTGGAAAGGAAATTTCCTAAGGCCTAACCCAACAATAATGTACGTACTAAATTGTTTTAACTTATGACTTAAAACAAATATTTAGCCCCTTAACCTATACTATGTCAAGGGGAATAAACAATTCATAGATAATAATAAAAGTTCGTGTTTGTTCTATTTCCACAATATAATTTGGCAACAGAGAGGGCTAGTTGGAACCTAGCCTTTCTCGTGTGGAGTCAAACTGAGGCAGTTGAATATAATAAAAATAGGTTACAACAGACCAAGAGTGCCAAGTATTGTATCTTATAGACCTTTTTTCTTGCCATCAGCTATGCACTGATCTGCCCAGGCCCAGCAATACGACTTGAGCACTATGGGAAACATTGCAGCATTGTGTCAGTAAATGTGGACACATTCAGAGTCACCATTAACATTTTTGGCTATCAAATGCTATAATCTTTCCTTGACAACAGTTCTTGAAAGTTTCCTACTGTCACATGTCAGTATCAGAGTCTCTGCATGCACCGGAGTTGTACAAGTTCCAGATTTTGTTGAACAAAAAGTGCGTCTTTTTAAATTGCATCTTGCAATCTTCACTATGCGTAAGAAGTTCCTGTCAGCAAACTGAACCAGATATACAAATATCAGGACGACAATGTAGAGGGTGTCTAGATTATTAAGGACTTCTTAGCAATACTTGTATGGAGGCAATGCCAGAAGCGACACCCAAGCGCTGCCCTTGACACGGAAAAGAAGATTCACTTGAACCACTTTACTCATAGTTATGCAAGAAGCTAAACAGTAATACAACTGTTACAGTTGCAAGAGAGATCAACAATAACAAAGAAGAAAAAAAAGAGAAGAAAAAATGGGGTCTGAATCTGCAACATTAGAGCTATACAGGAACACATTATATGAGTTATACAAGAGCGCATTAGAGGTCTTACATCTGGAAGATCAAAGTCACCATCCTTTGCATCACATACATCGATTGCTACCTTTCGGAGCAGTGGCATCTAATTGCATTAAAATAAATTATTAAGAAATGTCAGGGTTCACGTCTTGAAAGGAAAAATGCAAATTATCTTATGCTTACCCTTGAAGCAGCACGGATAATGAAATTTCTATCAATTCCAAGGCCCTATCATTCAAAAGTTGAACTTCAGTAATAACATTTAACTTATGCATAACAGCACCTTCAGAACCCATTCAAAGAAAGGATTAATATGGTACTTCATTCAATGATAAAATCATGGCAAGAATGTCATTTCAGCCACATTAAAAACTTCCTGAAGTTTCTACGGGCTTAAATAGTGTGATTGGACTCACTCAAGACTTCCTAGAAGTTCTCATGCATAGAACGAAAAGGAAAAGATGAATCAGATTAATTTTGTATTATATTTATTGTGCCCTTTGGAATTCATTGTTCGGTATTATTGATCCTCCACCATTTGATTTACAGAAGTGTGGAACATTCAGTAGCAGAAGACTTACATTATGACGTAGTAAAAGATCTTCAAGTGCTTGACAATTCATAAGCGAAGTGACACCCTGGGCAGTTACTTCACCACAGTCCTAAACAATATTAGACCACATGAAATTGTGAGAAAACACACTACTAAACTACATTTCTCGAGGAAATAAACAATTTAAGTTTCAAACCCAAAGATAATAGTGATGGAACAAGCCATAAAGAACGCTTGAATGGACTAAAAGTTAGATTTCTTCTTTTAGTTGGGCATCTCATCTATATATGAGACATCTGAAATGAAACTACCTATAATTCCTGTCATATGGAGTTCTCAGATAATTAACAGTAAAAAAAAAGTGATTTGAAATCGAACTCATTATTTCAATGCTTCTGGGAAAAAACAAAATGTGACTTGAAATCAAACTCATTAATTAAACGCTTCTTATGTCTCAGATCTCTGTAACTGATATAGGGAAGTATGTTTTGGCTTTAGACGCCTAGTTCCAGAATAACAGTGGAACCTGTACTTGTCAGGCTGCAATTTAGGACATAACACGGTTTAGGTCTGTGTGTCAACTATTAAAAGATCGTGATCTCAGGTAAATTATGCTTAACATCTGGAGTTTGATACTACTTAGGAGCATCTTAATTCTTCGGGGCATTGTTTAACTTAGGGTTGCATGAGACACTCTTCATTTTTAAGCATCCAACTTCCGGAGATTCTGATCTTTGCTACATTCTGTTTGTAGCGATACAGCTGATTCCAAATTCTAGTAGCTGATACTAGAATGCATGACTTTACAGGAGGTATGCATCATCGATTAAATTGCTTATGCCTTCTCTCTGTTTTTCACCCAGGGTGTGAAGAGTCATACATCATGTCTGGTCTCATTAATGACTTGGGGAAATCCCCACCTCTTGAGCTAACTTCTAGGATTGAGTTACACCCAAGGTCGCTCCAGATGTCCAACACTACCGGTGGGGTCCCACAATTTGGCCCTTTAAGGGATGGGTGATCTTTTTAGTGTTGCTTGGGCAATCCTCACCTCTTGAGATGGCTTTTGGGGTTGAATTAGGCCCAAGGTCCACAACACAGGGAGTTCAGATTCCCACCACAAATGCATCTCTTGTGAAAATAACCTTTTTCTTTAGTTAGAAATGTAGATAACAGGTCACAAAACTTAGGTCGTAATAACTGCACGTCAAGAATATTTAATGGCCAAATAAAATACACCTAACATGCTAGTGTATTTCTCCTCCCAATAACTCCCCATGCAGATCATTTGGAACCTGAAGCATATAGAATCCCATCACATAGGCAACTTTTAATTCTTTCTTCAGCTTGAAGAATTAGAAATTTCAAGAGAAAAATGAAATCAACTCAGCAAGTATACAGCAAGAGGAGTGAAAATAACAACGGCGAACCTCTAAATGAAGAGAGATCAACCCTGGCCAGCCATTTGAAATAGTATCTTGTGACTCTGCAAAGAAACATTATAAGGTCATAAAACCAGGATTTCATCTCATAATTGATCGGCCAAAAATTCCAAAAAATAAGAACATGGATCTTCAAAGTTTGCAAACTATCGCGATATTTAACTTATGAATCAAGCGCTGGAACTTCGGGAAAGAAGGATAGGGACACTGAAAGAGTGACTAACACCCAATTTGGTTTTATGCTAGGTAGATCTATAATAAAGATTATATTCTTGCTAAGAAATTGATTTAAATTTATAGGGAGAAGAAGGAAGATCTACATATTATATTATTGATCTAGAGCATGCGTATCAACAAATGCCCTTTCGTCGATATTGGAGAAGAACTGGATCAGTATTGCCCTTTCGTCGATATTGGAGAAGAACTGGATCAGTATTAGATATATAAAGAATATGTATGAAGAAGCCATCACTAGTGTTAAGAATCAGGAAATCTTTAATATGACAAGGGTCAATTCCTTGTAAATTTGGAAAAAGTTTGGAATACTTGCAATTGAGTAATTAAGAATAGGAGCTACTTTCCTTTCTCTTTTTGGATTACTTGTAAACACTATTTAAATGGTTGAGGAAATAATCAAGCAAATCATTCCCAATCTCTCTTTTTTCTCTCATTCTTTACTGCGCTAGTGTGAGAGCAGTGTAAGGACAAACAAGAGGAGTTCCTCATAGCAGTAGGTTTACACCAATTATTTGCACTTAACCTGTACTAGTTTTATTCTATAGGTAATTTAGCCCGTACATGTTTACCCCAATTATGAGATGAGTTCCCATGGAGTATGCTATTTGCAGACAATATTGTGTTAATTGATGACATCACTGAGGATGTTGACCAAAACTAGAACTAGGGAGAAGCTTTCTAGAAGTTTTTAGTTAGGATCAGTAGAAGTAAGATAGAATACATATTTTTTGAAAACAAGTAAGAATATACGCACCACATGTTTTGCCAACACAAGAACATCAAAGCTGACGTGGAATAAGACAGAATTATGGTTGAAAAGGGATATGGTACACCTAAAATCACATGGAAACTTGTTTCAAAACACCTACAGTCTCTTGAAATCCAGGCAAACTTGGAGAAAATAAAGGCATAATGGAAGAAAAAACGAAAAATAAGTGATACCAGTTTGTTGGAATCATGTTGGTACACTTGCTTTGAGTCCAATATTCGTTAGGACTTAGGACTCTTTTAGTGTTGGCATAGATTCGCATGCCTGCAAAAGATGTACATAATTTCTAGTGCTAGAGAACATATATTTTTGGACATTAGAACGACAGGCCAAATGGAGCACGTGGATAGCAAGGATTTATATAGACAATCCTAACTAGCTTGGGGGATTGAAGTGTGGTGGTGGCTGTAAATTGTAATTGTCTAATTGATCTGAAGGAATAAGTATAGCAAATTGGATTTTGCTTGTTACAACTGGATGAACCTTAGACAAGGGAATTTTTCAATCATCATACAAATTCAAAACAAAATGTTCTTGAGAGTAGTGCAGACCTGAATTAAGACGTTTGCATCCCACCAGTGAAAGCTCAGTTAAGTTCATGCAATTCCGACTAAGGATAAGCAAATCATCATTGGTCATCTGAGTTGATACTCTTTCAAGTTTCAATTTCCTCAAACGTGGTGCACTGGACTGGAAGCTTAATGAGGAAATCTCACCAAAGCAATAGCATAGAGCTAAGACTTGCAAGTTTTTCAAGGTCTCTAATATATTTCTTACAACAGAATCAGATACTACCTGTGAAGATCAGCAATACTAAGTAAGCAACACTGATTTCAAGCACTAATCTAAAATGCACACCATCTAGGACTCGGACAAGATACACTAACCGAATTCAGATATCCAGGTGCAACAAGGTATGGCAGATTGTGTTATACAACTGGATGCCCTGATTTTTCTATCCTCAATTAAATGAACAATTGACATTTCCTATCCATACAAACCTACTTATATTCAGATCTAAAATGTTCAGATGTATGTCAGACCCTGTAAGTATGGCAGATTGTGTTATACAACTGGATGCCCCGATTTTTCTATCCTTAATAAAATGAACAATTGACATTTCCTATCCATACAAACCTACTTATATTCAGACGTATGCCAGACCTGTAAGTAATAAGTCTGGAGAAAAGAATCACAGGGCACTACTTTATCCCGATAAGTCCCATTATTAGAAGTTTATGTCATAAAACACTTGCATTATATGCCCTCTGCCTTGATTTCTTTGTTGGTTTGCTTTTTATGTCAAAATTTTATAAATTTGACCACAAGTTCTAAATTTATATATCAATATTTTTTGAACATATAATCATTAATGTAGATAGAAAATGAGAGAGTGATGGCTAAATCAAAATCCAACTTAAGGTCCAGGAAAATCACCAAATTCCATTTCTTAATTTTATTGAATGATATTAAAAGGTATCATTCTAAGTTTTTATAATCTAAAGTAATGATGAACAGATTTAGAGACAATGAAGAAACTTTAGTTTCAAAAGACCATCTAATAAGTTAAGGACCTTGAAACAGGTTCTAGCCCTCACCTTAACTTTTAAGGATAAAGATCCAAGGTAAAGATAACTTTCATCACACTTAATGTTACTTGAAGAAACATGAAGTAACACTTGAAGAAATCCTTACACTTCATCGTCCATTGATATATAGTAAAGAAACTAGAAGGCGGTACATTACAGAAAGAGAACTCAAGACAATGAGAAATACTTCATGAAAGTGGTTAGGCTTGAGGAACCATGCTTGGAATAGACAAGACAAAAAGGCAAAAAAGATCTGGGAATGAGTTGCAACGATCCCACCATTTGCGGCTATACTTATTCTGTCATCACATTTCCTTACAATTTAGATGATTGAAAACCCGTTCAGGCCCTCAACCCATCAGCTCATTGAGCATTATCCAATATGCACACAGCATATTGGATCGAAACTACGCGAAAAAACTACCAAGAACTTTTGCATTGACACATTACCTGGAAATAAAGAATCAAGGTCTCTAGCCAAGGACAAAAGGTGGGTACCAGTTTGAGCCCATCTTCACCTAAAGATCCACCTAAACCAACAATAAATGTCCTCAACATTTTAATTGCTGGACGCAGGGCCTCCAATGAAAAGAACGAGAATCCCCAACCAAGAGAAATTTCCTCCAAATTGCAGGACTTCCCAAGCTCATAATATAATACAGGAGAGTTCCATAGAATATCATTTTCTTCTTGTAATAGATGCCTGCAGCCTCTGGCAATCAGACATTTTAAAAGAGGATTTCCGCGGACAACATGACCCACTGCATGGCAAGAAACCTGTAATTCCAAAGTGAATAATATATTGGTTATACAGACAAATCATCTGTCTATAAACATCATTCTTCCGCAAATGCTCCACCTATAGAGTCCAAAGTCCCAAAAATTGCTCCTTTCTAACTATTCTGAGATACTACAAGACAATAAAACCAAGTGAAACACCTTGGCGTTTTTGGCACTACTCACTAGTCCATGTAGTGGAGGGAGCTTACACAGAGATGTGGAGAGTTTAGCAACAGAAAGCACGTAAGTGTCTGCGACGTTTAACATTTTCTTCAAAATGCAAAACATTTAAAAGTTAGAATAAGTCCAGTGCTCTAGCTTCTATTTGTCAAGAAATTCACTTGGGCAACAGATATACATACATGTCCTGAAATACGTTATTGTATAGAATTATGTGGAAACATCCCTTTTAGGAGCTTAGACTGTTAAAATGGTAGCATTCTTTTTTGAGTCTTTGGCAGCTCAGTCATATGTGTCGCCTGTCAGAGTCTTTTATACAGGCCAAAAACATAAAAATATTATTTTCAGTATGGCAGATGGTGCGGTACTGCAGTTCAACCTAAGGCCTCCACTCTTTCAACACCTTACCCTAAAAGCTTGACCCTAGAGCAAACTGATAACATAGAAATTCACATATTTTCCAGAAAAAACTTGGAGAACGTTGACTTTAAGTTCTCCCAGGACTACTTACAAACCTTAGTATCAGATACATCAAGCATTTCCAGTGATGATCCTGAAAATTTATATAGACAATTGTCGACAAGCTGTGTTTCCCTCAAACAAAGACTTCTTATTCTCTGAGTTTGAGAGATAAGCTCCAAAAGAGAAGTCTCATTGATACCTGCGAATGAAGAGAGTTTTCAAAAATTGAAGTGAAAGAGATAAAACAAACTGGAAAAGAGGATATAATCATGTCCCACATATATATTTCATCAAAAGATAATTATGTACCGCAAATATAATTGCCAGCTTCCTTATCTTACAATGTAGAGCCTTACATGAGATTCCAACAGTCAAAAAAAGGCTCCCTTGAATACAGTTGAGCAAGAATTTTATTTGTTATAGGTGGCAGTAATTAAAATTTAAGTTCCAGCAGTCATAGTTCAAAATTAAATAACTCTTTAAACTATCAATAAATTAATTGAGTTGTAAGTTGCTTCGACTGAGATTCAGGTGGAAACCAAAACATGCAGCATCCTCCGCTAAATCCTTACTTTTGTGATTTCAGAAATACTTCAGCATTCAAGCTTGCAGTTTTATTTTGAAAAAAGGAGTTCTAATATATCCACATTGAACTAAATTTTATCAACAGTCACATTGGAAGATGCAAAGCAGTAACTGCTAACCATAGTTTTAAATAAAAGCTTCTACGTACAAACTTCAGTTTTGTTAACAAACATTGGCATGGAGGAGGCAAGGCAGAAAACAAAATCTAGAACATCGCTCACCTTTACAGCCTCCTATATGCAGAATTTGAAGTTTGTAAGCTAATGAATTGGTGTTGCCTGCCATCTTCATTGCCACAGCGTCAAGTCTAGAGATATTACGGCAAAGTGACAGCACACAATTGTGCCCAAATGAAGTATCACACGCAAAGATTGAATGTAGTTCAACACATTTCAATACTAAAATGGATATGCCAGAATCCGTTATGGACGTACATGCATTGAGGTTAATACAACATAAGGAAGGGCAGCACTCTGCAATAATTTGGAGATCAGAATCTGGAGAATATCAAAGAGAAGTAAAGTTAGCTCAATGCAGAGGGTATCATATCATTAAGAGCATACAAGCAAGCTGAATTTCCAATAAAGATCCTCTAACAGCTCGAGGAAAGTACAGACGAGATTCCAAGGCAACTTATTGATGTGATTTGCAAACTATATGCATGAGAAAATGAAAGTGGTGTCACTTACAAAACACAATGTAACAGCTAAAAGCAGTACTCAACATTTACATAGCAAGAGTTTGGGAAAAACTTTCTAAGATAGATCGCATAATTTTGATAGGCGGGAACTAAGCGAAGATAAGAGGATGATTCTTTTTACAGTGGTTTTTCCTCCCTTCACCTTCCGTATATAAGCTTTCTAACATATCAGGTATTATTTTTGGGTTTTGTTCCTAAGCATGCTTTTAGGCTCATACCTTTTCACCAAGAATCAAGTGAAGTAGGAAAAGTACTTGGGTCTTTAAAAAAAAATCATTTCTAAGGACCAGAAAATGAAAATGATCTCCTGGAAAGAGACTTTTCCTTTGGTCAGGATGCGGTTTGAGCTAGCCAGCTAGGAGAGATGGCCAAATATCATACCATAGATATCTGTTCGACCCTCCAATATGAGTTTTGTAATATTTGAGAGCTGCCTAGAAAAGTGAAATGCTGGTACATCAGGACATATCTCATCATTGGGAGATGTTGATAGCTGCAGCATCACAGCAGGAAATGAAGATATAACTGAGACCTTTGCTGGTATTACAGGAGTACTGTCCACTGTTAGATCGATGTCTGAGAGTAATGGGCATCTCTGTAACAATTGGTACAGCTTCATTGTCCTGAAGGTCAAAATATAAGCAGCTTTTAATGTTGTTAGGGATGGAAATGACTTGGAAAAGAACTCAATGGCAGCTTCAAGATGCAGCATAGGACAATTTGAAACATCCACTACTTGCACTGCTCCAAAAGTCAAAACAGGGAAAGTTTCCCATGAAATCCGAGATATATCCATATGGCGCTCAAGTTTGAGTGAAAGCTGATT
Source organism: Solanum verrucosum (assembly GCF_900185275.1). Taxonomy (NCBI): domain Eukaryota; kingdom Viridiplantae; phylum Streptophyta; class Magnoliopsida; order Solanales; family Solanaceae; genus Solanum; species Solanum verrucosum. The sequence continues at coordinate 218,343 of NW_026020112.1, read as the reverse complement.
AAGCTTCTTCATCAGCAATTTGTCCAAATTATTGGAAGAAGGAAGCATGTTTAGGAGAAGAAGAGGCAGATTAATTTGTGGGCAGCCTGAAAGGTCCAATATCTACAGAGGAGATTCAGAAAAGGAATTAAGCAATGAAAATGGTTGTTAAGTGATAACATTGTATGAATTTCACAACTTAATTTCAAGTAAAAGAGAGGAAAAGTGAAGAAAAAAAAGATTGTTTCACTTTGACACTGTAAGTGATATTTTATAATCAAGCGAGCAAGCCTACTCTTGATGATGTTGAATGTGCTAATCTTTTAGTTCCAACAAGTGATTAAAGGGAGAAAGATGAATTTAGAAATCGTGCCCAAAGTACTAGCAAGTTCTACTCTTGGAAAGTCTCCAAGAACAGATAGGGTGAAGTGAAAACTATAAGTAGATTCATTTGTTCCCATCATTTGAATTGTCTGCAGAGTATTAGAAATATTCTATCCATTGAGTGACGACACAATGGAAAAAGATATTAAGCTATCACAATTCAGAAAATCTATTTCTTAACAGAAAAGGATGTCTAGGTCTAAAATAAGTTGTACACTCCTTGTTTTTCTTTTTGTTATCATTTTGCTTCTAGATAAGAATATAAAAGAACTTCATGTGAAATGACTTTCATAAGTAAGTTGTTAGACTTGCCACTTTAGTCCCCAGATTTCAAGCCATCTAGAATCTTTGATTAGTCAATCAATCAGAATGGATAAGACAACCGTGAGTCGTTATAAGCTTCGTAGACTCGGTCAAGTCACTTACACAATGCCGACGACTATTTTCCACTTAATAAGTGAAGGGGAGGTGGACTATATTTGTGTGGCATCCAATGAAAATGAAAGCCAAAACCCACAAACACTGACAGGATGCTGGTAAAATGTAAACCTTAGTATATTCAGTCAAGCGGATCCTGAGCTGATTACAGTCACCACCTCCAAGAATGTCTGCTAAGATAAAGGAACGGGAGGCAGCTAAACTACAGATAGCAACCACACTTCTTTCTGCAAACTTTGAGAAGAAGGGGCATCTTCGTTTCCCTAAAATGCGAACAAAAATACAGAAATGATCAGAAGGAACCTAAATAACACTTGAGCATTAGTGCTTTGAAAGTAACAACTCAAAGGACTGCTCATACCAGCAGCAAATGGCAATGATAAAAGGCTAGTGCGGATCTGTTAACAAAGACAATGGTCACATAAATTACTTAAGTCAGTGTAAGCAAGAAAGAATTCAAATGCATATGTAGCAGAGATATCGGGGAAAGAATCATAGGTCTTCAGCTTGTAGCTTTTATATTTGTAAATTTTTCAAGTAGTGGAAAAAATTTCTTGCACCCAAAAGGGATAGAGCTGTTCATGAGTTTCGTTTCACACTAAGACCTTACAGATATAATATCTCAATCAATTATCAAATTGGAACACTTTATCTGCGGGAAAACTAGGACTGAGATCAATGCACCTGTAATGTTATAACATAAATCAGATATGCAAGGAAAACCAAACAAGTGAGCTGCCCCATAAGTACAAGAAAATTGAGTGAGGTTCAAAAGCTATTAAATAGGCATATCATCAACAAGGATAAGAGTCACGCAAAAGAAATGTCATAAAACAACAAAAACAAAGAGGAAAAAACACTATTTTTTTTGATAAAAAAGAGAAGGAATATCTACTTCCGGAATCTTATAGTGCAAAACTCCATATCAGCAGTGATTACTAATCTCACTAAGTAGGCTAGATTATTCTTACATGTTTTCCTTACACGGATTGTTAAACCTGATTTGCTAATGTGGGGTCACTATAGCATGCTGCGGTGCAAGGCTAGTTGCAGTCTGAAAGAATACGGTCATTAGAAATTGTCACAACCCCCTTTTTAGGCATCTCTCTGACCCACATGAATACAGACAAAATTCAATTGGAAATATCACGTCATTTAATCAATCCCAACAATATCATATACCTCTGTTAGAATTTCAAGGCGAGCATCACCAGTGGAGCTCAAACGATCAGATGGGTTGGTGTTAGCGGCAAGCCATAGTAGAATAGCATCACAGAGATGCTTCTCGCTGTGAAAAGTCACCATGAAATCAGAATTGCAGTTGAAATGAGACCTTGCATCAGACAGACCTTTGTTTTACCAGATAAAGAGAATACCTACCTATCTACTGTCAAACAAGGTTGCTTTACACAGGAAAGCAACAATTCAAAAGGGACATTGTGAAATGAGTCACAGGATGCCATCCATATCTGCAGTAAGAAAGAAAATTACATCTGGAACAGTTGTTGGAAAGTAGAAAGAATCATCTGACGTGACATGCCAACAAATAATTCAAAATAATCATATCATATCATATCATATATATATATATAAGAGAACCTTAGGCCCGCCTACCTGCCGCCACCACAAACCAGAATACCCTTTTAATTTATTTATTTACAAAATTAGCCTTCCCTTTCATGAAAAGTTGTGACTTTTATGAAAAGTTGCGACTTTAATGAAGAATTGCGACTTTAATGAAGAGTTGCGACTTTAATGAAAAGTTGTGACTTTTATGAAGAGTTGCGACTTTATAAAGAGTTGCGACTTTTATGAAAAGTTATTACTTTTATGAAAGGTTGTGACCTTTCCGAAGGGTTGCAACTTTTCCAAATAGTTGTAACCTTCCTGACAAGGCACAGTAAACATTTGTTCACACTACCCTTTATTGTCTATAAATAGAGGGATTTCCTCTCATTTAGCACAACGAAAATTCCAAACCCCCTCTTCTTCTTCTTCTTCTTCTTCACAATTAAATATTTGTATACTTTGCTCATGTTGAGTGACTCACTGACACTATTGCTTATGTTACAGATCCTGGTATGTATTTTTACAATCATTAATTTATAATTTATGCTTATGTTATTAAAGCTAAATGATAAGATGTAACGATTTTCATTTTCCTTTACATTATTAATGTTTGTTACTACGTAATCTTGTATGTAAGATAATATAGTGTTTAAGTTTTAATGCCTGAGAAGTTTTAAGTATTATTTTATGAATTTCGTGATATTAAATTCCAGCGCGAAGCGCGGGTAATTTTACTAGTTAAGACTAATATGAAGGACAACATGTTTTCTCTGGCTTATATTGCTAAATCACTGCAACAGCTCCTGGGCTTGTTTGTAGCTAGAAATGTTCCTATTTATATTCAAAGTAATATACTTTTGATATTCAGCAGAATTGACATAAAAAAACACACTATTAACTACAAGAGTGGAGTAAGAAATTTGAAAAGCTGAAGCAGATCTAATGGCATGAAAATGTGTTGAAATTGTTTTAGTTACTGTAGTAATTATTTGCATAATAAGTTGCTAGTTTTAAGAAAATATACTTCAGTTACTATGCTGAATTTTTATTTTTTTTGTAACAACTCTCAAAATTCACATTTCACACTCACTGGCTAACTCTAACCACATGCAATAGAAGCTTTTCCAGAGAACTTGTCAAAAAAAACGAGAATACCACTGCCCTTACCATTGAATGACATAAAGTTACTGCAACTAAACAGCAAAATTGCTGCCAAATTTTTTGATAAACTTGTTTTTGCAGATGTTACCCATGGAAAAGAGAGAAGAATTGCATGATGGAAATGGAAAAAAGACAGTAATTAGATTGGGGAGAAAATAAGGCTGGAGAAGGGAGAGAAATCAAGGACGAGGAGGTATAGACAAAGAAACATAAAAGAAATGCAGATATGATTTAGTTGACCCTCCCATAGAGGTATGTTATACATGTGTACATTCAAATCAAACCAATCAATTCAAGAAAACATTGAATGGCAGAACAATTTGGAGACTTGGACAAAGTACAATTTAAGCACTTACAAAGTTCCTCGCTAGATAACCAGTCAGTTGTGGAATAAAATCAATTGCTGCATGATATTCCATGTAAATCTATAAGAGACAACCCACGGAATCACATTAAAACATAATATGAAGAGCAATATGCTGCAAATATCATTTTCCTAGTAGCTAAAAGTAAAAGATATTGTTACCATTCTCTCTACCATAATCCCAGATATGGACCAAATCTTCTAAACACAGCTGAGGAGGCCAAATGCTGACTTCAGATGTTACATATTCCAGCCAACTTCGACAAACTAAAAGAAGCTTGTCCACTCCAAAAAACAATGACGCCTGCAGAATATATGTGCAAGATCAGATCTTTACCAATAAAAAGTCCAGGATCAGATATTAGAAATTATTGGACAAACAACAACAGGTTGCATCTGATCTCTGGGCAGAGACTTGCAAAGCTTATATCCAGTCAAAAGAGACCTCCAGGATGTAGTAAAACTCAAAGAGGGGAAATGAACATCTTTCCAACAACATTGTGATGCAAAGATAAACCTTCCTGAAGTAAAGTTGGAGCATGCTTTTGTCCTGAAGTATTCTAGCATTGGGCTCAGTGCAAATACAGCACACAATGATAATTGATAAGTGTAGCATTCTTTCATAAAGCTTCACCTTCTTTAGTGACCCCCGATAAAGAGATCACTCAACTTCTCCTTGCAAAATGATAAATATGAACAAAAAAAATGGTTTAGAGAAGTCAGCTAGGCTAGAACAGATGGGAAGAAAGCACCTAGTGTTTTGTCCCTACTGGGAATTGAACCTGAGACATCGTGATGCCCAAACCCACTTCATTGATCACTAGGTCACACCCTTGCGTGACTCTACTATGAAAATTCACTATTTCCTTTCAACCTCTAACAATCTATTAAGCTCAAAAAACTTTGTATTTATTATTTTTAACTAAACCCGACAATCCTTGGTCCAAAAAGACATCATAGCGCATCTTTTTTGTTTGTTAGTGAGACATATTGAATCGTTTGGCTTTTCATATGGAAGAAAAATCACAGATGTTCCATGACAAGGGCGTACCAATTTATGCATAGATACAAATAGTTGTAATTATGAAGGTTAACCTTGGAGCAATAGTGAAGTTGTCTCCATTGGGTTCAAGCCATTATGCTTGTGTGAAGGTAGCTTGCCAACATCACACCCCCTTGGGATGCATTCTTACACAGAACTTGTATGAACGCGGGATGTTTTTTTTTTATGATAAGGGAAACCCGCAGTCGCTACCCTTTAGTTGCGCACAGGGTAAAACCCCACTCTTATGCAATAGCTCGCAAACCACACAAGAGAGGTAACCCCGCACTAGGCAAGTCCAGTGCGACGAGTTCAACCCAGAAGGCAAACCCTTTGCTTTCGGTGGTAAGGGAATTCAAACTTAGACCTCCAACCAGGTAATTCAAACTTAGACCTCCAACCTAGAAGTCCCAAGCCCAAACCACTGAGCCACCCCGAAGGGTTGAATGCGGGATGCTTTGTGCACTACGCAACCCCTTTTTATGAATTTTGGTATACCGTGCTGAATGAATATGACTTAGACCCTCTATCATGTTTCCTTAGTTCCCTTTCTTTTGTTTTTTTAACTACCGAGAACCCCCCACCCCCTGGACCGTGGATAAGTTCCCTACATTTATAATGGAAGATTGAGGTTTTGTAACGATACACATTCAATACCTCATTTGTGTTGTTTTGATTGACAGAAATATATTACTTCCTCCGTCCTAAATTATGTCATGCAGTTTATCTAGACACAAAGTTTATGAAATATGAGAGAACTTTACAATGTTCCAAAAATATCCTTAAAATAAATAAATTTTAAAATATAGAAGTACACTTTTATTGACTTTTGCCAAATACGTGGGACACAAGATGGGTAAAATGTTGATAGTGTCATTAAACATTTGTCAAATAACGAAATGTGTCATTTTTTTGGGACTTACTAAAAAAGAAAGTATGTCTAATAAGGCGGGACACAGGGAGTACCTTATTTAAACCCCCACACTACCCACCCCCCAAAAAAAGGAGGAATGTTGAACTCTTATCCATTACAAGGGCAAGGCTTTCATAGGCAAGGTACTACGACATCACTAAGCTAACAAAAAGTAGTAAAGTACTTCCACAGATTTCCAAGTGACCAACAGAAATTACATCAGTGAAACCTTTTAAGCAAATAAAAGTAATTGTTGCAATACTGGTAACTGGAGTTCTTACCTCATACAAAGGAAGGAAGTTTTCTGAAGTAATGTCCATCAAACATCCAAAAATAAATCTCAACATACTCAGAAGTGGCTCCACGTCCCAATGAATAGATATAGAGTCAAAGCAAGATTCACTGAAGCAGTTAAACCATATAATAAAGAGGTAAGGTAATCTCACAAAAGAAAGGAATTATGTTATTATAATATTATCCAAAACTTCTATAAATGGAGTTATCATGGTACATTATTTTTTTGTCAAGTAAAGGTAGTTATCTTTCATTCAGCATCCAGAAGATGCAACAAGATTACAAACAAAGCCAGCTCCTGTACAAGAATAATTCTTGTACATTATTTCACTCAATAGTTAATATAGGATAAATTCATTTCTCTAGTGCTTCACATGGACAAAGAACTAGGTGAAGAAAATATCAAAGTTTGAGTTGTTTCCAATCACTAGAAGAGTCTTCTGAGGAAAATATAATACAGTGTCCTTTTGTTGCTTCAAGATCTGTGTCTTCTCCAATGAACCGCTACACCTTGAGATTCATCGCTCCGAGATGACATGATATTAAAAAAAGGATAACTGTCAAAATCTATACAATACAAGGCCTCATGCTTCAATAGAAATCCTTCACTCGCTAGCACATTGATCTACAACTTCTTTCCGTTAATGGTTCAGGTTAGGTGTAGCCAACACCACAGTAGACCTAGTCAGCCGCCAAAACATTACTTAGTGTCACTCAATTGTCAAATTAGCCCATGTTTGTAGTACAGTCAATGACATGCGAGGTAGAAAAAGAAAAAAAAAGTCCTTTGATCCTTCAATGCTACGTAGGACGCCTATGTCTATTTGTTCTATTTTATACAAGTTTAAATGCCTACTTGTGCACACCAAAAGTTGGAGGGAATGGATGCCAACAAAGGCCAAGTTTAAGGCACAATTATGTATTATGACCAGTAGCTAATCAGATCATTCTATTCTGCATCCACTCTACACATGGTTGGCATTCTATCTTCTCACATGTGGATCATATATTATTCTGGAGATGACAATAGAAGTTTAAGCTACCAAAATTGCCAAATAACATCTCTTACTTACTTTCCTATAAAAAAACTTAAGTACTTGTCAGGGATAAAGATTGCTTACTCCATTTCATGTGTGCCTTGGTATAGAGGAAATTTGCTATGGATATTTTGGGCAAAACCGGTATGCGTGACTATCGACCAATCAACTCACCTGTATATCCTAATGTCAAGCTACTTCAACGTTGGGGAGCCTTCAGATTGGTAAGTTAAATTAGCTTGCCACTACATGTGAGATAGAGTCGCATCCTTAGATGTATCAAGATTCAAGAGTAATCTAGGACAAGGAATTCTCCACAAAGATCAAGGTAATAGTGTAAGTATCAAGTTTGTAAATGCATATCAGGCTGCATTGCCATCCCATAGGCGATCAATGGTAGAAATTTGGTCTCTTTTTTTTTTTGATGACAAGGAAAACCCGCGGTCGCTACCCTTTGGGTGCGCACAAGGTAAAACCCCCGCTCCTATGCAATAACTCACAAAGCACATAGGAGAGGTAACCCGCACTAGGCAAGCCCGGTACGACGAGCTCGACCTAGAAGGCAAACCCCTTGCTTTCGCTGGCAAGGGATTTCAAACTTGAAACCTCCACCATGGAAGTTCCAAGCCCAAACCACTGGGCCACCCCGAAGGGTAGAAACTTGGTCTCTTTGACAAGTAATAAGCAAGATGTGGATATTAGATCAAGTGTAGAGGTTGCTTATAGAGCTATGCTCCCAACAGTAAATGAGCTTTTGCAGTTGAACAATTACTTGAAGAGTAGGAGTTTGGAAGAATTTTAATTTGTCACAATCAAAACGCGATAACATGGCATCTAAACCAGTGTTCTTTCGGAGGCAAAATATATGGAGATTGAGTATCACTTTATCTGCGAAAATACACAATCCGCACTCATCTCTAATATTGACGAATGAATCTGAACCCCAGCAGTGGCTGAGCCAGAATTTTATACAATAGGATTCAAAAAAATAATAAAATGCCAAACCTATGATTTGAACTTGTTACCTAAAACAATTTTTGAACTCCCTCTGCCACTACTCTAGAATACTCCCCTCTCTCAAGGGGGACTCACTAGTATATATTTAACAAATTTATTTTTACCCTATTTACGTAGAATTATTTTCTAGCGAAGGAGATTCATTGAACCCATTTGGGGTCCATGTTATATGCATTCTAACTTGAGGGGAAAGTTACATATTGACCAGATTTATATTATCATTCCTTGTAACATTCCATAGAAAATTAAGCTCATAGTTTGTATTTATTATTAGAATATTTATTTCCCAAGTTAGCAGTAAGAAATTATTAAGTACCATTTCATAGCTAGCCGAAGAACACATACAGCTGTTCTTGAATATTATTAACTTATTATTCACTCAGTACCAGACAAATCTGCTCTTCCATAATCTTGTTCTTCGAAATTAGATAACAAAAAATATAATAATGTAGCAGTCTCCAATCTGCCAAAGCATGTTGCTTCAGGGTAGCTTAACTGTTGTAATTTGCTCCAGCAAGATATCAAACACGAATAGCATTCTAGATTTGTTATTCATAAACACTTCACTAAGAAACAAGTAGCAAAACCAGTATTTTGTGTTCAGAGTAAAACAAATTTGTATGACTATACTCAAACTCATTCAATACATAGAACTTCAGTAAAATTGAAGAAAAAAAAAGAATTATACCTGAAACTTCCACTCAATAGTCCGTGAAAGTACGAAGACTGCTGAATGAGCCTGTACTTCAAAACATCAAGTGAAACGAAAAAAAGCAAAAATTACACACTTTTTTTTATAGATGTTGAAGGTAAAACAGACAGAATAAACAGAAAAGATGATTTGCCTTTGCCGATTAGCTTTGATTTTAATGATTGGGCGATGGGCAAGTGATGTTAAGTCCCATTGACTGACTTCAGCTGTCGAAATGACAATCTCTTCGTGATCTCCGTCTAGTTTGGACCCGTCGGAGTCGATACAGTTGAGAATTACTGTCTCGCCGTCGGACGCCATTACTGGAAGCTTTTGGTACCAGATTCAGGTAGTTCAGTCTTCAGAGTGAAGACGAAGGAGGAGAATAGGACCCAAATGCAAAAACGGGCTTTTGTTAAAAAAAAAAAATTATTGTGGAGAAAATCCTAGTATTACTATTTATGATAGTAAAAAGTTATATTAATTCTTTTTCTATAATTCTATATTATTTTATTCTTTTTTAACTCTTTTTTAATAGAAGAAATCACCAAAACATCTTCTTATATTTTGTCCTGTGATACTCATATCATTCTATTCTTTTTATTCTTTCTTCCTTCAAATTTTTTATAAGTTGCAGTAATACTCTATCAAAAATAAAAATTAATAGTCGAAAAGTGTTAAGCAATGTGCATAACATTTTTTAATTTGTTCTTATGTTTTCCAGCATTGTAGCAAGTATATTAAAATGGATATATCAAGTTATCAACTTCTTAAACTAAATTCTATAGTTCTAACTTTCAATTTATTACTTATAAAATTACTATTACAATTGTATAATGCTTGCCTTAGTAGAAAGATGAACAGGAAAACATACTTCATTCCCTATCACAAAATGGTCTGTTCATATGTTCTACAGTACCATAATGTAATAGACAAGATAGCTTAGTTCCTATTTTGATATGTCGTAATATGTTTAGCTAGTGGTATTAAGTAATCTTTAGATTATTTATCTCATTACGTATATCATAGAAATGAGACAAATTATCTCATATACGTAGAGAAAGAACTTATCTTGAGATAACTTATTCTGGAATAACTTATTCCCAACAAAAAGACCAGTACATTTGATATTTATCAGAGGTGTAAATACATATCCTCTGTATGAAATAATACATCTCCTTGTTTTTGATATTCAGAGAATATTTTCCATAACATTTTGACGAACCAAACATGAGAAAATTGGAAAACATCCCCACGACTTATGTTATTTTCACATCCATCCTGAATGGCACCAATGGGACAAAAAGAAATGATATTGGTTTGATGAGAAATTTTGATACATCAAGTTCTGTTTGCCAGGATGAAGAGAGCTAAAAGTGCAGATTACATATAGCTGTATATCTTATCATTCAACTAAGTACTGGACAGAGATATTATATCAGCAAGCTGAAAGTTGGGAGGGGGATGAACATGAAGAACAGATCGATCTTGGTGTGGATACACATCGAGTCTTAGTACTATTTTGGATTACCACTCTCGTCACCAGGTTTGTCTCGAAACCTATATTTCAGTAAATTTTAAACACAAGGAGATCTGTTCAGGATTGTTTTTCTGTCTTCCGCTGCGTGTTATGAACATTGTGCAATCTTCAGAACAAGAATTTACACTTGCTATTGAAGAGTTATGGAGCCATAGCCAAGAAGTGGAGAGTGATAAGCTGCGGAGTACGAACCAGCATGGGAGTTGATCATACAGAACAAGGTCTAGGTGAGAGGTTAGTCAGTTCCAAGGCCTGCCATCTAAGCTCAGCAGGGAAGTCAGCAAAACAGCCAATTCTTGGTCCAGCACCTGTTGACCACACCAAGGGAAGTTGATACGACATTTTAGACTTCTCGGAATGAATCCTTCGTAGTATTGGAGTCCTAATTGGCACCTCTGCTATTGGGATCTGAAGACTGCCTGAGAGGGATCGGTTATAGCTACTCGTTTGAGCTACCAGATTTCGGGCTGATTCCAAGGGAAGGTCTGTTTTCTCTTCCTTTGGAAGATCAGCCTGAGAAGGAGAATCTGATAGAGCTGAAAAATCAGATGTATAGCCACTTCCAACAGATCTTCTGTCTCCATAGCTTTCATAGTCTTCATTTGATTTTCTTATCTGATGATAGATCAGAAAAGACGAGGATTATATTAGTTTAAAAGTGGACAATTCATCATGAGAAAAGGCAGGTAAAATCATATCTAGAGTAGTCAGTAAGGTAAGCACAGCTCGACTAATTGAGATTTAAACTTAGGATATGCAGAATGGTCAAAAATGTTCTTTAATCTTATGGTCTTGAACATGTCATGTGGTAAGTTCTAAGTGAAGAGTCAGCAAAAAAAGGAAAAGAGACATTTTTTTTAAAATGAACTAAAAAGGGAGTAGTAGTTCATTTTGTTTCCTTTCTATCTGTTATTGGAAAGGTGAACAATTCCAGTGATTTAAATCCCGATTTTGATGGCCTGAAGGGCTTGCATCTCTCCTGAATTCTACTTCTATATATCTTTAACACTTCCTTGGTGCCTTTCCTAATATAAATTTCTCAATAAATCTGATTGTTCAGAGTTCTGGAACATTAGGCATTAAAAGGAGCAACACTGAGCACAAAAAAGAACAAGAAAAAGAAAAGACCAACCTCAACTTCATCCAGGTTGACCCCATTTTCATTAAGAAATGATAAAAAGCTGTCAAGCCTATCTTCTGTTGGGCGATAATGTCCACTATATGCTGAAATAGACTGAAAGGAATAACATGTCAAGAAAACAGCTAAGTTCCAAGCAGATGATTGTAAACAGAAACTTAGACTCAAGCTTTCGAGTTGCATGCAAAGAATTCAGGAAGCATACCGTCCTTCTTTAACACCTTTCAGTTGCAAATAAAGCAGCTGAATACATTTATGTAAAGAACAGCTTTCTTCTTCTAGAGTTTCATCTATAAGAGTCAGGGTGAATGACGAGAAGAAACATAGAAGGTGGTATATCAACTTGGATTGTGTAGTTTTATGAGTGATGAAAAGAATCGTTCAGTAAGGAAGAGTACTTTATGAACATTAGACTTTAACTGGATATTGTCACTGTCATACACAAGTATTTTCTAATTTGAGTAAGTATGAGTTCAGCATTAGCCATGCAGAAGCCAGCTGATATTGGTTTAAAGTCGGAAGACATCAAGTGTGAGTAAAAGGGACGAAAACTACCTAATCAGTATGGTTGGAAATATACACTCTTAACTACTACCACAAACCGCTACGAGAGTACAACTTAGATGACAGAAGCAATTGAAATAATTGAGATAACAGAAACTTATTTACCATAACTCTTCCATCCTTTACCACTAGTCTTCCAGCAGCCGAAGTAGCTCCACCAGCAAGAAAGCTGGAATGATGAAACATCCCTTTCTTTTTCTGAGAAACATTATAAAAACAAACCTTATCATGAACAACAAGGAATCAAGGATAATCATCAAAATGCATTTACAGAGTAACTATTTTACCACTCACCTCACCAGCATAGAGTCTTCTTGACGTGCTCATCACAAAAATCCACTTTGCCCCTGGCAACCCTTTAGTTGTATCAAGAACATCTCCAGTTTTCTCATTCACAATTTTTCCTTTAGCAACAATATATTCATAATGTTCTCTCTCTTGCTGATTAAAGAAAGATTAGGAGGAAGAAATCAGGAACCGCATGCTAATATCAAGCAACGTGACTTAAGGATAATGCAGAAGTTAACAGCTTCACTTAAGCGACAAAATAGGCAACTTGAACAAGGAAAAGAACTACATATACACCAGATAGTGTAAAATGGTGCAAATCAGATTTGAAGACTAAAGAGTAACAGCGTCAACACAAGTACTTAACCGGTTGTCAGTTTATAATTAATGATTGATGTTAAGACTCATGATATGCAGTGGATAAGTAACAAAAGATTCAACACATACAGGTCCAAGGTACTTGATACTTTGCTTCTGAAGCTTAGATCTTGGACATTCTTCGAGATCAACCTTTTTGCCATCTCCAAGATCCAACCTGCAGATTTTAAGAAACTTCTAAGTAAACTTACAGACCATCCGTCAGGATTCTTACATCTTATAAATAGATTCACAGAAAAATACATGCCGTCTTATCCTTGTGGCAAAGTTGCACCAGAGAAAAGAGAAGTCAATAGTGCAGAATGTTCTTGGACTCCATAACAAAGTAAAATAAGAATATTCAACCAAGATATAGTAAAATAATTCATCTAGACTTTAAAACTTTATGAGAAACACATGCATTTCCTTTTGGGTAAGAAACATTATACAATCTTGAAATAGTCTTTCACTTATTTGGATATTATCCTATCACTATGAATAGAAATCAAAATTACAGCTCTGGTTGTAGCGTTTGTTTCGAATGCAAAACGTTTCAAGTTAGATATGCATCTAGGTTCATACACATCTTGATCATGGTCTTGGGTAATTCTCATTCCTTGAGCTAATTTTTGGGGTTAAACTAGGCCCATGGTGCATTTTCTTAAATTTTTGGAAAAGGAATTTCAGACCAAACACAACTTGAGAGAAGTCATTTCACTTTCTACAAAAAAGTTGGAAAAATCTTAAACAATGAATTTTTTAAAAATAATTTCTGAACAAACAATGTCAAAAATCTTACCAAAAGAAGAAGGGCTGACCAGATTCAGTTTTACACCATTCTTGATAATAAATATGCAAGTTATGCCCATAACGATGGCGTGGGTCAATCTATAGTGGAACAATACCAAGGTTAAAAAAACAAAAATTACAAAAATCAACAAATTAACTGGGAAATTTTCAAAAAGAGCAGCAAAGTGAAAAGCCAGAGGCGAAAGGTACTACACTCACCGCCTCAATCCAGTGTTGAAAAGCCAATTTCTGAGCTTTGGCGTCTTTGGACAAACCTTTACCAACCTGAGCAATACGGAATTATATTTGAAATTTCCTCTTTTATTTCTATAGAATCTGCCTGAAAGTTGTTTTATTATGACTGGAAATACAAAGACTTAATGATCAAAAACATATCTTATTCACGAGTTTCACACCCCAACTATCATTTGTCACTGTCTATGTAAAAACACATCTCGACCAACTATCAATTGTTTCTTTTTCTTACTTGTACTATCAAAATCTACTCAACTAGGCGTGTTCTAATATACATAGATGATGATAGTGTAGAAAAATGGAACAACTTCTGATAGTCTAGAAAAGGAAAAAATTGATAGTTCAATTTTTTTTTTTGATCTCTCAAATAAAAGTGTAAGAATACCTTGGAAGCATTTAAGCTTATGCGATTCCACCGGGAAGACGCTGTTTCTGGTTTTAAGAAGTTGAAGAAAGAAACTGTACTGTGATTCAATCTAGCATAATCTATAGCTTGCCACCTTCAAATTCATCACACAATAAAGAACACATAAATATACATGATTATTCTATTATTATATACATAAATTAAAAATAATAGAGGATTTTTAAATAAAAATGTTGATGTACAGGTTAAGTGGTTATATTTTAAGCAATACCAGAGCACTTCAGCAACCACGGCAGAGTCAGCTAACATGCGCCGTGTACGATAACTCCTATAAACCTTCTGAACTTTCATGGCGGCATTTGAAACAGAGCTTTCGAATTCCGGCCTACGGCGATCGGAAAAAGAAAATTGATGATGCTCATCATGAGAGCTGAAATCAAAAGTAGACAAAGAATTCACTTCCATTAAACAATAACAGAGACGGAATTTGGGAACAAAGTTTAGTAAAATAAGATAAGTTCCTATACGAAGAGTGTGTGTTTTCGGAGTTGGGAGAGTGGAATTGTTAGAACTTCATTCAGTATTCCATTAATGCATAAACTCTACGTGGTTATATACGGGCTTGTTTGGCACCATAATTTAGAAAAAAAATAAAATAATGCGAACTGTCAGTGTGGTGTATTATTACTCCCTACCTTTCATTTCATTTAACGTGACGCCATTTGATTTGATACTATAATTTTTTTATAAAAAAAAAAGTATTCAAACTTGTGTGCTAAAATTTCATAAAGGATAAAAGTGAATTTTTATAATTAAATTGTTTCTAACAGTCTTATAATTAGAAATAAGGTGATACTTGGGACGTTATTTGACATACTTTTCAAATTTATGTATAATAGTATTAGGTATATCCTATATTTTATTTGATATTATGTTATGTATAACTAATATATGAATGGGGTGTTCATCATTTTCCCTATATTTATGGAGGGTCTGCTACATTTTATAAAGAGAAACTTTCACATATAGTCACTCAAAATAACTTAATTACTCTCCATAGCTATAGTTTGATAATTACAATTCGTAGCTACATGTTATAGGGAGGAGAGAGGTGAGCAAGACTGGGAGAGAGAGAAGAGAGGTGAGCGAGAGAGGGCAAAGAGTGGAAGAGAGGTGAATTGTATAAGTATATCGGTTAGATAATTGTATATTATACATATGTATTTGTATATATGGCAAGCGAGATTGGGAGAGGGAGGAGAGAGGCTAGCGAGATTGGGAGAGGGAGGAGAGAGGCGGGCGATAGAGGGAAGAAAGTGGGAGAGAGGTGAATTGTTTATGTTTATCGATTAGATAATTGTATATTATACATATGCATTTGTATATATGGCAAACGAGATTGGGAGAGGGAGGAGAGAGGCGAGCGAGATTGGGAGAGGGAGGAGAGAGGTGAGTGAAATTGGGAGAGGGAGGAGAGAGGTGAATTGTATATGTATATTGGTTAGATAATTGTATATTATACATATGTATTTGTATATTCTGGCGAATTATAAATATACAAACGTGACTAATTATACAAACTCGAAGTCAGCCCACGTAATTAATGTATAATGTTAGCCGCGAGTGATAATTATAGCAAACTATAGCTATGATGAGTAATTAAGTAGTATAAGTTTGTTTAACCGCGTAATTTTCCTTTTTATAAATAAGGAGTAACTTTTTTTGGAAATATGTCATGTTACTTTTAATATACCAAATGGTGAAATAATTTTAATATAAATTACTAATAATGCATAGCCACATGTAACAAATAGAGGTCACTCGAACACTCTGTCAAAAAATCATACTATGTATATAAAAAATTATACAAAAAATATTTTTCATACATATATATTAAATTTTAAACATTCTTAACAAATATTTGATTTCGTCACTAATAACAAATGTAAGCATTATAATACTAATATTATTATTATCAATATTATTGATATATATTATTCAACACTATTCTTATATTCCCGATCAAACCATACATATGTTATCTTGATGGTCTGGCCACCCGTCAGTGCTGTCATACCATTTTGGGGAAATAATATTTAGTCAACTCCACGCAGTGTTGGTGGGCTAATATTTTATTTTCAACAATAGAAATACTAAATATATTGATATAATGATTAATTTATATTTGCATTGCGTAACAACTATTAAAAATCGAAGCTTTTTCCACAAAAAAAATTCATTTGTGATTCGATTTTAATTTCTAGTTAGATATGAAGGGATCTTATTAATATCACTACACTCTTTCACAATAATTTTAACGTAGTTATTGTCAGACGCAAAAATTAATTAAAGAAATAAAAATTATTTAAGATCATATAAAAAGATAAGTTTTCGTTCCATTTTGATGTGAAAGCTTGATACCATGATTTAAAAAAGAACTAGATTATCGCTCTTAGGTATAGTAACTCAATTCAAAAGTTAACTCTTCACGAGTATCAGATAAGAAGATAAATATGCTTCCCACCCACCGATGTGGGAAACTCAATACTGAATAGTACACGTTATGGATTTAGCTGAATCTAATAATTTTGGTCTAACTATTGTATTTATTTTTAAAAAATATTAAATATATTTAAATTAACAACATACAACTTCAATAAATTAAAATTTTGAATTTATAAACTTCAAATCGACATATTTTTTTCTCGAAGAAAACTTAAAAGAAACAGTTGAGATAATGAGATCATTGAATTCAAGGTTTGATTTAATGAGATTTAAGTTGGAAAAGTGACTGCTGAACCATCTAATTCCAGCAAGACAAAGATCTAATAATTGGTTTCATTTTTTCTTCTCCTACCATATTTAGTTAGGTCCCCAAATGTTGTAGACCATAAATATGCTTGTAAACTAGTACTAATAATAGTAGTTAGATTGATGAGGACGAAAGGTTGTTGCATGGGTCCATTAAACAATATTTTAGTACCTCAGTTGATTTGATTATTTAAATTTGCATTTTGTTGGTGGAAGTTCGATTTCTCATGTTGTCATTCCATACACTACAAGAAAACTGCCCAATAGCGAAAGGAAAACTGGTCGCTATAAGTAAGAATCTGGTCCCAAAAAGGACAATAGCGACCAGTTGCGCTTGTCCTTATAGCCTTAATAGTCGCTAAGGACCTTTAGGGACAAGATTATCGGGTCGGTCGCTGATTCTTTTTCGGGACTAGGTTAATACTGGTCCCTAAAATACATTTAGGGACCATATATCTGGTACCTATTCGCACATATTGAAATCAAAATTATGGTCGTTAAATCATTTTGCGACTAGATTTTAACTGGTCCATATATCATTTTGGGACGACTTCTATGCTGGTCCATAATCATTTTGCTACCAGTTTGAAGTTGGTCTGTAAATCAGTTTGCGACCAGTTTTTAACTCGTCTATAAATCAATTTACGAAAACTTTTAAGCTGGTCCCTAAATCATTTCGGGACCATTTTGAAGGTGATCCATAAATCATTTCGCAACCATTACAGATTTCCTACTCAAAAGGATTTTAAGGATTTACAATCTAGTCCTTAAATCACATTGCATTTGCACCTAGAAAATACGATAATTAATATAAACTTGTTGCTTTCATATATAATATATAATGTAATTACAAAATAAGGTGAGTATAAGGCATCTGACTATATACAACAATGTGGTAAGCTAGTAACAATATTGCGATCATGAACGCTTAGCAAAAAAATCATATACTAGCCTTAAACTATAATCCAAAGTTGCCTTCACCTTTCCAGCAAGAAATGGTCAATCTACATGTTTAACATCGGCTTTTTGCAAATTTCAGCATCCAAAATCTGTATTATTGATGCCATGTACCTATCTACTCGGGCATTAAGATTTTGAGTTAATTGCCTTGCAAGTTCTCGAAGAAAGTCTTCATAGTCGCCTCTAAAAATTGAAGGCAACTTAATATCATTTCTCATAAATAACCATTAAGGACTATTCAAATCAATGGGTGCATACCGATGGTCCGAACTAAACCAATGAGTGTTGAAAACAACAGTTATTCCATCAATTTCCATCAAGGGAGCAATGGGTTTCAAAGTGTTCTGGCATGTTGAAAGGTTAACTCATTATGCATCCTGAACAACATAAGGAATAAAATTTGGCAGATTAAACTTACTCGGCAAGCTTGTCTCACACTAAGATCATCCTCATGAAGATGTAAAACAATCCGTGGGAAAGCAGCATGAGCCTGACGAGTAGAAAAAGTGAAGATCATTTCTTGATAAAGTTCAATACAAGACAGAAACAGATTAGATATTGATTAACCAAATCAAAAAGCGAGAATTAAAGAACTTTGCTTTGCGTACAACAGAAATGGAGACTAAAATAAATCATATCTCATTCAAAATTCATAGCTGACCATGAAGATGTGGGATAGAAAGGGTATATCTACTACTCTGTTTTACCCAAGAAAGTAAAGTTTGATGATAAGCTATGTTGCTCGGACTCTTCAAAAATTTCAACGGGTGCGTGTCGGATTCGCCAAAAGTAGTGCATTTTTGGAGAGTCCGACACGGGTGCGGCATCAAAAGTGAAGAGTCCGCGCAACTAAGATGATAAGTAGAAGAAAAGTATGAGCTCCTTCAAATATACAAAGAGCAGATCAAGAAATGGGGACCGTAAAACAAAATATTCACTGCCAACAGAGGCCTCACGGGAAATTAAGTAATTAACAGACCTATTAACAACAAAGTTTAGTCTAGATTATGCTCTTATTTTAGAGATCCCAACCTAAGGCATTAAATTAAAGGTTTTAAAATTAAAAAGATGCACTATAAAATATAAACAAACACATCTTGGAATTTCATGATTCAGTAAATATACATGAGGGGCAGCTATTAGTGAAAAGTGACCTATATTGTCAATCAAAAAAATGTTGATCCTTCAATGAAGAAGAAACAGTTGAATATGAAACGTCCTTTACACATGCTCAGTTGAAATGATAAAGCCAACACAACCAAAACATCCTCGTTTGAGACCAGTCTTGACTTGTGATGTTGGATATGACACCTTATGATGCAATTAAAATTGATAAAATTTAAAAGAACATCTAAAACTATGTGCTAATGAGAAAAAGATACCAAATCAAATTTAGGTGGTGACAAATGGTTTAATGAGAGATAAGATACCTGCTCAAGAAAAGAGTCTCGTTGAGGCCCAGTTCCATAAGTGCTCAGTGCTCCAAATGCAGCATAAGCATTGGCTCGTATCTTCTCATTCATGCACTCCTATTCATGCACTCCTTTTATGAGGCAAGAAAATAATGTTATACGCTATGGCCATCTCAACATGCACTTGCTAATATTTCTATAATCCACAGATTAGAAGATAATGATGTAACATGTGTTTCTTTCCCAAGAGATAAATCGCACATCGATATGAACTAATTTTCAGAGACAAAATGTAAAACCTACCATTAAATTACTTCAGCTCTTTTAGAACTCAGACTCCAATTGTGGCAACCTATGTTGTTTGAATGCTCCAAAAATGTTGATGCACCCTGTGTCGTATCCTCCAAATGTACTACTTTTGGAGGATCCGACATACACTCGTCGGCATTTTTGAAGAGCCAGAGCAACATAAGTGGCAACACTAGCACAGTACAATATATGGGTGTCACTCATCTATTTAACTAGCACATACACTTAAGGGGTATAATATCAAATTAAAGAAGAACTTGTATCAAGAGACATGTCTTGAAGGTTGACAAATAATGCAAAATATTATGTCAAGGCAAAAGACATCACCCTAGGATGTCCAAACAGAGTTGTGTTACTGTCCT
Source organism: Solanum verrucosum (assembly GCF_900185275.1). Classification (NCBI taxonomy): domain Eukaryota; kingdom Viridiplantae; phylum Streptophyta; class Magnoliopsida; order Solanales; family Solanaceae; genus Solanum; species Solanum verrucosum. The sequence continues at coordinate 198,302 of NW_026020112.1, read as the reverse complement.
GATACAAAAGTCTTTTTAACACAATGCCACCCTGTTATCAGCTCTAAATAAATAATTTAGAATGTGATACAATCGGACTAGTACAGTAATTCAACCAATTTGAGGCTATTACCAGAAAATCTAAAGTTGAAGAAATTTACGTTTGGATAGTGAATCAACTTACTTGGAGATTCTGAAGCCGTATAGGAAGGTTCAGGAGAACAGGTTCAACCGCTTCCCTGGATGAGGACTCGAGAACCTACATAGTAGGATGTCAGCAGAAAACATTCACGTGAAGGTAGAATATAAGATACTAACAAAGACCGAGCAAGCTTTACCATCAGCAACCATGATACTGCAGTTAACTGACCGACTCATCTGAGTCATCGATCAAAGCTAATATCACCCCTAGGATTTAGTAGTATACTGGAGAACATGGATAGATGGCATCTGCAAGACCAGCAGGCAGAATGAACCTCAGCCCAAGAGAAGTGAAAATATACGGTACTTGAGCAATGACTATGGCGGCGTTCAAAACTTTACTAATTTCTCATTCTTTCAGAGTAGAAATTATATGCACCTAGCCACAAAGGAAGGAATTTTTTTATAACTAAAGCAGTAATTACGAAATGAAGCCATGATACTATTTGACCGAGGAAATCAAACTGAACCAGAGGGACTCCTAATGATGAAATCAGGAAAAAAAAACTAGAAAATTCCTCGCGTAAACATTCCTCCTCCTTAGAAGAAAAGAAAAAGAAAAAAGAATACTCTATGACCAAGAATACCTGGACAAACCCTCTTAGACAGAGGCGCCTAACAGTAGGAGAATCATCCGATACATGCCGACAAAGTGCTTGCACCATCTGTTCTAATAGGGGACCAAAGCCATCACTGCAAAAATTTGCATCCACAATCTTAGGAAGCTTTATACATGAATAGGATTTGAGACCATCAACAAGAAAATCACTATGACGGAACAAAATATCAGTTAAAACACTTTTGAAGGGTGTAAGCTTACAAGTTACAAAGCTTTCTATTTAGTTGTTTTTCCCCAGCACCTGCTAGGTGCCTTCATCATAGTTCATTGTGATTCATTAACTCGGTAGGGATCCCATGTCGCCTTTTCTCTTTGTATTAGCCATGGATTATCTCACAAGGGTCTTAAAAAGCCTTCATACTAACCATGAGTTCCATTACCATCCTAGGTGTAAGAGACAAAAAATCATCTAACTTAGCTTTGCTGATGACTTGTTGATGTTCTGCAGGGGAGATATAAAGTCTGTGAGCTATCTACATAAATGTTTTATGCAATTTTCAGAGGCTTCAGAATTGGTGGCAAATGTAGATAAAAGCAGTGTGTATTTTGGAGGAATCAAACAGCCTGTTCAATGGCAAATGTACTCGTGTACTCGATGACTACACAAGTTAGAAACATATTGTCATAAAATAGTATGAGTTTCCAGTCAGCTTAATGTTGCTATGACGATTGTATAGTAAAACATCAAGAATTACTTATATTGTGACGAGTAAACTGTAATCGCAAACGAAAATTTACAAGGAACAAAACTTAGTCAAAAAGTTAAAGTTAAGAGCGGAAGAAGAGCTTACATGTTCTAAATGAGTTTGTTATCATCACTTGAAAATCCTTAAATAGCCAAAAGTCAATTTTCTCTGTAAAATTTTATCATGAGTTAGCTTTGAAGAAGCAGAAATTAGAAGAATCTGATATTGACAGAGCTCTTCACAATATTTTCTCCATTAGAATGAGGTTGGTACTATTCAATAGTGATCCAAATTTATAGACTATTTATCATTCTAAAATGGACTAATAACATATTTTCTTTTAATTGAATACGTGTTGCTATATATAATAAAACTAAAAGGTCTTAACAGATGCGACATCCTAAACCTACTAGTGAACTTCAAATAAAGACGACAAGTTTAACTCGTAGACATCCACGTGGATGTCGCATAATATAGTTCAGAACACTACACACTGCGAGTTAAACTATATTATGTGACATCCACGTGAACTAATGACATTTTTCATGTTTCACAAATCTAAACTTATCAACAACTTCTCCAACAATTTTTTTTATCAAACTACACGAGGATCCAAACAATTTCAATAAAACATATAGCATCTAATTGAAAACAACAACCACCAAAACAACAATGACAAACAACCACAAATTTCCATGTAGCTTAAGATTTCAAAAATGTGCCACAAGTAGTAACTTTAGAAACCAATATGCAGCACTAGTTGTAGTAGAAAATAACAATTAAAACAACATTTGAAACACCAAAAAAAGGAAACTACAATCAAATGCTTTGTCAATGCTCATTCACAATTTCGTTTCTTTCTCGTTTAATCTTTTTAGTGTCACATTATACTTAAAAATTGAATACAATAGTTATACAATAAAAAAAACCCATTCAAATTCAAAGCACATAAATTGGGAACTGAATTAAAGACACTAATGGTAAAAATATTCTACATATTCATCACCTGATGGAATTTTTTTTTGCAATGCCAGCCTTACCAAAATTTCTTGGCAGCCCTAGCAATTATTCAACACTATTAACAGAGAAAATCTTAAATAAACTCTCAAATATCTCCTCTTTGAACCTCAACCCCAAGCCTTACCTATAAAACTATCATTTTCAGTCCTTACACAATAACAATGAGTATCTATAAGAGCCCAATCACATAAAATTCGACCAGCAGAAAGAAAAATGGCAGATTTACAGAAAAAGAAGAAGGGGGAGATGAATCAGGAGGAATAAACTTACTTTAGATGTAGATGCAAGTTGTAGGTGAAACGTTTCTCTTCCAATAATGCCTTCAAGCTTCAAGATTTAGGAGATTTTTCTGCCAATAATGCCTTCAAGATTCAAGAGTAAGGAGACTTCAGAGCTATGCACAACAATTTTGGCATATTGCTAGAGAGAGAAAGAAAAATCTAATAGCTTTATCAATGGATTTGGGGGTTTTAGGTTATAACTATAGAGAGAGAAAATTTTTTAGTGCCTTTTAGTTCCCGCTGAAAATTTCATTTAGGGACGAGTTTATTTGTTATTAGAAAATAATATAGTCAAATAGAGACCAGTAAATAATATCATCCTTATAAGTATATTTTAGGGACCATATTTATAACTTGTTAGTATATTTTGGTCTTTAATAAGCCTTTTTGTTGTAGTGATATCTCAATATTTGTTTATTTATTTTGAAAATGCATAATATATAAATATGTTTTTTCACTTGGTTTTAGTTGACATCTACGCCCTCCAATTTCGGGTGTGTACAAGCAGTGGCGGAGACAGGATTTAGATTGAGGGGTGTCAAAATATAAAGTAGTATGCACACAAGTTGTCTAAAAAGTTAAAAAAAAAACGCTGAAAGCCTTTAAAAAAAAATAGGCTTCAGCAAGGTTCGAACTCCCAACGCCTAGGTCAATGACAAGGCGGAACTTTGTAGCCCTTGAACCGCTGAACCAACACTTCAACTTGGTTCAGGAGTGTCAATTCTAATATATATATAGGTATAAAATCAGAATTTGACTTACCTATACAACATAATTTTCCGATAAAGGGGTGTCGCTTGACACCCCTCGGGCAAGGGTAGCTCCGCCCCTGTGTACAAGTAGACACTTAAACTTGTATAAAATTGAACAAATAGACATGTGTATCGTACATGACACAATACAAGTAGGACGTCATGTAGGACGAATGTGTCTATTTGTTCTATTTTATACAAGTTTAAGTGTCTACTTGTGCACACCCAAAATTAAAGGTCATAGTTGTCAGTTAAAGTCAAGTTAAGAGTCATGTTCATGTATTATGCCTTTTGAAAAAGAACATTTAAGGAGCGTTTCGTTTGAAGATAGTTATGTTTGAATTAGTTATACAAACATTAATTATGTTGAGAGTAGTTATCTTGGTATTACTTCTTATTAATTGTTTAATTTAATTTGTTGCATTAAAAATAACATATATGTCTTAATTATATTTGTTAAAAAAGAAATTGTTTGTGTACAAAAATACATTCCTATCAATTTTTCTCTTGTGGGGTTAGGGGAGGATCTAGAGGGAGCTGAGGGTGTTCACTGGATCCTCTTCAACAAAAAAATTATTATGTATACATAAATCCCCTTAACACAAGAGTAAGGGTTGACTTAGTGATGATTTACGAGTTTAGAATTTACTTTACTGTTTTTCAAGTATAAATCTCAAATATTATAGTATTTTAATACTATAGTATTTTATTTTTTGAACTCCCTTAATAAAAAAAATTCCCTCCGCCACGTGGGGATCTTATTTACATAAACTATTAACACGTCTATCAGGACACTTCTATATTTTTTAATATATATACTCCTCTGCATGGCCCAATTATTTATATATTTGCTTTTTCATTTTTAGTATATCTTACTTTTTTTTTATCACTTGGTGTTCGATACTTGTATAGAGTTAGACTATTTTAGAATCGTGTTGCATAGGGCTCCATTCCTATTAAGAATTTTTTCATACACAAAGCTCAATTTCAAAATCTCTGCTTAAGATCGAGAAGAGTAGCCCCATCTAGTGCACCACATATTTGATGATATAAGTTACTCATATTAATTTTTAATCTGAAAAAAAAAAAGAGAAAAAAATAGGAGGAAATAATACTATTCTTTTCCTTGGTGTATAATTTAAAATTAAACGTGGGATATCAGCTTAAGAAACAATGCAGACTTAAGTATAGATTAAGTTTTATATATAATTGTTGACAACAAATACGAATTATTTAAAATGTGAGAAACTGGTGGTTACTATTATATTTTGACAAACGAAAAATAATAAAGAAGACAAATATCAGGGTTTATTAATTCGGTAAGAAGGAACATGTGTTCCATATAAAATATTTTCCAAGAAAATAAGTGAATTTTGTATATTAAAAATATTTGTGTATAATCTAAATAAATAATATATGATGTGAAATTTAAAATGGTAAGTTTAACCATTTTTTTAAAAAAAAGTGTTAACGAAAAAAAAAAAACTGCTCTTTCAACTTATGCTCTATTAAAAAATATTTTTAGAAAAGAAATTTGATTCAATTTTGTTTTGAGACAACTGAATTCTTTTTTAAAAAATGAATATTTTTATATTTTTCAAAACTTAGCCAAACAAAATATTAGAGTGCAACAAAAACAATAATCCTACGAAAAAAGAGTCGGAACAATAAAATAGTACGATAATTGAAACACAATAAATAACAGACTATGATAGATATTAAAAGTAAAAACTACAATAATACAACTAGTGAAAAAACACCAACAAGCCTCAACTTGGAAAACAAGACAACACTCAACTGCCTACTAACCTTCTATCCTGGTACACGTCCTCCACACTCTCATATTTAAGGTCATATTCTCGGTAACCTGAATTTGTGTCATGTCCTGTCTAATCGCTTTTTTTCCAATACTTCTTCGGCCTACCTCTACATCTTCTCGCACCTACTATAACCAACCTCTCGCGGCTGCCTATCTTCTTTTCACATATCCAAATTCATCTCAATCCCACTTTCCTCATCTTGTCCACAACGGAGATCATTCCCATGCCTTATCCCAAATGTCCTCATTCATAATCTTATTGCTTATTGTATGCCCACATATCCACCTCAACATCCTAATTTTTGCAACATGCATCTTCTAAATATGGGAGTTCTTGACTGGCCAACATTCTGCCTCATACAACCAAGTCGGCCTATAACCACCACTCTATAAAACTTACATTTAAGTTTCAGTTGTACATTTTATCACATAGGATTCCAAATACAAGCTTACATTTCATCCATGTCGTACCAATACAATGTATGATATCACCATGTCTCCACTCTTCCCTAGATTATAAGCCTAAGATATTTGAAACTATCTCAAGAATAACCTGAGTGTCAAGCCTCACTTCCACGTCTTCTTCTTGCATTGCATCATTGAATTGCATTCCAAATAATTTGTTTTGATCTTGCTTAACTAAACCCTTTAACTTCAATATTTATCTCTGCATACCTCTAACCTAGCATTAACTCCATTGCATGTATGATCAATCAATATTGTATCATCTACAAATAGTATACACTAAGACACCACACCTTAAGAGCTGATCCCGGTGCAACTGGAAAGTGCTCCAAATCGTCTCACATTGTTCTAACTCGCATTTTAGCCCCATCCACTATTAAAAATCTGCTAAAAACAACGGACAGAAAAGCGATGGATGGTGTCACTCTGAAAAGCGACGGACGACATCACTCTAAAAAGCGACGGGCGATGTCGCGCCAAAAAGCGACGCCGGTTGCCACACTATCCGTCGCTTTTTAATAAAAATAATTATTTTTTACAAAATGCGACGAACTACATCTCTTTGTCCATCGCTTAATTTGGCGGATTTTTACGCCAAAAATATATTTAGTAATTATTTATTTAATATACGTACAGACGTCGTCCGTCTCTTTTTAATAAAAGTAATAATTATTAAATAAAATAATAACCACGTTGTCCGTCGTTTTTGAGTTATTTTATTTTATTAATTATTTTTTAAAAATTAATGACGGACGACATCTCCTAATCCGTCGCTTTTTGGTCAAATTGACCACACTTTAAAAAAGCAACGGACAATGTCGTTTAGTCTGTCGTTTTTTAGTCAAAATTTTGGCCAAATATTTTTAAAAAAGTGATGGACAAAGAGACACTTTCCGTCACTTTTTTAAAAATATCTGGGAGAAGACGCGAATTTCTCCTTATTATCTCGCTTTTTCCAGATCTCTCTATTCTCCTCATCTCTTCCTTCTCTCTAAAGAACCGTTGTCTAGCCGCTTCCTTCTCGCTAAAGAACCGATGTCCAGTTGCTGCCAGCCGTCGTTGCTCCTTTCTTCGTTCTCTCCTTCTCCTTTAATTATGGTTAAGGTTTCATCAATTTTATTTTTTTTCAATTTGAGTTATTTGAGTTTGTTAGTTAGTTTATTATTGTAATTAGTTTATTGAATTTGTGTTTATTTATTGTTAGTTTGAATGATTGATTGATTGTTAGTTAGTGAGTGAATTAGGTATTTTTATTTTAGGACTAGATTGAATTAAGGTATTTCTTGAGTTAATATTGAAGTGTTAATTGAAATTTAGAAGTTAGTATATTGTAATTAGTTTATTGAATTTTTGGTTATTGTTAGTTTGAATGATTGATTGTTAATTAGTTAATGAGTGAATTGAGAATTTTTTTATTTTAGGACTAGTTTGAATTTGAGATTTTAGGATTAGTTTGAATTTGAAATTCTAGGACTAGTTTGAATTAGGATATTTCTTGAGTTGATATTAGAGTGTTAATTTGAAGTTAATAAGTTAGTAATTGAATTGTTTTGAGTATAAGAATGGATGTTTGAATGTCATGAGTATACTGACCATGAGTTTTTTATTATTATTATTTAGTAACTAATCAAGTGTTTTGACTTTTGAGTATAAGTGAATTGTGTATATATTATTGAGTTGGGAATTGATAAAGTGATTTTGAAGTTAGAGAATATGAACTTGAATTACAACTTAATTAGAATTTATAATTAATTATAACTTCAAATTAATTAGGAATAGGAACTTGAAATCTTGTTGACTAACTTAATTAATTAGAACTTAATTTTGAAATTTATTAGAACTTGGATTTAATATGAACTTAATTAGAACTTTGAAGTACTTGAAATCTTATTGACCTTAGTTAATTTGAAATTAATTAGAACTTTATTGAACATAATTAATTTATAATAACTTGAAAAAATAATTAGGAATATAAACTTAATTTTGAACTTAATTAATTAAGCTTGAACTTTGTAAATCCTGAAATGTGGTATTTATGAACTAATTAATTATTAGGTATATAAATTAGCTAAATATATATAAGTAATAATGAATATAATTATTAAGTAATTATAAATATATATTAATAATATAAATTAGTTTAAATGTAGTTAAATTATTATTAAATTTAATTATAATTGAATATCTATATTTTTGTAGATGGATCATCGTCTGTGGATGTATAACATGCATTATGAAATTGGTGGTGGCTTGAAATCTGAGTTTATTGACGATGTTAGAGGTTTTATTGAACACACAATGACACTTGATATTTGCAAGAATGGAAAGAAAAAGATGAAACGCACATTTGACTATACAATTGCATTTGCAGGGGCATTTGGCTAATCTTCGAAGAACAATGACAGGTGTGAATGTGGTGGACATGACAACTAGTACTTACCTAATCTTCGAAGAACAATGTGTGAATGCGGTGGACATGGCATCTAGTACTTACTTCTATAAATAGATAGCGAAAAACCTTTATGACTCACTTTTCTTTTTTCTCACTGAAATAGTTAAAAGAAACTCATATACTATCACATATATGCAGAAAGTGAATGTCAAACATGAAAAGTTGGATGAATCTATCGAATCTTCTACGGCTCCAAAGAAAGAAGAGAATGTTTTGTTTGTCGGCTATGTAAATTCATCAACTCTTTAGGTATAGAATTTTTGTTTTCTCCAAAAGATTTGATTTACAATTTTAGCTCTATCCATATTTTAATTTATCTTGATTTTCCTAAAGTGAAAGATGAGAAGGTAGATCTTGTAACTATAAAGGAAGAAGAAGAAAAAGAAATGAACATGTGGATCTCAAGGAACGATGTATTAGAATTTTTTGAGCCATTCAAAGATTCTCGCTGCCTGACTGGATACCATGAGAAGCGACCCTTGAACATCCTAATATTTGTAGTAGGGACAAGGACTACTCATAATTTTATTGATGAATCTTTAACATATAAGCTAGGGTATGACTCATACCCAATCAAGCCTCGAAATGTTAAGTGGACTTTTGGGAAAATGGTGACTTCCAAAGCATGTAACAACTTTCAAGTCACATTGCAATTAGGCGCCCTATTTAATGTGAAGTTGTATCTACTTCCATTGTCGTCAAATTGTGAGGTGGTATTAGGAAATCAATGGACACTTCAATTTGATGACAATGGAAGCATATACAACTTCACATTAAATAGGGCGCCTTGCACTATGACTTGAAAGTTGTTGCATGCTTTGGAAGTCACCATTTTCCCAAAACCCCAATTAACAGTTCGAGGCTTGATTGAATATAAGTTATATCCTAACGTATCTGTTAAAGATTCATCAATAAAATTATGAGTAGTCTCAGTCCCTCCTACAGAGATTAGGATGTTCAAGGGTCGCTTCTCGTGGTATCCAGTTAGGCAGTGAGGATCTTTGAATGTCTCAGAGAATTCTAATACATCGATCCTTGAGATCCACATGTCCGTTTCTTCTTCTTCTTTCTTTATAGGCACATGATCTACTTTCTCATCTTCCACCTTAGGGAAATCATGATAAATTAAAATATGGATAGAACTAAAATTCTAAATCAAATCTTTTAGAGAAAATAAAATTCTATACTTGGAGTTGATGAGTTTCCATAGCCGGTGGACAAAACATTCTCTTCTTTCTTTGAGGCCGTAGAAGATTCGATAGATTCATCCAACTTTTCATGTTAGACATTCACTTTCTTCATATTCGTGATGGTATCTGAGTTCCTTTTAACTATTGCGGTGAGGAAAAAGAAAAGTGAATCATAAGGTTTTTCGCTGTCTATTAATAGAGGTAAGTACTAGTTGTCATGTCCACTACATTCACACCTGTAATTGTTCTTCAAAGATTACCCAAATGTTATTGCAAATGCAATTCTATAGTCAATTTGTCTTTCATCTTTTTCTTTTCATTTAGTTGATTAATATCGTTATAAATTTCTTTTTTATTAATAGGAAAAAGAAATGAGAAGCACTCCCCTTGTACCAGAAATTTTCAAGAGGACTCATGTGAAGAAGAAAGAAAATGAGTCGGATCCAGATGTGTGGGTGGAGAAAAAGGTCGAACAAACTTATGTAAGTTATTTAATATGAAAAGTGAATATGGATAGTGAATATATATATATATATATTATGTATATATTTTATGCTAATTTTTATCTTTAATATGCAAGGATGGTCTAATCAGTACATGAATGAGTATCTAGATAGTTCGGTCCAAATGATGTCTGAAATGTCTACTCAAATTTGGACAGAAAAAGTGGTAGGGGGACACACAAGGGTAGAGTCTATGGTCGAGGCTCTCGGAACGATGTACACCGACTCCAATCAGGCTTAGAAGATATTGGATCGTCATGTCAAGCCGAGGCACTTGATGGTGTTCAGATTGCTGCTATATCGGATCAAATAGCAAAACTAACATTTTAGGCAGAGTCTGAGCGAAGAAGAGTAGTAGTTGAGAAATCATGAGTGCGACCGTTCAGCAAATCAAATAACAAGTGATAAACCTTGCTCATCGACCTGCTACATCGTCTCCTGCCGATGACACCGACGACGAGAGTGAGGAGGATAATGATTTCATAGATTGCACCCCCTAGGCATCTGATCTTTAGTTTATGTAGTTTTTAAAAAATTTGAAACGATTTTTGAAAGACTTTATAAGTCTTTAAATTGTGATTTAAGTATTTTTTTGATGGTTAATTTAAGTTTGTTGTTTTTATATTTTGTGTAGAATGTTTATTATGTGGTTTGCGTGATTGGGCTGAATTGATTTGAATTGAATTTGCACGTGGGCAGCAGAAACTGAAAACTGCTGTAAAAAAAATGCAGAAAAAGCGACGGACATGGACCTTTAATCCTTCGCTTTTCTGAGTTTTTTAAAATATAATTTCCAGAAAAGCGACGCAGTCCGTCGCTTTTGAATTTTTTTTAAAAAATTAAAATTAAAGAAAATGCGACGGACAACGTCTCTATGTCCGTCGCTTTTCAAGATTTTAATAAAATTATAAATTTAAAATAATGCGTCGCTTTTTATAAAGTAAAAAAAATTATAATAAAGCTACGGACGGAGTCACATTAAACACGCAGTCCTTCACTTTTTTGCGGGGCTGTCCGTAGCTTTTTGAAAAGCTAGACAAAAAGCGAAGAACTTGACTGGATGTTTCAGTCGATTTTGACCAAAAAAGACGCAGTCATCGCTTTTGGTGGCTGTCGTTTTTCGCCAGTTTTTTTTAATAGTGATCATACATATTTTTTAGGGCAAATTATAGAAATCACATACTTTTAAGACAAAATTATAATTTATCCCTTAAAAGTTTATAATTACAGAAATCCCTCAAACGGATACAATAATACAAGCGCTGATACATTAATCTGATGCGCGAGATACATTAATCGTTAAGTAAGATACATTACATTTTATACATGATACACTAATCTAATGTACATTTTATACATGATACACTAATCTGATGCGCGAAATACAATAATATAAGCGTATACATTAATCTGATGCGTGAAAATGAGAGATTTTGAAAATTTGTAAAACTTACAGAAAATAATGGTAATAAGTAAACTAAAAGCTTAGATTTCTGTAATTTTTCCTATTTTTTATTGCCCTAATGTAAGTCACCAATAGCCCTCAACGAAAATTTAATCACAAAGAGAAGAAGAGAAATCTCAATATGCAAGGAAGGAAGCAAGGATTCTTATCATGGTTATATTTTGTTTCTGAATGTAGAAAATCTTGTTTTATTTTGTTTTTGTAGTTTTTTCCTTGCATAAAGCTGGGTTCTCACATTGCGCTATACTGCTATATACGAATATGGGTGACGTTGAAGCTTTATTACTGTGTGCGTTGTGGGTATTTGATAAAATGCCTGAAGAGAAGATGCAGGGCATGAGATGTTGCTCCTCTAGCACTTATGTGGATCATATGGCGAGAGAGGAATAGAAGAGCTTTTGAGGGGTAGAGAAAGACCTTATACACTTGAGGAATAGCCTATTTTCTCATATTCCTTTTTGGTGCACCCATAGGATTCCTACACGTATAGATGTGTGTAGTGGCGGAGGAAGGATTTTCATTAAGGGGTATCAAAGTATGAAGTAAGCATATGAAGAAATTGAAGGGGGTTCAACGTTTACTATATAAAGTGTAATTTTTCGTCGAAGGGGATTCGGATGAACACCTAGCACTTACTAGCTTATCCCAAGATGAGTGGGTGTTATTTGTAGAAAACAATGTCTCTTGTAAGATTTTCTATTTTTGGTATACTTCTTGTATAATTTATTACTTCATCAAAAAAATATGGTGTGGGGGGGGGGGGGGGGGGGGGGGAGGAGTGACATATAGTGAATTTTCCCATGATCTTGTCTATTAACTATGAGAGTGACCAACTTTTGACCAAGCTTCAAATACAAATAGTTTTCTTATAGTTTGGATGTTAAAATAATTAGGTTGAGGTTGAAAGATAAGTTCACTTTATATCTGTTTTGAAGTTCAATAAATCTTCTTTCTTAGAGAAAGCGATTATTGATAACGCTTGAAAGTTTTATATATTATTATCTGAAAGGGTGGAAAATACCAGGATTTATGTAACTTTCTTAACGCATTATGTTAGACATATTTCAAGGATGATTTCTGATTTCCGAGATTCTACATTCAACTGAAGTGACTTTGGATGTGATTATTATAATCTAAGCAGCATATGGCAGTTGGCATATGAGGAATTATTTGCTACATATGGAGTTGTTGGATTCTTGATATATTCCTAAGAAGAGGTTCACCCATGAACTTGTATGCACTTTATATACAACAAGAATTTCAGAGTTAAGGAAGATTCAACTGCTAAAGTAAAGTTTATACACTCTTCTGCATGAAACTATGGATGAAAGTTAAATATGAGATCTGAAAATAAAAATGAGCAAATCGAATGGTGTTACAATATTGTAACTGATCTTGAATTTGAATTATTATACATCATTTTTTCCTTCCAAAGAAACCATAAGGCTATGTTTCCCATGTGCAGATCTCTATTTCAGACAAAATGTTATCAGCAAATTACATGTCTTCTGATCTCATGGTTTGCCCTTTGTTATATATGAGGTTCCTCAACCCCAACTGAAACCATTTAGGTCAAATTGCTTACAACTTGAAGCAGCATCAGTTTCATCATGCATGTTTAGATCCAGTTTAGGTTCAAAGTATGACAGCTTATACTCTTGCGAAGATTTGTGCCTCTGTGGCACTGATTCACTTCTGTTGGTTACCTGGTGAAATAGTTTGACATCTCTCTCTGTTCCATTGAAGTTTCCATCAGAGTGGTTCATGCTTCCATTCAGTTTTTCGTCTTGAAGTCCAATACTCATTGATAAGTTATTGCAGTTCGTCTCTCGGGTGAATGTTTTTTCTCTACCCTCGTTCATAGGGGAGAATAATCTTCTGTTCTCCTTGAGGTTGTCACACCATCGTAGTTCTGTCTGCTGTAGCCTGGTATCATTTTCAATATCCTTACACTCGATTGATGGTGTAAAGTCGAAAGGCCTCAATCCAATTTGGTTATCATGCATTGTGTTGTCCCTCAAAGAGCCATCATGAGAGGTCAAGCAGCTGTCGATTGAACGATCTGTTGGCTGTGTAGCTTGTGTGTGTTGGCTGTGAAATCCTGATAGCTCTTTTATATCCGGAAATGGAGAGTTCAGGCATTGATTGGATGCTTTGGATACGAATTCTGATAGTTGAACCTTGACTGCCTCTAATCCTACTGTTTCCATGTTTTGTCTTCCAAGAGTTTCTTGTGCTTTCTCGAGCACGGACTGCAGATATTTCCCCTGAGCTTCTATCCGTAACTGTAAATGTCGTTGTACCTATATCAGTTCAATTAGGCCTCATTTAGAAGCCATCAAGGAAAAAATTCCTTGAATTTTAAAGTTTTACTAGATAAAACCAAACATAGTTTCTTAATTCTTGAAACCAAACATGTGGACAAGCCTTGTTGGCTAAGATTGTTTAAGATATCCAGTTGGTTATCTTATCTCTACAATTGTGAGGAGATGTGTTTAGATTACTTAATTTCCCGGTGAAGTCTTCTTTTTAGAAGATGAACCTGTTTTCAAGTTTCATCACGCTCATGCTTCCGTTTTTTACATCATCAAACAGTAAGTCTCATCTTTTACAAGTATTTTTGGCATATGCTTTTGCTCTCATTTCTCATATGTAATAGAATTCTGCAGTAATTTTGTACCTCAAGCTGCTCGTGAAGCCTTCTCTGCACTTCTATTTGCATTTGTATTGCTTCACTTATTTGAATATTTCTGAATAGATCAGATAAGTATTTGTCAGAATAACGTAAATCGATTTTTTTGTTAAGACATGAAATAGAAGGATGAATTGTTTAAATTAAGGAGTAGATGTTTTTTGTTCTTACTTGTTTGGTTGGGGTACCATGCTTGGATTACTCATACATGTTGCACTATTCTCAGATATCCTTTCTACTCCTGCTACTGCAACTATTCACAAACTCAGTCAGTTTATGAATGTTCCATCTCCATGAAAGAGATTTTCTGAATTTTAATTTTCATGAGAAGTATGTGATTTCTTACCAGCTTTATTTGTCCCACTAGCATTTGCTTGTCCATGGAGATTCTTACTTAGTCTGTATTTCTGCCATCATTTTGTAAAACATTAGTTTCTGACGCAATCTAAGAGTATAAAAATGTAAGAAATATTTTTCAGGGTTTTGGATGGAAACAAAATAAAAGTTCTTGCAGTTGATTTAAAAGATGTTTTGCCCCCTTATTACCAGTTCTGTTGTTTGGAATTATTGTCTTGGCAGCTAAAGTTTTCAAGGCTGAATATGGCCTTGTAGAATGTTTTGTTTACTGCGTGGATTTTGAATGCCATAAAGCGAATAAGAACTAACCTGAAGATGACTCTTTAAGTGGTACAAGGTTAATCCTTGAATCCCCATAAGCTTTAGAACTGATTTTGGAGTGGCTTCTGCAATAGGATAATGTTGCAGTTAATTATCTTTGTGAAAAAACATCCTCATGTAATTGCTTATTCAAAATTGATGTATTTGTATCACTTACTGTCTGCTCCACCAAGTTGATTAACTGCTTCTATAAACCTCTCATGGAGGTCCGGTGTCCATTTCAATCTTGGCTTAGCATCAGTTGATAGGACAAGCCCTGAATCTCCGTTTCCATTTCCACCTTGCAGGAACAGATGTCGTTCAGGAACAGACATTCTTGTTGAAGGGTGCATGCTCTTTTCCTGGTGGTGATGATGGTACATCTTTCTAGCCCTCTGTTTGATGATTAGCAAATAAGTCTCGTGAAGCGCTTTAATAAGCAACTAATTTTGATAGGTAGTTTAGCTAATCATAACGCACCTGAAAGTGATCTGCTGTACTTGATTTCAGTCTAGTCTTTCCCTTCAAATACGAATCATGATTCTTCTGTATTCTCCAGACTATGATGTTGTTGTTGCTCCTGATACTCGGTTCAAGAGAACTGTTTACTACTGCTTTTATGTATGTCCTTAGTTGTACAACTTCACAGATCAAAGATGTTGCCAAAGAGCTCTTATAAGCGAATGGGAAGAGAAAGAGAGACGGGTCCAGGTGAAGCATAGAATCTTGGATAGGCCCAGTTGAACGCTAGAACCAATCTAATCTTCACAGCCGGCTCAAAAAGAGATCTCATCCTTCCAGTTTTACATATTTGTGGGTCCTAGCATGATATTCCTCTGCACTATAAGTTATTGAAACACTTAAACACCCTACAATAGGTACAAAGAATTGATCCTCCCGCGACTTTTGTGTACTAATATTCTTCATCTAGCAAAGTTTGGGAACCATATTCGCAGAATTAATATTGGAATTTTTTCTGATGCTGACTGAAAGAATCCACTATCTAATGATGTATAATTTCTTGAAACCTTCAAAACCATTTCACCTTTTTCAAATGGAAGATTCTGTTGACTCGAGCTTCAATTACTCGGTATTGGATAAAGAACAAAGGAAAGAGATATGAAAATGGTTGAGAGATGCTTCTCTTATTTCATTTCTAAATGAAAAAGTCTAACGTTTTACCAACAGAACACTTAAAACTTTGTGAGGGTCCTAAATAAAGAATTAGTTGAGGGAGCATTTCCTATATACGTGTTTTATTCTATTATGTTGACTATAGGTTTGCCTTGGATAAAAAAAAGTTAATCCATGATTTCGGAGCTTCTTCCTCGTTGTTTTCCCATTTCACTGCTATTGATATTCTTTCTTCATGCTGGTGAATCCCTGTTTTGCCATCCAATTAATTCATTTCCTATTTTTTTAAGACATGTACAAGATTCTCTTTTTGAGTCAAGGGTCTAGCAGAAACAACCTCTCTACCCCAAAAAGGCAAAGGTAAGGTATGTGTACATCCTACCCTCCCCAGACCCCACTTGTGGGATTACACTGGGTATATTGTTGTTGGTATTGTACTACTAGTACAGTACTAGATTTTCTTTCAGTTTTAAAGAGAAAATTGTGTTAGTTTCTTAAAGTAAGTTCAGGAGAAGCCCCTGGTCCCCTGCTGCTTTGGGCAGTGTTTTTAGGATACTTAGAAACTTTCATGCAATATCTTGCACTGTATTTAGTGATATTAACTTTTGGAATATGTTGAGCATTCTTTCGAGTAATTTAGTAACTGAAAAGGAAGAAGATAAAAAGGTAAAGAAATTGTTAAGAGATGCTGCTACTTGGCTTTGTCTGAAGGCCAAGAATGGAATAAGGAACAAATTCCTTTTTTGTCTTTCAACAAGTTTGGTACTTATTCAGCCTAGATGGAGCTAAAATAAGGGAAGATCGACCTACAAATATATATTTCCTTATCTTTAATTGGTATAAGACAGCCGTCTCCAAGGCATTGGGACGGACCCCTTTGAAAGGAGGAATACAATCATACTACTCGCTTTTATATATAGTTTTCTGATGGAAAACATGACAACTAGTTGCTCGAACATTAGTACTTGTCTTCCCCTTGACTCAAGCCTTAATTTGGTCTAATGATTCCCAGAAAGAATATTATAGTAGTAGTTTTACATTGATCTTTGTTTAATGTGCCTATTTATTTGTTTAACATATGCATACATGTCAATTTGTTTGTCATAGGTTTTTTTGTCTCATGAGACGAACTTGAGTATCTAGTTCACTTGCAAAAATAACACACCTAGTTTCTGAACCTCGTTTACGCCATTTTTTACATTTCATATATTTTTGGAGGGGAAACTAGGGAACTCAAAGTTAGTTGTTTATGAAATGCTTAGTCTCTGTTGCACCACTTTCTTGTTCACTTTGCAAAGATGTGTTTATATCTGCTGTACTTTTTCTGCACTGCATATTTCAGAAACTATCAGAACGATAAAAAAGAGTGTCATTTAACTTTTAGTTGCATTCCATGTGAGTACGTTATCTAGTTGTTTACTGTATTTGAAACAGTGCCGCATAGTGTTAGTAATAACAACAACAACAACATATCTAGTGAAATCCCACAAGCGAAGTTTGGAGGGGGTAGAATGTACGTAGACCTTACTACTACCTCGTGAAGGTAGACATAGTGTTAGTAACAAGGTTCTGAATTTAAATTCTGTACATATTTAGTAAATTTCTTAACATATGTACAGAGTTTGGGCCAAAAGCTACTGGATTTTTACGAACTCATATTAAAAATCTGCCTCCACACTCCACCCCTGATAAGTCTGCTGTATAGGTAAATACTTTGGACAAACATGCAAGAGAAAAAATATTTTTTCTGTTTCATAATCCTTTCCATCATCAAATTGATCGCGGAGGTCACTTTGATCGTTATGTTGGATTTCGTTTATGGTTATTATACGTAAATTCTTCACCTAACATGTTATCTATGTTTACTTATTTTGTCTTGATATAATATAGTGAAAGAAGAGGAGCCTTGGAGCAACAGTATACCGTCTTTGTGTGACCTATAGCTCACACTTCATAGGTTCGAGCCGTGGAAGCAGTACCAGTGCTTGTATTAGGGTAAGTTGTTTGCATTGTGTGCACCGGGTTGTCCTTTATAAAATAGTGAAAATTCCTAACCTCTGAACAAGGTATGCACATCAGTTTTCAGTTGAACTTTCAAGAAAAAGATCAACTGATTCTGATATCTTAGGGAATTTTATGCACTTTGGAGGAATATATTATTACAACCTTTAGGTAAAGTGGGTATAAGGCATAAAGCAAAATTCCCTCATACTGTTTTCCTGGCATGTGGATAGGAATGAGAATGAGGATGTGCATTTTAAGCTATGATAATAAGTTCTTTTTGAAATTTAATAACTTCATCTTATAGATATACATTGGACTATAAGTATTGTGAAACTTTATACCAAAAATGTATAGCCCCTACAAGTAAGATATTTATCTTGTGAAACTCATGTGTTTTAAATTGTTTGTCTTTTGTTGTCATTCTCAGTTTTCCTTCTGTTATGGTAAAATATATTGATGATTGATGATGTCTAAGATTTATAGTTGATTTATGTTCTACATCAAACCCTAAGTAATACTCCCCGTTTAAAAAAAAATGACTTACTTTTCTTTTAAATGTTTAAAAAAGAATGATCCCTTTCCTTTTTTTGACAATACTTTAGTTTCGTTTTTCACGTGGCATATTGAAGGCCACAAGATTAAATGATATTTTGGTATATTTGATACAACTTTAGTTAAGGACTACAATATTGAAAAGTTTTCTTTATTTTCTTAAACTTTGTGTCAAGTCAAACTGGACCATTTTTTTAAAACAGAGGGAGTATATATATATATAAATGGATAGATTCAAGCTTTGAATTCTATGTGTTCAAACTGGCATTATATTTTTAAATGTATACGTTCAGATCTACTATTTGATGCAATTTTAGTCGATTTTTACACTTAAATATATGTTCCGTGTCAAAAGTATTGGATTCAGATGAACTCGGTGTTTCAGATATTAATTAAACTTATATATATATATATATATATATATATATATATATATATATATATATTATAATAATAGTGATGATGGTAGAGAATATTAAAATTATGTGATAAGCTTGTTTGACATAACTTGAATATTTTGTCACATCAAAGTTGATAGGAGAACAACTTATGTAATTGAATATTTTTGAAACGTAATATATATACATATATACATTGAATTAGAAGTAGTATAAATAAACCAGTAAAAGTCATTTCATATTTCTCTAAATAATAAAATAACCCAAATCACTCTTTTCTAGTAATGGTGCATTTTAAAAAGTACTTAAGTTTGCCTTTCTTTTGATGTTGCAATAAAGCAATTTTAATGACTGCTTCTGGTTCCTTTGGTTTGTACCCTTTGCCTTTACTATTCCAAGCTATTTATCTTTTGTTGCTTTCTTTATGTTATTTTCATGATTTATATTCTCCCACTTTAAAGAAAAGAGAACATGTGCTCTTGTTCTTTCTTGTACTTGCATTTCCTTTTTGATACTCTTATATTAAATTAATCTTACTTTATAGTACAAGATAGAAACTCACTATTAAAATTATCAACAAAAAAAAGAGCATTTCAAATCATCTTAGGGGAACTAGTCAATGCTCGATCAGTACGGTGCGTATATATAACATAAGTTTTTTCTAAGCAGTATCAACTTGTTATGACAACTCAACTCATATTTGAGTTAGCTAGAGAGTGAAACATGTAAATGTTCTAAAAATTTACTTATTACATATCCCAAATTAGTGTTGGTCTACAATATATATGTAGGGATAGAGCTAGCTAGGGAGAAGATAGTTCGATTGAATTTCCTTTATTGAAATATTATATTGTATAATAAGTTATTATGAAGTTTTTTGAGTTGTGAATAAGATGCAGAATCCCTTAATATGAGAAAATTGGATGAAGCAATGTCGGATGACATACTACCGATTGTGAAAACAAAGCTAGTCTTCGGGTTACAGGGAAAGACAAATTTAGGATTTCTACACATGAGTGTACCACTAGAGATAATATATATTTAGTGATAATTGATCCCTAGTTTTCTAGGTAAATAACTTAACTTTCAACCAAGTGCACTATTTAACTTTCTTGTAACATAAGTGTCATCAAATAATATTATAATAGCTTTTAGAGAATATATACATAAAATACCTAGTTTTACGGAGAGATTATGAATTCACGTACTCCATATTTTATATGTAATTATTCACCCCTGGTTACAGGTTCAGTAGAACCAGTAGTTTTGACTCAAACCACGTATTCATATTAGAAAGTCCATTGAATATGTACTCATTAGGAATTCATATCATATGGTTTAAATCACGACTCCGTCTCTTATTGATTGGAAAATTGGACAGATGTAGAATTGGAATTGGTGAGTAGTTGTTGACCCTAGAGTGAAGGCACTGGCTTAAAATAAAAGGAGATAGCAATGACCACAGAATGATATTCCTTATGGGAAGAAAAGGACTTGTTGGGGTTTAAGAAAAAAAGGTGAGATTCTTCTTAGGGAAATGGAATTTTAGAATCTTAACTCAAAACTAAAGTGTTTGGGACATTATTCTCAAGTCAAGAATTTCTTCCTTATTCCTTTTCCTATTTATAGGCCACTAATAATGGGTTCCTATAGCCCCATTATTCCTTTTTACCCTTTTTAACTTTTCTTAAATATTCCTTTAATAAATATAATACTTCTTAACTATCAATATGTATATATGATTTGGTTCAAAATCATGTATATTTATGCTAAATATGTATAAAAATTTAATTTAGAACTTATTTACTAGCGTTTGATGTTGCTGTTATGGAATTCAAAACTCACGAAGTTTAAATTCAGAACTCTTTACGACTCTTACTTGTGTAGTACCATGGCTCGTGCATTGTCTTAATCACGACTTGAATCATAATATTTGAGCTATGTTCATCGAGAATATGTCGCAACCATGAGGTTTAATTCTTGGCAAGGAAAAAATACTAGCTGGTCATTTCTTTTTCATTTGTTCAAGTCTTGGTGGACAGAGTTACTTGATACATGTACTGGTGAGAGTGAGAGGTTGTAGGTATATCGTAAAATTAGTCGAAATGCACACCACAGTTTATTTTATTTTTTAAAAATACGATATCAAAATTAAAAAAATTTGAGGCACGTCAAGATGTTGCAAAGTTTGCTTCTTCGAAAAAGAAAAAAAAAAGAATGAAGCGTACCTTCAAACGTACGTTATTTCTAATGAAAAAGCGGAGGCATAATGAGCCGACGATACATTATGATTTGTTTTGTACATGTATCTAAAATTCAATTTTAAATTTCGTTATTTGGTAGACAACATTCATTACTAATTTTATTTATTAAGTATTTCTTTTTAAAACCTGTTTTGATATGTTTTGCTTAAGCCAATGGTCTATTGAAAATCATTTGTATATCTTCGCAAAATAAAGATAATATTTGTGTACACACCACTGATCTTCCCAGAATCCATTTGTATATTACGCTTGGTATTTTTGCTATTGTTGTTGTTATACTTATTAACCTTCAAGAAAAAAAAAATCAGACATTGCTCAAGTCTTTGTAAATGATAAAAATGAATGCAAAATGACAAACACCGTCGTTATAAATAAGTTCATAAAAAGATACATAGTTTTTTTTATTTTACTGTATAATAAACCACTTATATTAGTAAAAAATATGGATTTAACACACTAATTTTATCAAGCTTTTGTAAAAAAGAAGGCATGTTGCCAATTAGCTTTTATTAACAATCAACAAAGAAAAAAGATAATGTACATCATTTTTATAGTATAAGCTTATGCTAAAACAAGAAAATTGCTAATTAGAATTGAATTTTTAAGTTTTACAATTGTGTCAACTAAGTCAAAAAACTAATGAAATCTTCTTCTTTGTAGCAGATTTGATGGGAGTTATATATGGTCAACTACATCTGTCAGTGGATTAATTAGTCTTCAATTATCCCACTTCATATTCATTTTCTTAATTAGAGGTGACAAAAATAGTCCAACAATATATAACCCACCCAATTCGACAAAAATAGTACAGTCCAACAGTATATAATCTACCCAATTCATCCAACTTTTAACGGGTTGAACATGAAATGGGTTGATGGTCATATATATTCTTAATTTTCATCCATGCATAGTAATCATAACGCCCATCACTACATCACTAAATATTTTGATAAAATTAATCAAATTACCTTACGTGGAGGTCTTAGATTTAAGTTCTGAAGTGAAAAAGTTTCTAGTAGGGCGCACTTGGCCTCTTAACAGGTCTTACATGCCCGAATTAGTTGGAATTTAACTCCCATTGCCCGGCATAGCCAACAAACAACAATTCTAGTGATAATCCGAAATATAATAATAAAGTAAACACTTAATCATATTAATTTACATAATTAGCAAGGATAATTTGAATAAAATTCAACAATCATTATTGTCATGAACAAAAGAGGATTTTAATTTCATGTTATCAAAGTCTTTGTTACACTTCAAAACAGCACCTAACAACCTTAACATCTGCTCTTTGTTTATATATATTTCCATCAGATTGAAAAGCTACTCTTATGCTTTATAGTTGTAGGAACAATTACATCTTTAATGGTTAATTGCGTTTATCTTTGCACCTATTACCCTTTTGATTTTTCTAAATAAAGCCGATTTACACACTAGTCTCTTTAATTTATTATCAATTATCTAATTTCTTTGGTTGATCATTATAAATATAAAATTCGATCTAAAAAATAATAAAATAAAGAAAAATATATTAAATGAACTCATGAGTAAAATTGTAAAGTAAACAGAATGATACTATAATGATCTAACCAGTCAATCAAATTCAATGGTATTAATCCTTTATAGTTGTAGGAACAATTAAATTTTGAACCTGATTATTATTCATCTAAAATTTAAGTTGAACAATAACTCCTAGCTACGATTTGAACATTTCGCCATTGAGTGGTTAATTTATGAATGATAACTTAAATATGAATAGATTTTTACTTGGGTCAAATTAAATTATTATATATCATTTAATTTATTTTTATATATTGTGTGTTTTAATCTCATTACCCAACATATATTCAATATAACATTATAAATATTTTTTTTTTTTTAAATAGCGTGTACATAATCTTATTCTTACAGTGTGAAAGACGTAAATAAACGTATTGCAAACATATTTAGGACTTGTGATGTTTTGTCCCATGACATCTCTAGAAAGGATCAAGTAAAAATCACAACCATAATAATCATGAAACAACAATATAAAAGAAAAAAGCAATTATTTAATTGTATCTTTATGACTATTTATTTTATCTGTTATTACAAATCTTTTTTTTTTTTTTTTGAAGTAGTGCTGAATTTCAAATAGAGAACCTATTTATAATTTAAAAAGAGAAAAGACAGAAGAACATTTAGAGAAAAGAACACAATGTGTATGGTATGTGGGAACTGGGAAATACTCCCAATTATGTTTGATTGAGAATTTTTTTTTGATTTTTTTTTTTATAAAAAAAATAAGGAAAATGTCATTAGCGGTTGGATATTAAACGGATTTGAACTGCTTTATTCGATCCTCAATTCCTTTACGAGGTTATTGAAATAGAAGAAAGAGAGAGAGTACAAAAAAAGAACTGCTACCGCTTAGGCTAGAAATAAGACCATAAGGTTCGAATGAAATAGAGAAAATAAGTTCTTCAAAACTATATTAATTATGTCCTCGTCAATCTTCAACCCACCTCCTTCCCTCTCCTCGCACCAACAGCTCACTTCCTGCTCTCTACTTATTTTTAGTGTAATATTTTTTTTTATTCAAATAACAAATATAAATGAATAAATAAGAAACTTACATATTTTTTTGAAAAAATATTTTTCTTTCTACCGAAAACATTCTTAAATAGAGGAAAAATTGAAAGAAACGAAATATGGAAATTTTGGATTAGGTTTTCGATACTTAATTTTTGTTATATTTACCTTCATAATTTTTTTTCCATTTGTCCGATTAAATCTGAATCCGTGTCAAGAAAGTTCCGGAGTAAAGCGTGCTCTGTACTAAAGGGGACAAATTGAGACCGCTAATTAAAGATGAAAGAATACTTATCACTCTATCACAACCCTTGTTCGATCACAAGTCAAACGTATTTTATGGATTTTTTTTTAAAAATTATTTTGTTTCATTTCATGCTTGTCAAAAGCCCTAAACCCCAAAGCTCCATTTCGCAGCTTGTTTGAGGAGAAAACACACAGAGTAAAGAGACAGAGAATGAAAATGCATAAACTCAAAGCTTTGCTATCACTGAGTAAACCCTTTCGGAGAAATGATTCGAGCTTCTTCCTCTCAAATCATTATTGTAGACAGTTTTCTGCTCAACCCAGCTACGCCGATTATCTTCAAGAACAGGTTCATTTTATTCAACATTCTTCGTAATTAACTTGTTTGTGCTAACACAAATATGCTTTACTAAATTTGGCGAAGTGAAACACCAATTACTTGTTATTGTTGTTGCAGGTTTTGGTTGAAGGAAGGGCTAAATCAAGAGCAGCTATTTTAAATAGACCATCTGCTCTTAATGCTCTTACGCCTTCTATGGTTCGGCATTTTCCCCTTTTGAAGAATTTGTTTGTTTATATTTCTGTAAAGCTGTAATTGACCCTATTTTGAATGTTAGGCTGGTCGATTAAGTAGATTGTATGAGTCTTGGGAGGAAAACTCAGATATTGGATTTGTAATGATGAAGGTAATGATACATTGTACTAAAAAGAGTTTCTTTTTCACCTTCCTGTTATGTTAATTTCTTTTGTTGGTTTTATTTTTCTTTTTAGTTTATTTCAAATTAAAGGACATTTAGTTACATTTCTTTAGTTTAAGATTACATTATACAAGATTTAGAAGTCGATTTGTATCTTCTTAAACTCCGTGCCAAGTCAAAATCAGGCAAACAAATTGAATTGGAGGAAGTATTTTGAAGGATCAGAGTTCAGTTTATGAAATTTGGACATTCTAGCTAATAATGAAGTTTTTGATTGAATTTATTGCAGAGCAATGGCAGGGCATTCTGCTCCGGAGCAGACGTCGTCACACTTTATGAGTTGATTAATGAAGGTGTGTGTTTGCTTTTAGTTTTGTTTCTTTTTTCTTGTGTTTTATCATTTTCAAGGTGTAATTTCCTAAGTGCGACTGATAAAATATTCCCTGTGATGATCAACTACTCCAACAACAACAACAACAACAACAACATACCCAGTGAAATCCCACTAGGTGGGGGATGATCAACTACTCCCTGGCTTATATTTTTTTTAATGATAAAGTACAACTATGCTTAAGTTTTTTATTAAAGCAAAGATTTTGGAATTGATTAATTTTTTTTATGATCAACTCCTCTCTGTTTTCCACTTGCTTGGGTGTAAATATCACTCAAAGTTAATGAGTATTAATGTGTTAGAGGCACCCAAGGGTATGACTTACCGACAATAAAGTTGGATTGGACTATGGAAGACCACTATTCAAATTCCAACAGAGACAAAGCCACACCTTTGGGTGCATCTATTGGAATTTGAACCCAAAGGTGATCCTCTATGCTGGACAAAGTTACTCGGTAACTGTGGGGGAGATAGGTGACATGTATTTGGTAAGATTAGTAGAAGTGCGAGTAAGCTGGACATAAAATATTAATCCTTCTGTTCATTTATGTGTCACCATTGCTATATGTTAAAGAGGTTTTCTTTGACCATACTTTTCTTAAATATTTTTTTTATGTATTTAGAATTATTATCTATCAGACTTGTAGTACTTTAATGTATGTTTCAAACATGTAAATGTTATTTAAAAAATACTTGAAGAATTTAAGTCCTAGTGGACACCCAAAAATTATCTAGATTTACCCTTGAACTCTGTACCCTGCCACATATGATGGAACAGTGGGATTATTGTGTTAGAGAAATACTTATTTGTGTTTTTACTAAAGGTGTAACATTTGCAAATTGTCAAAATGAGGAGCTCTACAAGAAACAAATTTAACACCTAAGCAGAACAATTCTTTCCAACAACCTACTGTGTGAGAATGGGTCATTGTTAATCCCACTGTTCAAACTGTTAATCTATGTAGTTTGTTTGAGTTTCTTGCTTCATAAGAGGAAACTAGCAGAATGATCATGACAAGACAAGCTGCCATTTTTGTGAACCTCTCCTTGCTTCACCAAATGAGTCGGGCTCAGAAATATAATCAACATATTTTATTGACTCAGTGCCCCAAGGGTACGGCGTAGTAGTCAATGAAATGGGAGGAGAACCATGAGGTCTCACGTCAAATCCCAACGGAGACAAAACAATATGTGATGTCGTCCTATTTGTCTAAACCTTGGTAGAGAGAGTTACCTCGTACCTATTGCTGGTGGGAGGTAGCAAGTATCCCGTTGAATTAGTCGAGGTGTGCGCAAGCTGGTCCGGACACCACAGTTATCAAAAAAAATATAGTTTATCGACTCAGCTTCTTCTTAGTGCTGGTATTTTACTTTATATTGCAACTGAAGTCCTAGATGGACCTTGTAAATTCCTATAGTTTGAGGAGAATACCAGAGCATTCCTACACTTGCTCACAGAATCCTTTGTTTTAAGGATAAATGGTTAATTTTTAAGTTATTGCCTGTGAAACTGTTGGCAAACATTTTCTTAGATGCACTTTTCTGCAGGGAAGGTTGAGGAATGCAAGAAGTTCTTCCAGACATTGTATAAATTCGTTTACCTGTTAGGAACCTATCTCAAGCCAAATGTAAGTAGTACTCTTTTCTTTTTCTTTTCATATTGCATTGTCAGTGAGGTTGGATATTGAGTTTTCTCATCAAAATGTTGTATCTCCCTTCTCTTATTGGGAGATCTCGATAGATGTTCCTCTGCCTCACCGCTTGTATCAATGCATTGGATTTGAATTTCTGTTTGAACTGTCACTTCATTATTATCTATCAGCACAATTTTATTGTCTAACTTGACATATAATCCATAAAAGGAAACACAACATATAGGTATTAGGTAGAAATATGTCAAGACTCTGCTCAGTAAAACTTATATACACCATATGTACTTGGAAGACATCAAAACGGTATGGGAGGTGTGACTTCTTCAAAAATATTGTCATGGCCTAAAACATAATAAGAATCCATACATAAATTTTCTACTGCATACTGGAAAGATACTCCGTCTTGGTAAATTCATTTTCCACTACCAGCGTTCTCAGTAACTTAATTTGCTGACCTCTTTTCTCATCTCTGAACACCTTGAGTAAAATGGTCATTACTTTGTGTAGCAAAGTCTAAGTGATGAACTATTTGGAACATTGAAAAGGAAACTAGACTTCCTTGACTAGAATTTTGCTTCAGAAACCATGACGAAGTTCCTTCTATAGTAAGATTTGTGCAGCTAGAAGTAGTCAATGCATCCTTTTAAATCTTTTGATTTTCACTCAACTTACTCTTGTATTCTGTGCACTTCTCCAGCCTCCTCTCTTTAAAAACAATATTATGACACAGTACTATTCTGAAAATGAAAATGCAATGTCTGGCCTTTTTTTTTTTGTGTAAACAAAAATACATGGAAGATGTAGAATCTTTTGTTGATGTCTTAGGAACTTTGTAGTAAAGTAAGGACATGGAATCTTCATGTATCACTCTTGTAATTATGGATGCTGAACTAGTTTGGTGCAGCTGGATTATATATAACAATGTTACGTTCTAAAAAGCGACAACATTGTGACACTACCACATGACCAGATATGGTAACTCATCCATTCAGAAGGAGAGATAGAAGATTGTCCCTGCCTGCATTTGGTGGACAGGAAAGAAAGGAATCAAAGATGCTTTGAAGATAAACATAGTATTATAAAAGCATATAATATGCTTTAAGTAATAGCTAAGACATGCAATATGTCAGAGTGTGACATAGTAGGCCATTGCATCATCTTAAAATTTGACTTCTGAATTAACTTTTTAGCAAACTTTAGCAGACATGTTTAAGTCAAGAATTATTGATCATTATGCGCAGGTGGCTATTTTGGACGGTGTTACAATGGGAAGTGGGGCAGGTATTTCGCTTCCAGGAATGTTTCGCGTTGTAACTAATAGAACTGTACGTACCTGCTTCCTTTATGCCGATTATGACACCAGTTCCTTATCTGATTAATTTGAAAGACGCCTTATAAATGACAATATTTTGGTGGCATAACGGAAGAAAGTTCTTTTGCATGATTATTCTTTCCAGAGTTGTATTGATTTTTTCAGAAGTGAAGGGTATAGAATGCCTTAATGGACAAGCCATCAACTATTACCTGTTACACTGGGAGAAGTGCAGTTGAATCCCCCCCAATACATTTTAACTATCAGATATAAGGAAAACTATAATCGTGTACTGAATAAGCTATGTTTGATGCTTGGGTAGTGAACCCTTATTTTGTGATAAGGCTCCAGTGATAATGCATGGTCAAATGCACTATTTTTCAACTAAGGATTTTACTCTGTCAATATTTGAATTCTATAAGATGTCAATATTTCTATTGGTCAAAAAAGCTTCTTTTTGTAATTGTATCCTTTTCTTGAATAGTGAGCACATAGAGTGACTTCTTGGATAAACCTTCATCTTATCAACTTTTGCATTGGGAGAAGTCCAGTTGGATGGTCCCTATCCTTTTTCAACTATCACATATGAGGGAAATTATGGTTTTCATGCACGAAATAAGTTATGTTTGATGCCTGAGTGGTAGTGCCAGTTCTTTCACTATAATCATGCACTGAATAAGCTATGTTTGATGCTTGGGTAGTGATACCCAACTCTTAATTTGTGATAATGCTCCAATGATAATATATGGTCAAATGCACTATTTTTCAACTAATGATTTTACTCTATCAATATTTGAATTCTTTAAGATGTCAGTATTTCTGCTGGTCAGAAAAGCTTTTCTGTATGCCCTTCTTTTTGTAATTGTATCCTTTTCTTGAGTAGTGAGCACATAGAGTGACTTCTTGGATAAACCTTCATCCTATCAACCGTTGCATTGGGAGAAGTCCAGTTGAATGGTCCCCATCCTTTTTCAACTATAACATAAAAGGGAAATTATGATTTTCATGCACGTAATAAGTTATATTTGATGCCTGAGTGGTAGTGCCAATTCTTTCACTTATTGTGATGGTTGAGTGGTTATTTGCTATGTTGTTCGGGCTCTTCAAATGTATCATTGTGTGTGTGTCGGATCCTCCAAAGGCTATGCACTTTTAAAAGATCCGACACCGGTGCGGCAATATCTTTGGAGGGTTCGGGTAACATAGGTTATTTGGGGTCAGATGCACAGAAGAGCTCACTCAGCTTATTACTTTTTCAATAAGTTGATTTTGAGTGTTCAATGCTGCCTTTCATTTCTGCACTTTTTTTTCCAAATATTCTCTAGGATGAGGATGTTTAGTTTTCAAACATTGTTTTTCTTTACTTGTATTCTCTTTTGTTCGGAAGGAAGTATTGTTTTCCTTAGAATCTTTGCAAACTTGTATGCTCTTTTATCAAATTTTTAGAAATATTTTATTTTAGTCTAATATATATAGGTAATATTATCTTAAAAAGTTCTTTGTGAGAAATATAGGAGAAGAATATTATTGAATTGTGTATCTACATTATTACATAAAGACCCTATTTATTGACACTACAATATAATCCTTTACCAAGTAGGAAACTATATACTATTTCTATTCCTATTCCTATTTCTATTCTAAGTAGGATTGTATATGCCTATTCCTATTCTAACACTCCCCCTCAAGCTGGTGCATACAAGTCATATGTTCCTAGCTTATTACAAATGTAATTATATGAGGACTGATGAGGGGCTTAGTGAGATATCTGCAAGTTGATCACTCAACTTTCCAAAATTGACTGTTAATTTCAATGTGCTTAGCCTTCTCATGAGATACTGAATTTGATGCATAATGTCAATCAATCTCAATGTGCTTGGTCTTCTCATTAAATACTGGATCTGATGCATAATGTCAATAAAACAGACTGATAAATATTGGATCTAATGCATAATGACATACACTTCAGAAAAGCATGTTGTATGATATGTTGGCTTAAATTTTTTTTTGATGTGATATTCTTTCCCTTAATACTGATCAGTGCCCTAAACTTACAAATGAAAATGGCAAAATCATTGCAGGTTTATTCTAATCCCGAGGCTCAAATTGGTTTCCATCCTGATGCAGGCGCTTCTTATTATCTTTCTCGCCTTCCTGGCTATTTAGGCAAGTTTAATAAGATATTACTGATAAGTAGATTCCTATGTGGTGCTACGCTTGTTAGTATGTAAACTAGAAAACTTAACCAGAAGTAACATCTCTGTTAGGAAAAGTGACTTGATGTGCCACATTCTATTATCATCTTATTGTTTTCTACTTTGATATGACTATTCATGCAACACATTTGTGCAGGGTGAAACTGGTGATGCGTCTCTTTGTTGATGAGGTGCATTGATTTCTGCATTGTCCATTTAAGTCATCCATATATTTGGATGACTGGGGGGGGGGGGGGGGGGCTCGAATCTTCATTTCTTGATGGTTCAACAGTGGCCCCTTGATTGATTTATTTATTTATTTACTGGGAGTCATGAGTTGAACATAAGTTTTTAGCTTGGTTGGTATTTTCTCTGTTTCAGTTGTCCCTTTTCTATGGTTGTATTAGATTACTTTTCTCACACCACCAAACAGTGGCGTTTCTAAAGGGGACTAGGTTTACGTGAATCCATGTTCCCTCCGTAGATCATGCATACTACTATTATATTTTTTTCAAAGTACTTAATATATATGTGTGCATCCAAGCTTAAAGTATCATATAATTTGATCGTTATTGGGTGAACCTCTCTAAGAGAGGTTAGGAGTTCAAATCTCATGTCTATTTTGTAGTTTTTTTCTTTCTTTTTCTAGAATTGGGTGCACCGTTCTAAGTGATTATTGGTGTCACTTGTGTTTTAATTAAGTACTTTTTTTCTTTCTTATTTGTTTGATGTATTCTTTCAAAATTTTCAAGTCTGGACACATTGAAGTTTCTAATTTTCTTTTGTCACTGTTAAATTTTATATAATTAAGCCAAATGTGTACATTAACTCTAGTAGACAGTAGTAGTGGATGATGTAGTGGATTATGTAGCATATAATCAATGGGTTCAATTGATATCATCATCTTTGATGCAGAGTTAGCTATAAATGTAAAAAACTATTTAGAAAAATAAGAATTTTGAACCTATAACTTCAAAAGCATAATGAATTCAATTGTAAGAACCTATAGGTTGAATTGGTCAAATTTATATCTTGGATCTACCTCTTCGTAAAAGTGCACCCATCTTCTTGACATCCTATATCCACCTCTGCCACCAAAGGAATTGATTGTTTTGATGAACTCTCTTTATTTCTTTTGTTGGATTAGTACTGCTGAAGTCATGCTGGTTGTGAAGTTATTTTTATACTGTTACCTAAAGTTTGAAGCTAGGAGTTTAATACTGGCATCTCCTTCCTTACAGGGGAGTATTTGGCTTTAACAGGGGAAAAACTTAATGGTGTAGAAATGATTGCTTGTGGTCTTGCTACCCACTATTCACACAGTGAAGTTAGTGATAAGTTAATTTGTAATTTATATTCTCAACTCTTGTTCTACTTTTTTTTGGTAGTTCTGATCTTTGCTGTTCCAACAGAGGCTTCCTTGGATAGAAGAACGCCTTGGTAAATTGATCACAGATGATCGGCTTGTCATTGAAAATTCTATAGCTCAGTATGGTGACATTGTTTACCCAGAAACGAGGAGTGTTCTTCACAAGTAATGTTCTATCTAAATTCTCCTTGTTTCCCCTCTTCCATCATTATATTTTCTCTAACTTGAACTTTGTGAATTCTGTGGGCTCTACTCAATTATATGGATTTTTAGGGGACCCAGAGTAAATTACTCTAGGATTCATTGTAGTGATTCTTTTAGTCTAAGTTGCTCGGACTCTCCACTTTTTCAAAAGATGGTGACATGTTTTAGAAACTCTTGATGGTTTGGTTTGTCACTTAAAATTATACTCCTCTATATGAGTATAGCTATGGATGTGCTATGTCTTATTATCTCCACTAGATTCTTTCGACTTGCAACATCAACTGATAAATATCCTCCCCCTCGTCCTCAAATTATTTGCTATTAGAATTGCATCATGCAATACACATTGTGAGATGTCCCACATTCGTTCCGAGAATGAAGTGTTGTTTCCTTATATGATCTTGACAAATCTTCACCTCTTGAGCTAGATTTTAAGGTTGAGTAAGGGTGAACAGTCCATTCTTGTAACATGGTATTCATATTTTATTATTGGTTTGCCTAGTGTTGGATTCCAAGTTGTATTATCCATGCTCTAGATTTTAGATATGGGTGTGTAGGAGGTGTTAGAATGTCCCACATTGGTTGAGAAATAAAGGTGTTGTCTCCTTATATGGTCTAAGCAATTCACATCTTTTATGAATTAGCTTTAGGGGTTGAATTAGACCCAATGACCATATTCTAATGGTTACAAAGCAAACAAGCAACTTTCTGGAGAGCTTTGGTGCTGCAAACTCTTTCTTACACCTCATTGTTTATTTCTGCTATCTGATCTATTGGACTACTCTATGAAATAGTTTAACTTCACATGTTTAGCTTCCAACCCCTTCTATATCATGTTATCTCCTCTCTCTACTCTTCCGGAATCTCCATATATTCTCAGAAAGAAGTCTTCAACTTATTCCAATCTTGGATTGCCATCCTGAAACGTTGTATCAGATGAGCCATGTGCATGCTCCATCTCAAAGAATCAGCTACTTTAGCACCAGTCTCGTTCACTAACCATATATCAGTAGCTGTTCTCTAAGGTTTGCCTCCAACATCCATGCATACATCTAGGGGATCTCCCTTTTCTTGTCATAATCCCCTTCCCAAACTTACTCCAGAACTTTGGCTCCTTAACCAGAAAACCACCCTTTGTCTACTTTCTCATATTTAATAGATATAATCTCTCCATGGAGTGTTTGGTCCATTTCCCAAGAAGTGCTAACTGGAATAGTGGATGACAAACAAACCCAACTACAAAATTATGTAATACCAGCTAACTTGTCTGACCCATTTCTCTGTAAGTGGGTCAAGCCCGATAACAACCCGTTAGTAGTCGCCGACGAAAGCATCAACAAGACCAAATTTTGTGACCCAACAACAGCTTGGTTAGGCCAAGATAGGTGTTGGAGAATGTTGGTTGACAGCCTTAGAAACCCGTTAGTAGTCGCTGATGAGAGCATCAACAAGACCAAATTTGTTGGTTACCCACTATACTCCAGCCAGGTTAAAAAACATACACCATTTTTGTCACGTCTCTTTGCTTTGTTAAGAACAGGTATCCTATGGTTTCATTTGATCCACACAAAAAAGCATCTGCTGCAGATCTCAATGCCTCATTTCTGCAGGTTTTCATGTGTTAAACATGGTATATGTGATTTAGCCATCTGAAACAAGCTGTCTTGCGGTGGGGGGTCTTTGGTCTTCCATATCATCTTCCAAAGCCATAGATAATCCTTTCTGAGCCATGACTCGAACAAGTTCTCTTACAGACCTTTTTTTTGGATGGATCTTTACATCTATTAAAGATGCCAATATTGCCTTTTCTTTTGCTCCCATGTTAATTTCGTTCCTACCCTCTGTTTTCTTTTGTTTAACCACCTTTTGTGATTCAGGTTTGAGAAAATCGATAAATGCTTTAGCCAGGATACAGTTGAGGAAATTATAGAAGCTCTGGTAAGTGCTCTCTCTCTCTTACTCGCTCTTATTGTCCTTTCTTTCTCTAGGTACAAATGCACACCCATTACTTGCAGTGATCTATAATAGCAAATAATAAACTATGCAAACACTAAATTTGATACACTGCTCCAAACTGTTAACTAATCTTGAGTGAATGCAAAACTGAAGAGCAAGATTAAGATGGAAAACTCCATTTGATTTAATCTTCAAAATTTACACTACTTGGACCTTTTGTAAGAGATGGCAAATCTTCTTGAACAGGATGAGTATAACTTGAATAACAAAAACTATATCTTCAGGACTATCCATTGCTGATGGTACAGGAAACAGTGCTTTCCAAATGGTTCACAGTGTTTCAATACGTACTTCTGGGGTTCAACACTTAATGCTTGGCACAACTTTCTGATAGTTAAACTCAGTAGACCTTGTTATGCCACAAACCCAAACCGTTGTACACATTTGTATAAATTGTCCTTATTTAGTTTCTAGGTCTTTTTTTTTGTTTCATTTTTTGGTCTTAAAGCATGATAATAGAAGTTTTAGGACATTGTTTGAAGAACTTTCCTCCTGGATATTGATCTTTGAAATTTGTTTCGCTGACACTTTTGGTTGATTTAATGTTTTACGTCAGAAGAAAAAGTATGTGTGTTTTCTGATCTCGGAAATCTAGTTTAGGTGTTATTGACAGTCTGGTTGATTTCCTTTGACTAGGGGTTGTGGGAGATGGTATCTGCTTATACATGCTTTATGGGCTTTAGTATTCTTAAATATTTGCTTGTCTCTTTTTTACTTGCACCAAGTTCCTTCACTGTCGCAAAATGCAGGAAAGAGAGGCAGCAGAATCTCATGATGAATGGTGCAATACAGCTCTTAATAAAATAAAAGAAGCCTCTCCATTGAGCTTGAAAGTGGCTTTGAAATCAGTAAGCTGCTAACCGTTTCCATTGCTTTTGCAATCTAGTTTTTTGGGGTTTAAAATTTCTTTTTGCTGCCAAAATGTAGATAAGAGAAGGCAGATTTCAACCCCTTGATCAGTGTCTAGTTCGTGAATATCGCATATCAGTTAATTGGGTGTCCAAACGGATGTCTGATGACTTCTGTGAGGTATGTCTTCCTTGACAATTGTCTGTATGAAGTTTGTATGCATTTTTTAGTAGACTTGTAGAAGTTTAAATTAAAAGAGAACTTCAGATAAAAAATTTTAGTTTTTATAAACCTTGCGATTTTACTGTCATTTACTTAACAAGTCAACTTTTAAGGTTATATTGTTATTGGAGGTGCTCTTACCTGTATACTTAATCTTATGTCGCATCTTATTCCATGTAATATGATTCATAATTCCATAGATTGTGCAGAGTTTTATATCCGAAACCAACTTTTGTATTGGCAATATAGGGTTGCATTTAGTAATGTAGGTTTCATAGAGAAATCTAACATGCTGATATGTCAGTACTATTTTTCCTTATAACTCAAACCAGCAAATGTAACATTTTCCATCGCTACGTTCTCCACTTACACCCCCCCCCCCACCCCCACGCGTATTGGATATGTTGTAAAAATCCTCCAAATTTAGCTCTAAGGAAACATAGCCTCTTCTGCTACTAAGCTCCTCTTTAATGTTTCAACCTAGTATAGTCATTTCTTCATGTTATTAAGCTATGAATTATGATACTTATCCGCAAAAACATTTTCAGGGTGTCCGGGCTAGATTGGTTGACAAGGACTTTGCTCCAAAGGTAATGAACTGTCTTCTGTGCATGCTTAACTTCCTCTCTCCCTCCTCTCTCTTATACTTTTTAGCTAGGGGAAGATGAGAAAACTTATTCGTTCTTGTACTGAACATTCAGTGGGATCCAACACGGCTGGAGAAAGTTCCCAGCAACATGGTTGACTGCTTCTTTACCCCATTAGATGAATTAGAACCCGAACTCAATTTGGCCACTGCAATACGAGAGCCTTCTATGTGATTCATGCCACACTTTGCTCTGCCTACGAGGCATTCTATACTCTGTTGAATCCGTCACAGTAATGGGATCGGCAGAAGACATTCCTATCAAGATGTTGGGTAGTTTTCATTCCCTTGGAGCAGATGTAAACGGCTGAACTGCACTAATGTCTGTTTAGGTATTAGATGGTCGTAAAAGAAGAAAACGTTACGCAAGCTGCAAATTGCTAATTTCCTTCATCTTTTACTCTATATGAGCCATGTTTCTGATGTTGAGAGACCTCTGAAGAATTGCTTTTCATGCAGACATGAAAAGAATATATATCTTGTGAAATAAATTACCAATACCATGGTACCTTAAGAAAGTTTTGCATACATTTGTAGAACCATGGATAAGCGTAGACAATTTTTTTGCAGGAGCAATACTAAATGCATTTGAATGTTGACTAATATTTTAGTCTTATATAGCTAAGCTACATGTTGATTTTAATGTTCCAACGTAAGGTTTGCGTACACCCGAACTCCCCAAACCTTGCTTATGAGACTATATTGTTGTAGTTATCATTCAAGTGAGAAAATAATGTCTTGTGAAATAATGTTTACCAATATCATGGTATGTTCTATTGCTTCATTCTTTTTTGATGACCCATGTAGGGGTGAAAACTTTGGTTCGGTAATTTTGATTTTTCAGTTTTCAAGAATATTATATCATTATTCTACAAAATTTAATCTAGTGTGGTTTAGTATTTTAAGTTTGATTCCGGTAACTATATTTTGTTCAACCTCGACTTAAATATACTTATATGATAAAGAATTGTGCTTTTGCTTTCAAGATACTCTACACTTTACACATAAATTACAAACAATTTCTTTCGTTAATTTATTATACAAAAATGATATTTTAATAAAAATAAAGTAGTCGAAATTTAAAGTCTAAACAACTAATTTTATACTAATACTATTATTTATTACTATCATAATAATCTTTTCTTACTTTTTTTTTTTTTTTTTTCAAATTGCTTTGAATGCTTGTAAATGATAGAATTATTTAGAGAATATGATAAAATAAGTTATGTGTGTAGAGAACTTTTCCAAAATTTATTGCTACATAATTAACTTCTCTATATAATGAGTCTATAAGAATATTATAGGGAGATGAATGTTTTGTTCTAATGAGGATGAAGGATTAAAGGATTAATGTAAGGGTAGATTTAATTCTAAATTAGAAATGTGGTAAATCATAATAAGTCACATGACTATTTTAAAAAGCAAAATTTAACGAAATTCAGGATTTGTTAAAGGGATATTCTTGAATTATTTGATACAATACGACTCAAAGTAGAAGACTAGTAAAACTTCTGTTTTATGCCACGAAAATTGTGGGGTCCTAAAACTTTGGTAATATTGGATTATTAGTTTATATTTTACCTAAAAAATATTAATATTCATAGAAAAAGAAATTACAAAATCTATATAAAAAATAGGCCAAACACATACACAGCCCCTTAAACTTGGCCCAATTTTTCATTTTGGCACTCCAACTTAGCCTTGTTCCATTTTAACCCTTGAACTCCATTTTTTCTGTTCCATTTTAACACAAAATACTATTTTTATGATTCTTTATTTTATATATATTCTTCAAATGCAACTTCTTATTTTAAATCGACACGTGTCAATTAATTTTAGTTAAAAAAAATAAAAATTAACAAAAAATAATTCTTTTTAAAAAATAATAATTTCTTTTTAAGAGTGTTATGTATTTTTGTGTGAAAAATAACCGACGAAATTGTGTTGGTAACATTTTTTAGTAGTGTTATTAGCAATGAACAAGAGTCTTTTTTTACTCGTATTGAAGATGAATTTTTTTATTCGTATTGATTTATATTAAACATTAAAAGTGAGTATTTGCGTTAAATTTAGATAGCCTAGATGATAAGAAAAAATAAATAAGTAGTGTTATTTAATTTAATTGAATGTTTAAGAAAGAAAATCAAAGAACTTTCGTCAATTTATTTTCATGCAAAAATACAGAGAAATCTCAAAAAATAATATTATTATTTGAAAATTTTTATATTCGTTTGCGAATGTTTAATTTTTTTATGAAAATTAACAGGCACACGTCTATTTTTAAAATTTTTTTGTTAATTTTTAATTTTTTTAACTAAAATTAATTGACACGTGTCGATTTAAAATAAGAAGTTGCATTTGAAGAATATATATAAAATAAAGAATCATAAAAATAGTATTTTGTGTTAAAATGGAACAGAAAAAATGGAGTTCAAGGGTTAAAATGGAACAAGGCTAAGTTGGAGTGCCAAAATGAAAAATTGGGCCAAGTTTGAGGGGCTGTGTATGTGTTTGGCCTAAAAAATAAGGAGAGAGATTGTTTTTCTTTTGAGAAATATTTTAGAGTTTGAATTAAACTACTCATATCTTCATAATACTAATAGTAAACATATGACTAACATCTTATTAATTTGAAATAACTTTAATAACGTTATTACTTATTGCTATTAGATTTTAATCATAAACTTAAAAACATGTACTAATATTGCACAATACGTATGGATAAAAAAAGTGACTTATTGTTTGCATAATTTGTATAATACATAACTTCTATTAAAAAACTGAGGTCTTTTATTAAAAGTTAATTACAAATTACTAATTTTATTAAGCCGTCCTACAAATTTAAATGATAAGAGAATATACTTCAAATTTGTGTTATTTGATCTTTTAATTATTTCATTCGACTTTTTAATCATATATGTAATCTCAGTAAATCATGGTAAAAATATATGAAAGAACACATTGTTTAGTCACACTTATAGGAAAAATATTCGGTAAATGAGTTTTTTTTAAATAAAAAATACAGAGATAAATCCGCGATTAACTTTCGATTCCTTAATTTTATGATAACACTATCATCATTTACTATTCTTTTGGTGGACTATATCTCCATTGGTTCCTAAAATTTATAACAATAATCTCAACCTTGTTTTTTAATTGACTGTCAATTTCTAAATTTTATTATAAAAATTTCAGCCTTATGTTTTCCTATTTTGTTGATTGACTATATCTTTTGCTTTTCCTAAATTCTATAACAACCATATCAATCATATTTTTCCTATTTTGTTGATTGACTATATCTACAGATGTTCCTAAATTCTATAACAACAATATCAATATATTTTTTTAAATTATTATTCTATTGTTGACTTTATCTCTACCTTTCTCTATAAATATTCTTCACACTCTTTCAACTTTTTCATCAGTTTCTATTTTCTCTGAATTAGATTTAAAAAGAAGAAAGTTTGTTCGTCAGAATGGTGATTTTAAAGAATCGATCTCTTTGCCTTTTTCTATTTATGTTTTTTCTTGTATTTTTTGAGGTTCATGCGTCACATGAAATAAATCGAAAGCTACAGTCTACCAGTCATAATGTGGTAAAAAAAATCTTAAGACCTAAATTTCACTTCAGACCTCCTAAGCACTGGATCAATGGTATGTCTTTTTCTCTAATCCACTCCGCTATACAATATATATGGACTATTCATATTCATATTCATATTCATATGTAGGATCTAATATATAACGTTTGAGTTCATGTAAAATATAAATCGAAGGAACCTTATTATTTTACTTGTCCTTTTCTTCTTCTTTTATTTTAGTGTTTGAAACACAAATTTTCTGAAATATTATATTATTAATTTATAATATTTTAAATGTGTTCACTTATTTGGGAGAGATAGTTCAATATTTAAATTTAATAGTTCAAGACTTTTCAAATTTAATATTTATTAAAATTTTAATAATTTAATCCACACATATGTGAAAAAATTACTAAAATTTTAATAATTGAACTCGGCAAAAATAAACTAACATGCATGTGTGCTTTTAGCTGCTTATTCATATTTGATTGTCCTTTTTCTTTTTATTTAATTATTTCATTATAGTTATTTAACATAATAAGGTGATCCTTATTCGTATAATATATGCTTTAATACTTGTATATGATCCTTATTCGTGATGATACTAATTAATAAATATATGAGGAGATGTACTGTAAAAAATATGATTATCACAAACAATAGTTAAACAATCATTCTCTTTTAATCTTGATAAAAATTAGTATTATTTTATATAATTGATGCAAACAAGTTTTTACATGATATAATATATATGCAACTAACTCTGCTTTGTGATATTTTTTCAATTGCAATGAAATGCTTTTACTAATCATTTTAATTTAATTCCTTTTTATGTGGTGGTCTTGGCCGGATGGTCCCAACAACAACATTAGATCCCACTGGTAAGATCGAGTTTTATATTTATTAGTTTTCACTATATTTTTACCTAAATCTCAATTTATTTATATTAATTTTTTTTAATAGGTCCAATGTATTACAATGGTATCTATCATCTATTTTACCAGTACAATACAAAAGGAGAAGTGTGGGGCAATATTGTTTGGGCTCATTCAGTATCCATTGACATGATTAACTGGATCAATTTAGAGCATGCAATTTATCCATCAGAAGTGTTCGACAAATATGGTACTTGGTCTGGATCAACCACTATTCTTCCGGGGAATAAGCCTGTTATTCTCTACACTGGAATAGTGGATGACGAACAAACTCAAGTACAAAATTATGCAATACCAGCTAACTTGTCTGATCCATTTCTACGTAAGTGGATCAAACCTGATAACAATCCGTTAGTAGTCGCTGACGAAAGCATCAACAAGACCAAATTTCGTGACCCAACTACAGCTTGGTTAGGTCAAGATGGGAGTTGGAGAATGTTGGTTGGTAGCCTTAGAAAAAACAAGAGAGGATTAGCAATATTGTACCGGAGTAGGGACTTCATGAAATGGACCAAAGCCCAACACCCATTCCATTCAGCTGCTAAAACTGGAAATTGGGAATGTGTTGATTTTTTTCCAGTATCATTGGAGAATACAGATGGTTTGGACACATCAGTTATTGGCAAAAAAATTAAACATGTTCTGAAAGTCAGTCTGGATGATACCAGATGGGACTATTACACAATTGGTACTTATGACACGAAAAAAGATAGATATGTTCCGGACGATACAATGATCGAAGGATATCACGGATTGAGACTGGATTATGGTAATTTTTATGCATCAAAAAACTTTCTATGATCCTAGCAAGAATCGAAGAATTTTGATGGGATGGTGCAACGAATCCGATGTTTTTCCAACAGATGACATCTACAAAGGATGGTCTGGAATTCAGGCTATTCCTCGTAAATTATGGATTGATCCTAGTGGTAAACATTTAGTCCAATGGCCTATTGAAGAATTAGAAACCCTGAGAAAGAAAAAGGTCGAGCTAAGAAATTACAAATTGAACAAGGGAGAAAATATAGAAGTTCAAGGAATCACACCTGCCCAGGTTTGACAGGTTTATGATTTGAATTAATTTTTTGTATGAAATTTTTGTACCAAGACCAATTTATAGCTAATTTGTGAGTGTTAATATAATGACAGGCTGATGTTGAAGTTACATTTTCCTTTTCAAGTTTGGAAAATGCAGAAGAATTTGATCCTAGTTGGGTTGATCTTTATGCCGAAGATGTATGTGCAATTAGGGGTTCGACAGTTCAAGGTGGACTTGGTCCATTTGGACTCCTAACATTATCTTCTGAAAACTTGGAAGAGTATACACCTGTATTCTTTCGAGTGTTTTAAAAATCAAGACAAATACAAGGTTCTCATGTGCTCTGATGCCTCAAGGTTTGTCTAATGATCACACTTTTCTTATTAGCAAGTATCTCTCCTCCTATTAAATGGGTCTAACGCAATGCAAATGAGTTTTGGATATCAAATAATTATAACTATAAAAAGATTTGTTATCTTTATGCTTTTGTATTTGGCTAACCTCATCATTCTATTTTTTTCTGTGACAGGTCAAGCGTTAGGAATCACAAAAAGATGTTCAAACCCTCATTTGCTGGGTATGTCGATGTTGATCTAACAGACAAAAAGTTGTCACTAAGGAGTTTGGTAAACTTTCTTTGGTACTTTTTTCCTATAAAATACACTTAAAACTTATATTTCAACTCATTTTTCTTTTTTTGTCGCATTGACAAGTAGTTTAATTATTTTTTCAGATTGATCACTCCGTGGTCGCAAGTTTTGGTGCTGGTGGAAAGACATGTATTACATCACGAGTTTATCCAGCTTTATCCATCTATGGTGACACACATTTGT
This sequence comes from Solanum verrucosum, assembly GCF_900185275.1. NCBI lineage: Eukaryota > Viridiplantae > Streptophyta > Magnoliopsida > Solanales > Solanaceae > Solanum > Solanum verrucosum. Next base: position 156,407 of record NW_026020112.1, on the reverse strand, counting down.
TTGCTTTCAATAATGGTACTGAGACAGTCAAAATTGACACTCTTGATGCCTGGAGCATGGATAAAGCCGACATGTAAAACTGAAAAATCCTAGGAGAAAAGAAGAAAACATAATTGCGTTCAATTTTCATTTCTCTTTTCATGTTGGCCTTTTTTTTAATCAAGCTTGTACAGATTCACTACTTCTATGAGTCATGAAATAAAATATTCTTCTTTTCCTATTTAATTGAATCGATGACTCCTTGATATATAGTGTAATTATCTTTCGAGTTCTTATTTCATATCAAAATATACAAATGTTTACTTATTTCTTGTGTGTATATATGGGGCACAAACAAATAAAGGACTTATATACTTGCAAATCAATGAAATGAAATTAAACTTTTTTCGAGCAATATAGAAAAATCAAGAGCTTTCTTTGCAATCGTTTTATCCTCTTGATGCCAAAATGCAGAAAAGACTAAAAAGAAAGGGTTGAGATTAAAAGCTTTCACGGACTGATGTCGAGACTAGATTCATAACTACATAATATTTCGTCTTCATCTCTTTTCCGATGTATTTGACCACATAAAACTCTACTTATTGGACATTATAGAGGTTCAACGTGAACTATGTTTGGTGTATACAACTTATTAATGTTATGTAATATTCTCCACACTCTAATATTAATAACAATTTCTATGGTTAATGAAAATTAAACTAGACCAATATGTAAGCATTCAAATCCAATAATTAATGCCAGAATCGATTTTCATTTTAAAAAAATAACAAAATCATAAATATTCGATAGACAAGAAAATAAAAGTTTTATCTTTGACCAAAATAGTCTCCTGGTTCAACTATTCATAAGCGTCCTCCCTCTGGGGCAAAGATTTAATTAGCAAGACCTCAGACCGATATCTCGATTGTTCAACATTGCTAACTATTATAAGAGGATGTCTCCCCCTCGGGATTACTAGTAGCTTCGATTGGTGAGTCTGGTGCTGCAAGTGAATTACTCTATAATTTTAGTCAGAAATAATAATCATATAATACTATTGTAGGTGTCCGGCCTAAAAGACCGGTGGTATTTCTCACTATTTGACTATTTGTTATCCAATACAAAAATCAATTAGTCATCTTAAACTAGCTAATGTTGTGTATTATCAACGATTTCTACATAAGGTGGTAATATGATATTTTGAGCAGTTACATATCTAAGACCTTTGACACAAATAGACGCGTCAAAAGTTCCATATAGATTACTTCCCAATACAATTTCTTTCAAATTCATTAAAATTTCATTTACCGATTCTTGAATTCCCATTATGGTAGAATATTCATGTGGGAGTTTCTCATATTTACACTTACACGTGTGATACATGTTCCTCCAATTTCTCCAAGTAAATCTCTTCACATCACAACACATATTGTGTCGTTTTGGTCTGTCATCAGTAGAAACAAAATAAAACGTCCATTATAAAGGAGTTTACTGTCTGTTCTAGATTCAACACACTTTCACTATAGTGTTTGAGTAAATACTATTACTTTCTCTCAATATCTCCCCAGATTATTTCGACATTCATAAATACCCCTCCCCCTCCCTCCCCATCTCGTCCTCAAATTATTTGCTATTAGAATTGCATAATGCAATACACATTGTGAGATATCTCACACTCGTTCCGAAAATAAAGTATTTTTTCTTTATATGATCTTGACAAATCTTCACCTCTAGAACTAACTTTGCGATTGAGTAAGCTAGTCAACAATCTATTTTTTAACATGGTATTCATCTTTTATAATTGGTTTACCTAATGTTGGATTCCAAGTTGTGTTAAAGTGTATATCCACAATGGTTGATCAATAAGGTGTTGTCCCCTTATATGGTTTAAATAATTCACGTCTTATGAATTAGTTTTAAGCGTTGAATTAAATTTTTATAAAAGAAATAAGGAAAGAAAGATTGTTTTTTTTTCAATCGTAAAAATATTTTAGACTTTGAATTAAATTACTTATATCTTCATATTACTAATAATAAACATATGGTTAACATCTTATTAATTTGAAATAAGCCTAATATTGTTATTACTATTAAATTTTTTGTTATAAACTTAAAATCATTATACCTCGTAAAACTACTACATAACATACAATAAGTTTGAATTAAAAAAAGTGACTAATTATTTGCATAATTCTATTAAAATATTGAAGTGTTTTATTAGAAGTTAGTATTACGCTACTAATTTTAATGAGTCACCCTTGATGTGATTTCATCTTCAAATTTAAATGGTTAGAGAAAATACTTTGAATTTGTGTTATTTGATCTTTCAAATATTTCATTCAACTTTTTAACCCTGTGTGATCTCATCTCTCATGTAAATCCGATTTAAAAAAATAAATGAAAAACATACATTGTCAATCACAATTGTAGGAGAAAAAAACACATTGTTCAATTAACATTTATTATTATTTTGGATTGGTTCCTAAAATTTATAACAACAATCTTAACCTTATTTTTTTGATTGACTATATCATTCCTAAATTTCCAGTTGTTCCTAAATTTAATAACAACAATATCAACCTTATTTTTTTATTATTCTATTGTTGACTCCATTTCCACTTTTTCTTTAAAAAAAACGTCAAAAACTATTTTCAAATCAGGCTTATGCAAACTTGAAATTGTTAACTATAACATTTTCCCTGACTATTACTACATGGTAGAAAAAAGAAAATCTAGATTAAAGAGTAATTAAATTTGTAAAATCGAATATAGACTTATAAATATATAACTAAATGAATCAAATTAATTTTGTATAATGTAAATATTTTAAATACATGTATCTTAATAAATTCTTGAGAATTCCAAATTCAATATTACCTGCTTTAATTCTAACAAATTAAAAGCATTTGAAATAATGAAAAAAATTTCCCAAGTATTTGAAATAATGAAAAAAAATTCCTAAGTGAAAATGAAAGGTCAAATTTTACAGAATTTGGATAGTCAAACTAAAATGTGAAATGATATACAATAGGTTAACTTGGAAAAACGTGTATGGAGCTTTCTAATTTGCACTTTTTATATATTGATCTCAACTCCCCCATGATATGATAAATTAATATAAGT